>NW_022111324.1:95468927-95493238 GCF_000313985.2 Echinops telfairi
TTAAATATCAACAGTCACCCAGGATGGACAGGTTTAAGTGGTGTTTTTAAACAAAGACAGACTGGAAGGAAAGACCTGGTACTCTTCTGAAAGTAAGTCAATGGGCCACAATAGAACTTTGTTGCACAATAGACATGTCGCCAGGAGAGACCAATGGCTGGAGTGGAGTGTCACGTTAGGTACAGAGTGGACCAATCAGGGTGACGAAAACCCTCAGTGAGTTGGATCAGTACAAAGCTGTAACAATGGATTGGAGCATAGCAGCAATCACAAGGGTGGTGCAGAGCCTGGGGGTGTTATGTGCTGTTGTACATGGGGTCACCAGGTGTCGACTAGACAGGATCTCTGTATATATTACTACTTCTAAATATTCCTCTGTCTTGGACATACAGCCTCAAATACTGCCCCCATTGTCCAACTCAGAGTGACCCTATAGAACAGGGTGCAACTGCCCCAGAGTGACCCGATAGAACAGGGTACAACTGCCCCCATATGGTTTCCAGGGCTGTACCCTTTATGGAAGCAGACTGTTAGAGCTTTCTCCCATAGAATGCCTGGTGGGATTCTAACACCCAATTTTTCAATTAGCAGCCGAGCATTTAACTACTGCACCTCCATGGCTCCCAAGTAAACAGTTCTTATCGCTAGTGAGTCAGTTCTGACACAGAGTGGCCCTGTAGGAAGAGAGCAGAACAGCCCCTGTGTGTTTCTGAAGCTGTAACCAGGAGCTAAAAATATTTTTCTCCACAGAGCAAACAGGTAAGTTCAAACTGCTGACTCCTAATCCAGTAGGCCACCAGGGCTCCTCCCGCAAAACCGGAAAAAATGATTACTTGGTAATCTGACTGGGAAAAAAGCTCTGCTGGGCAGAGCTTTCATAGTACATATTTCTCCTGGTATGCATTTTTCCCGCTAGGGTGGCATCTCCTGGGAAGGTTCTTTCTGGTCACAGTGAATTTCTTCATAAAAGCAGTTTTGCTCAAACCTTGATTTTTGTGATGGCCGATTTAAGAGAACAGTGTGGCACTCTGAAATTTTGTTTCTTGCTTGGAAAAAATGCTGCAGAAACCGTTGTGATGTTGAACACAGCTGACAAGGAGAGTGCTATGGGGAAAATTCAAGTATACAAGTTGTTTTCTCATTTCAAAAAAGGTGAAATGTTGATTGATGACAAACCTTGTTTTGGATGTCTGTTAACTTCCTGAACCGACAAAATTGTTAAACTGTAGTGCATTTGGAGTTCATTCTTAACCTGTGGGTCGCGACCCCTTTGGGGTTGAACAATCCTTTCATAGGGGGTCGCCTGATTCATAACAGTAGCAAAATTATAGTTATGAGGTAGCAATGAAAATAATGTTATGTTGGGGTCACCACAACACGAGAAGCTGTATTAAATGGTTGTGGCATTAGGAAGGTTGAGAATCACTGATGTAGAGGTTCTGAAAAGGTTGAATAACAGTGCATAAAAAGGCTTGATTTGTAGCAGATGGGGCTCTGGTTTTTCTACCATGACAATGCACCTGCTCACACTATCATATTAGTGTGGCAGTTTTGGGCAAAAAACAGCATGCCTCTCTTGTCCCTCTCACCTTACTCACCTGCTCTCACACCGTTGAACTTCTTTTTGTTTCTGTGAATGAAAAGGGACATGAAAGGAAAGCAATTTGATGACATAGAAGAGGTGAAAAAAAAATGAGAAAGGTGCTGTCAGCCATCCAAACAGATGAGTTGGAAAAATGTTTCCAAGAATGGAATTGCAGATTTGACAAATGCATTAAGTGTAATGGAATGGACTTTGAAGGTGATAAAGTTGTTCTGTAAAAATTTTTTTAAATAAATTTAAATACATGGCTTTGAAAAAAATTCCTGTTTCTTTTTGGGGGGACAGGGGGTACCCCCTTGTAAGTAGCAGATCATATTTACTTATTTTATAATGAGAAAAGGTCAACAGAAGTTAAATAGCTTACCTATCATGATGAGTTATTCAGTTAATTGACACTGCTTCCTGCTGAATAGTATAATCTGTATTTGGACTGTGTCACTCATGAGTTTCAATTTCTTAAGAATCTGCTGCTCTAATAACTTGGCTGTCTGACTAAATTACAGACTGGGAGTTAGGTCAGTTTCTATAGTAATATTATATTTTTTTCAAATAGGTTATTTTTTTTCCTCCCGTATATTTTTGGGCAGGTGCTACTTCAAATAAGAATGCCCTTTTAAGATTTATTTGTTCCTGGGAGGGACCAAAGTCCTTGAAAAATCACAATGTATCTGTCATTGCTTACTTTGTATGTCTGGGGTTTTGAACCAATATTATAACCTCTTTAAAGAGAAAGAAGAGAGTGAGGGAGGATCCAAGTTAGTCGACTAAGTGGATATGCTGTCCACATCCTCTCTACAATAAAGATTTGAGAAGACAAGTAATAGAATTTGGGATGACAACCTTGGAATCTTGAGCTCTAATAGATTATATAGTTTCTCAACTTCCAAATGAAGAAGAGGTCAAAAAATAAATAAAACTTAGAGTAGAAGCAGAAAATTGAAAAACTGCAGAATGAATTAACAAGGACTAGAAGTTGATTCTTTGCCAAGACTAATAAAATTGATGAACCTCTGGCAAATTAGCAAATTTAGCAAAGGAAAAGATGCAAATAACACAAGTAGGAATAAAATAGGTGATGTCAGAACAGAACCTATTAAATTAAAAGGAAAATCACAGAGTGCTATGAAGAACCATATTCCAAAAAACTTGAAAATCTAGAAGAAATGAAAAAATTATGAGCACAAAAACAATCTGAGGTAGAGAATTTGAACAGACTCAGCAAAAAGGAAGAAATAAACAAGACATTAAAAAAGGACTCTATGGGAACAAAAAATCCTAATCTAGACAATTTCACTGGGAAATTCTACCAGATACTCAGATAAGACTTGACACCAATTTTACTTGCACAATTTCACAACATACAAAAAAGGATGGGATCCTCTTGAACTCATAGCATAACCCTGATATCAAACTAGGTGAAGACATCACAAAATATGAAAATTATTGATCAATATGCCTTGTGAACATTGGTTCAAAAATTCTCAACAAAATCCTAACCAATAGAATAACATATCAAAAAATAATATATCATAACCAAATGGGTTTCATACCAGGCATGCAAGGAGCATTCAAAATTAGAAAAATAATCAGAGATCCACCACTTAAATAAAACAAAGGAGAAACAACACTTGACATATTAATTAATACAGAAAAATCCTTTCTCATCATTTAAACACTCATTCTCGATAAGTGCTCTGCAAAATAAGAATAGAAGGGAAATTCCTCAATGTATATACACAAAACCAAGGGCCCACATTATTCTCAGTGGAGGGAGACTGAATGTGTTCCCCTTTGTGAATGGGAACCAGACAAAAATACCCTCACCACCACTCTTATATCTTATTGGAAGTCCTAGCCATTGCAATAAGACAAGGAAAGGAAATAAGAGGCACCCAAATTTATAAGGAAGAAGTAAAACTGCCATCTCTACTTGAAGAAGAAATGAGTCTTGTCATAAAAATTCCAAGGAACATTAAAAAGAAAAACAAACCCTACTGGAACTAATACAAGGATTTAGCAAAGAGGCATGCTACAAGACAAAGCTAAATATACAAGTCTGCACTAACAACTCTGAGAAAGAAATCTGGATAACAATACAATTCACAATAACCACTCAAAAGATGAAATACTTAGGAAGTCACAAAAATGAATAAGTCCCACAAAAATTAAACAAGGAAAACTACAAATTATTTTTACAAGAAGCCTGCATTAGTGGAAGACTATGCTTCTGGATAGGGAGACTTAAATATTGTGAAAATTGTTACTACTGCTCAAAGTGATCAGTAGATAGAGTTAAATCCTGATTCCGATTTCATTTGTGTTCTTTAAAGAGAAGGAAAAGACAATCATCAAGTTTATATCGAAAGGAAAGAGATCCTGGACAAGCAAAACACTCTTAAATATAATGAATCAAGTAGGAGGCCTCACACTTCCCTATCTCAAAACTTACCATTCAACATGGAAGTCAAAACAGCTTGGTATGGGTACAATGCCAGGCACATAGACCAGTAGAATAGACTTGGGAACCCAGATGTAAATCCATGCATCAATGGGTGGATGATCTTTGACGAAGGCCCGAAACTCGTCAAATATAAAAGAGACTGTCACTAGAACAAATGGTGTTGGCATGACTGAATTTTAATGGGCAAATGAAACGGGATCCACATCTCATGCCATATACAAAAATTGACTTTTGGGTTTTTGTTTTTTGTATTTTTACTTTGAAATATAACACACCTAGGCAAAAGGGCTTAAAACATAGTTGCATAGCTCAATTCATTTTTAGAAAGTAAATATCCAAGTCACCAACACCCAGGTCAAGAAACAGAACACTGACAGTATCCCAGAAAGCGCCCAGTAGTGTCCCTGTCTTTTCTTTCCTTCTCTACTGCTCCGTTTCCCTTCCTATCTTCCCCTAGCCTTCCCTTAGTATTCAATGTCTGCTTGTTTTTTTCTTTTAAAATAGTGGCCTCAGGCAGTATTTCTCTTTATTAGCTTGACCAACTTTGCTGAGCATAATCTTTTAAATTTGTCCATGTCATGAATTATTTGATGGTGTCAGCATTGTTTTATAGAGGTATGTAATATTCATTGTATGTATGCACCAGAATTCACTTATCCTTTCCTTCACAGATGGGCATTTTGAATGTGCCCATATTTTCCCTATTGTGCATAGTGCTGTGTGTGCAGTTATCTGTTCGTGTTGTGTTTTTTCCCCCCTTTGTGATATATACTGAGTAGAGAGTTTGCTAGGTCATATGGTATTTCTGTTCACATCTGTCTAAGAAAGTGTCATACTGTTTCTATAGTATAATTCTGCAATCCCATTGTATGAATATTACAATCTCTACATATCCTCTCAAGCATTTGTTATTTTCTATGTTTTTTAATAAGTAAGACGTTTATATCAAGGTGTAATCATATCAAGAAGTCTCATCCCAGCCCAGTTCAACACAAGTCCATAAGACTGATACAAGCCAGAGCCCTCTTCAGATTCATGTAGCCACAGGCTGATGATGCAGAAAGGTGAAGCAGGAATCAGGAAGATCACAGGCCAGTGGGTGCACATACTCATGCATCTAAGGTTGGAGGAAGCATCGCAGGGCTCTGACAGCTCCCAGGATTGGGCAGTCTACATGGAGCCAGCCCTGCAGACAGGCAGAGTCCTAGCAAGCAGGAAGGTGAAAGAAACAGAGTTCCCAGCATCTCTCACGCTTATACAAAAGGCTCCTTGGGCTGTGACACAATCGATAGGTTGGGTTCCATCCCTACCCTTACCCAGTAGTGGCTAGTTGACACAATCCCTAACCATCACAACCCTTTCCTACTTGACACCTTGCATTTGTTATTTTCTGGTTTTGCTTCTTTTTTAAAATTTTAAAACCTTTTTAATTTTGCTATTAGTAGTGGTGTGAGGTGATATCATCGCTTTAATTTGCATCTCTCTTATAGCTCATGACTGCAAGCCTGTCTTCATATCATGTTGACTGCCTGATGTCATTTTTGGTGAAGTGTCTATTGATTTTTTCTGTCCATCTTTATTGGATTATTTGTGTTTTACTTATTGAGGTGTTATAGTTTTCTATAGATTTTTGAGATTAGTCCCTTTATCCAATATATCATTGCCAACATTTTTTACAATCTATGGGTTATGTTTTAACTCCTGTGATAAAGTCTTTTGATGTACACAAATGTCATAGTTTTAGGAGGTCCCTGTCCTATAGTTTGCCTTCTGTAGTGTGAGTGCTGTTCATTATGTTTGGTCGTGTGTTCATACTTTGTATTAGGAGCCTTAAGTTTTTCATCATTTGTTCATTGATGATCTTTATAGTACCAATATTCATATCCGAGTCTTTAATCCATTGTGAGTCCATGTTTATACATGGTGTGAGATATGTGTCTTGTTTAATTCTTTTGCAGATCGAGATGTGGTTTTTGATGCACCATTTATTGAAGAGACTTGTTTATCCCCCATTTAATGTGTTTCAGTACTTTATAAAGCACCAAGAGTCTATGGATGCTTGCTTTTATTTCTGGGTTCTCTGTTATGATTCATTGGCCTATGTATCCATCACTGTAGCAATGCCAAGCTGCTTTGATTACCTTGCCTATGTAATAAGAAACTTTAAACAAACTCACAGCCATTGAGTCAATGCTGACTTACAGTAACCCTCCTGTGGGTTTCTGAGACTGTAAATATATATGGGAGTAGAAAGCATAGTCTTTCTCCCACAGGGATACTGGTGGTTTCAAACTGCCAATCATGTGAATTGTAGCCTAATGTGTAACCACTACAATACCAGGGCTCCTATTGGCTACATTAAAATAGGTTTAAAATCAGGGCATGAGAGGGATCCCTACTTTATTTTTTCAATAGTGTTTTGCTTATTTGGGTACAAAACTAACCTAAAATCAATCAGAGAGCTAACTATAAAAACTGTCAAAGAAAAAATTGGGGCAAAGTGAAAGGCCCCAACAAATGGCATAAATACACTATCAAGCATAGCTGAAAATTCCCAAATAGCAGAAGACAATCCAGATAAGTGGGACATCCTAAAATTTAAACATTGATGCACATAAAACTATTTCACCAAAAGTGTACAGAGAGAAACTACACAGGGGGTAAACTTTACACAAAGACATATCAGACGTGGGAAATCTTTAAAGTATACAGGGAACCCTTGGGTTTCTACTCAAGTACTCCCTCAACTCAAGAACACTTTGTTCTAATAACCTGGCATTCTGTGATGCTCACCTTCCCAACATGATCGCTGAAGACAAAATGGGTGCATAAGCAAATGTGGTGAAGAAAACTGATGGTGCCTGGCTATCAAAAGATATAGCTTCTGAGGTTTTCAGGTTTGAAGATAAACAAGCAGCCATCTAGCTAGGAAGCAACAAAGCCCACATGGAAGAACACCAGCCTGTGTGATCAGGTGTCGATGGGATCAGGTATCAGGCATCAAAGACCCAGAACAAAAAATCATATCAATGTGAATGAGGGGGAGTGTGGAATGGAGACCCAAAGCCTATCTCTAGATTGGACATCCCCTCACAGAAGGGTCACAAGGAAGAGATGAGCCAGTCAGGGTACAGTATAGCACTGATGAAACAAGTAACTTTCCTCTAGTTCCTTCCCCACCACCCCCACTATCATGACCCTAATTTTATCTTACAAATCTGGCTAGACTAGAGCATGTACACTGGTAGAAATATTAGCTCTCAACACTTGAAATCCAGGACAGATAAACCCCCTCAGGACTGTAGTGATACCAGGAGGGTAGGGGGAAGGTGAGCCGAAGAGGGTGGGGAGAGAAAGGGGGAACCAATCACAATGATCAACATATAAGAGCCCTCCCCAGTGGGGATGGACAAGAGAAAAGTGGGTGAAGGGAGATAGCAGTCAGTGTAAGACATGAAAAAAATAACACTTTATAAATTATCAAGGGTTCCTGAGAGAGGGAGGGTGAGGGATGGAGGAAAAATAATGAGAATCTGATACCAAGGCTTCAAGTAGAAAGAAAATGTTTTGAAAATAATGATGGCAACATTTATACAAATGTGCTTGACATAATGGATATATGGATGGATTGTGATACGAGCTATAACACGTATAGGAAACTACAATATCTCAACAACAAAATCACAAGCAATCCAATCAATAATGGGTAGAGAATATGACAGACACTTCATCGAACTAGGAAGACATTGAAGTACCTTACAAACACATGAGGAAATATTAGAAAGACACAAATCAAACCAATAATGAGATCTCATCTCACCCCAGCATGGACAGTAAAGTTAAAACAAACAAACAAGCAATGGCAATGCTGATGAGGATGTGGAGAGACTGGGACCCTCATCCACCCCTGTGGTGGGGCTGGGTTGTAAAATGAAGCAATTGCTATGGAAAATGTCATGGGGCTTCTTTTAAAAGTTGTAAATGGAATACCATATGACCCAGAAATCTCACTACTTGTATGTTGCTGTTGCTAGTATCCGATATATATATCCTAGAAAAAGAAGAGCTGTGACATGAACAGATATATGCACACCTATGTTGATCACTGCATTATTTACAACAGTAAAAAGATGGGAACAACGTAGGTGCCATCAACTTAAGATCAGTGACATGATGGATAATCGCACTGGTACATATGTGCAACGGAATACTGTGCAACATGAAGGGGTGGATGGACGAATGCATCTGGGAAACACCTCATAACATGGACAAACTGAGAGAGCATTCTGCCCAGCAAAACTAGTCAATCAGAAAAGGACAACCTTTGGATGAGACCAATTCTATAAAAAGTCAAGGGAAGGAAGGGTAAATCACGAACTACAGAGTAGACTCATATCCCTGGGGGAGGGGAAAGGCGATGTACAATCAGAGAGAGGTCAGAACACACCAATCCAGGCTGAGAAAGGCATTAGGAGGAAGCACAGAAGTGATAGGCAACAAATGTGAATACTATTGCATACATAATCCCGCAAAACCAATAACTATGATCTATGAGATAATACATTGACACGCAAGCTCATCAGGCATGGGGAAGTAATGAGACTTTACTCACAAGTCTATAGAGAGATTTGGCCAAGGATATTACTAGAATAATTGGGAGATGTTTATAAGAATAATTGTGAGGATGGCACAGAACTGGGTGGTGTTTCGTTCGTTTGTGCATCGGGTCACGATTTGTCAGAGGCTACTCAACAGCACACAACAACCACAACAACTCCAGCACGTCTACATCTGTCTTTATATGTTCTGTAAATAGATCCACGAGTATTGTGGGACCCAGGGATGAAGCTATGAAACCTTATTGTTGTTAGGGACCAAGGAGTCCGCTGCAACCCACGTACACAGAAGGAAACCCTGCTTGGTCCGGCGCCATCCTCGCAGTTGTCCCTAAGCTGGAGCCCACTGCTGAAGCCATGGTGTCAATTGCTCTTTGGCACGGATCCTCTGCTTTTCCAAGCGTGAGGTCCTTTTCCAGGGGCTGGTCTCTCCCAGTGATTTGTCCACAGTGCGTGAGATGAAGTCTCACCGTCCTTGCTTCGAAGGAGCACCCTGGGCTGTGCTTCCTCCAAGACAGAGTTGTTTGTTCTTATGACAGTCCACGGTGCTCTCAGCGTTCAATATTTACATCCTCAGACATCCTGGAGAACGGTTCTGCTCTGTCCTAGAGGGTCCCTCTGAGTCAGAATTAACTTGATGATGGTTGATTGGTTGTCTCTTGTTCCAGTTGTAAGAATTTTTGTTTTCTTTACATTGCGTTGTAATCACTATTGAAGACTGTATTCTTTGATCTTTATCAGTCAGTGCTACAAGCCCGATTTTAGCGAGCCAGGTTGAAAACCTTTGGTTAGAACTAAAAACCTTAAAGAAATGAGTGGCTAAGTCTGCAGACTCAGAACTGTAGTTTGGGTGGGGATACTCAGGTCAGTTGGCATAACATAATTCACAACTCAACGCTTTATATCTTACTTTAGTGAGTAGCAACTGGGACTTAAAAGCTGCGAATAGACGTCTAAAGTGCAATGATCAGTCTCCTGAGAGTGAAGAAAATAAAATATCCAAGGAGACAGTTGTTCCAAAGGATCATTTGAACTGCAGGCCCCATGACCTTGAGACAAGAAGAACTAGATGTTGCCTGGCCACCAGTGCTGAGCACTCTTGAAGGGATCATAAGAGGAGTTCCTAGATAGAGCAGGAGAAAATTATGAAACAAACTAAAAATCATAAAACATTTAGGTGTACTGGTCTGAAACAGACTGGTGGAAACCCTGAGGTTATGGTCTACAGGTAACCTTTACCCCTGCAGCTGAGCTCACCAGATGGCTTAGCTTCGGGTCAAAATAAAGACCGGCCTGTAAGATGAACAATAATAATAGGGAGGCATGCACTTCTTAGATCAAGCCACCATGCCCGATCAAAAGGCAGCATTTGTCCAGGGATAAAGCTCAGCAGGCAGAAGGGGGTAGGGAAAGAGGATGGAGGGAAATGGAAACACAGAGGAAGCGAGAAGAACGCTGTTACATGGTGGGGATGTGATCTGTGCCGGAAGGCAAAGTGCGCATGCGCTGCGGCAGGGGCGGGCACCGATCTGCCCCGTGAACTTTCACTCCAATCACAATAAAAAGGAAGAAGACAGAGAAGAAGAAAGCAAGCAAGTAGAATAAGGGTTTCGGGGGTTATAGTGGTGGTGTTGGGGCAGGAGGCTATAAAAGGGAGACAAGGTCAAGGACTCCAGGAAGGAAAACAGTGTTTGGAAGCCGATTGTGGTAGCAATTGTACAATATAGCTTGATGTGATTGAACTATGGAAGGATATGATATATGTATTAACTCCCAATTAAACAAAATTAACAAAGAAAGTAAGTATAGATTTGTTTGAAGGAAACTAAAAAGCATAATTAAGATGATAATTTCTTAGATATTTTCTGATGGTCTTTTGAAGGCCAGAGGCAAATAATATATTTATATTTATATACATAGAAGAATGTTTTAACCCATCCGAGCCAAGAGGAAAAGCAGGTGTTTGGTGGGAAGCCTTGGTTGTATTTTGGGGACCTGGGCTCCTTGTCTTTAGAGCTTAACCACTAACTAAGCATTTATTTGGGGAAAGTCTGCGGTGGGTCCAGCAGGTTCACACTGGTTCGGCAGAACACACACATAACTTTCAGTTGAATTCGACAAACTGGATGATAACATGCGCTTGTAATCAGGGTTCTCTCTGTCCAATGTGAAAATCACAAATTTACATTCTTTACTCTTTTGTAACATCCAGCTGCACAACAGCGTATTCTAAGCACCCAGAGTAAGGTTCACTCTGTGTAGAGGTATAACAAATTAAATGGAACTGTTTTTCTACTATTTGCTTATTGATTTCATAAAACTCATTATACTTTTTGATGGAACACTACATTCTTATTCCTTTGTTTGTTACTTCAGTAAACACACATATAACTTAAAGAGAAAACGTGTCAAACAACCAGAGCGTGACATACTGTTGTTCATTTCAGCTTTGTGTTAACGCCCCAAATTCCCATGAGATATTAGGAGTGAATTATGCAATTTCTGAAAGTGTCCAATGATCTAAAAATATTGTCAGAACAAGTTCTGCACTTTCAGCAGAAGCAGAAGGGTTTTTTCAAAGATGAATTTAATATGTTCAGAGAAGAGAAGTCATCTGTTTCTAATATCAAACACAATGACTACTGTCTAATTGGCCTATCTCCAAAGGAATGGGATGCTAGTCCTACAGTGAAAAGATGGTTAAGGATACACAGCCGGTGATGTTCAGATAAAAGCAAAGAATTTTGCAAGTGAAGAAGTCAAAGAATAATGAATATGGAAATATCTGAATTAACAGTTTGATAGCTTTTTGGGGTCGGGTATAATTGAATATTTTTCATGAATATTAAAAAATTCTTTCGTATAAGATAATCTAGTTTTGTGTATCTAATTTATTGTTCTTATTTAAGTATTAACTATATGAAATAATAAATTACCTTTTGGTATATATACTTTTTATACTTAAGATGGTCATTAAAGCAGTGAACAGGTTATTAAATTATTTGAATCCCACCACTGGTCACGAGTCAAACCCCAGCTAAGGTGTTTGGAGGGCCCCAGAGAAATCCTATAAATGCTTCTGATCTACAATTCTGTGTGTCCCAATCCTTGTCTGTGTATGTAGTTGTAACTGCAATAGGTGAACTTATCTGCAATCGATTGTGACTTTTGACAGTTTCCCTTGTTCTGTAATGATCCATTTGGCTATGAATTCTCTGGACACCATTATTGCTGCATGTTGACGGTCTGGTTCATCATTCAGTTGATTTATCTCTGTCATGTTTAAGACTTAATAGAGGAGTCTCTATGAAACATATTTGTATTTGGGGTCCCATCCCCCAACACAGTCCTCATTTGGTCAGGTTCAGTGGCATTCATTTCTTGAACAGGGGGCGGGAGGGAATTGGGAAAAATGAGGCCCGTGGAACAGAAATCTGGTCATTAGTCCAAAAAGATAGTTCCTTCTAGATAATGTTTAAAAATAGAATGGATGTTGGGGGAGAAAGCACAGGCAGAGGAAACAATGTAGGAGAAATGCTTTATCTGGAAAATGTTGGCTTTCCCTGACCAATCTTGAAACAAGTTTGAGGAGAAGCGAAAAATAACACCAAATGAGTTACTTGCAGTTCATAAGAACTTTTCCACTTTGTAGCCAGATAGCGGGCGCTGTAGGAACATTGTCAGTGTTGAGAATTCTCTACCTTACCGCGCTCCTGACGGCGGGGCAGAGAGAAGGGCTGAGAAGTGGGCTGCGACTCCAGGCTGCTCCCTGCGCTGCTGCTTCCTGTGCAAGGTGAGTCTTGGCCTGGCTTCCCTGGAAGTCCCCCCCCACCTGAGACCCTTTGGCCTAAATGCCCTCTGCACTCCTTCCTTTTGCCCTCATTTTCCTTATCCCACCTTTCTTGAAAAGAAGTTAACAGCATAAGGTAGTATGCAAACCAATTTCATTATTCCTCAGTCAGCATACTTCTGAGTCCCTTGTAGAAAGATGCGTGTTTCAGTAATTCCCTTTTATTTACCTCTCAGAAAGCCCTGGTGGCATAGTGGGTTACAAGTTGGGTTGATAACCGCAAGGTCAGCAGTTTGAAACCACCATGGGAGAAAGCTGAAGCTTTTTACTCCTGTAAAGATTTACAACCTCAGAAAGCCCAGTTGCTAATCTTATCTTGTCCTGTAGGGTCGCTCTGGGGTGACATTGATATGAAGGCAGTGAGTTTGGTATTGGGATTGACCTTGGCAAAAGTGATTGTTGATGCCCACTCGTGGGAACTCCACCTGTGCAGATTTGAACTGCTCTGCAGGATTTCAAAGGCGGGGACCCTTGGGGGAGCAGTGGTGTGGTCGTACGTTACACCTTGGGCTGCTCACTGCTAAGTCTGGTGAAAACCACCAGCTGCTCCATGGGAGCAGGAGGAGGCTTTCTGTTCCCGGAAAGAGTTACCGTCTCAGAAACTCACAGGGAAGGTCTCACCTGTCCTGCAGGGTCGCTATGAGTCAGAAGGGACTTCATGGCAGTGAGTTGAGTTATTATAACGTCTTGGAAGCAGGTGGCCAGGCCTTTCTTCCCCGGCACCTCTGGGTGTGTGTGAGGAGCAGTGTGATCTTTTTTGCCACCGAGACAAATGCCAGTCATCAATCAATGTTGAGGACTATTAACAAAGAGGACACAGAAGGTTTTTTAAACTTAAAAGAAAAATATTTTTCTTCTTTTTTATAAACGTATTACCACCAGGGGAAAAACATTCTTAAAACCACCCCAAAAGTCATTATTTTTTTAATCATCAAAAGAACAAATGGAAAAACTGAAAATCCCAAATAAAACAAAACATTGAGCATTAAATATATCTGAGCTTCTAAAATTGAATTTGCATTTTTAAATGAATCCAAATGCCCCTTTAAAAAGAGCAACCCACTTTTCCTTTAATTTATTTTCCTATGATGACAACCACTAATAAGTATTTTTTGTTCTTTTCCCACTGCATATTAATATTTAGGAAAAACACTTATTTGAAGAGCAATTAACTTGTGTCATAATCAGGCTGTGGAGAAGGAAGCTTGAATTATTGGCGGCACAGGCAGCAAATAAGAGTAATAAAAATAATCCCTGATTTGAATTGTTTTTCCATGGGAGGAAGAGATGCGGAAAGATATGGAGACAAGAGATATTTTTTTAAAATATCAAATTAGATTAAAGATTTTTGGTTGAGTCTGAAAATGAGATTTATACAATGTGGGAATAATTTTAATTCACTTGATATTTTCTTATACAAATAAAAGCCAGATATTTTCATGGCAACATAGTCCAAATCATTGAAATTTATGTGCTAGAAAGGGGTTCTTTCTTCATGGTAGCTGGGACTATAGTCTCCTCCTTTCACTTCTCACACATTCATACATAGATCTCAGGACCCACCGTGTGAAGACTTGCCATATATATTCGAGTATAAGCTGACCCGAATATCAGCCGAGGCACCTAATTTTACCACAAAAACAGCATTAAAAATGTGCCGGAAAAACTCGCCTTATACACGAATATATACGGTACATTCTCTATTTTGTTGGCATGCTCCAGCGATCCTGGAATTATTAACCATATGTGTCACCCAAATATTACCCTGATGGTGGCGTAGTGGATGGCGTTTTAGGATTCTAACCGCAAGGACAGCGGTTTGAAACCACCAGGGGAGAAAGATGAGGCTTCCTACTCCGTAAAGAGCTACAGCCTCGGAAACCCCCAGGGGCAGTTCTACTCTGTCCGACAGTGGTGCCCTGAGTCACAGTTGATTGGATGGCAGTGAGTTTTTAGATGCCACTTCCAGGCTTTCTTGTTTTCTGAGACTATAAATCCAGTAACTAACCATCCTGCTCAAATAGCTCACTCCCTCTTAGCCGTTTCTGTCTGTGACCCCAAAGATCCCCCTAAAGGCTCCATCTTGGAAGATGTTATCGGCTGTCCTTAAACTTTGTTTTGGGGGAATTTTTTTGAACTTTGGTTGTCACTTGGGTGACAGTTTATAGAGCATGTGCGTTTCCCATTCAACAATCCACACACATTTGTTCAGTGACTACCATGGTTACACCCCGTCAGGGTGGCAGCACCTTTCCACTTCCGCCCTGGCTTCTCCATTTCCATCCCTGCTTCTTCCCCCACCCCCCACCTGCCCCCTGAGCGTTGTTTGGGGGCAAATTTGACCTTTTTAGTCTTGTACCCTGGATAATACTGGAGAGTATGTTCCTGATCATGGGTAGTATTCATGTTACTGTGCGGCTGAGAGTTGATCCCCGGGGATGGGTTTAACTCCAGGCTTGAAGGACCGGTCTTGGGGGTTCTACCAGTCTCTACCAAAGCTGTAGATCCAGTCTTTTAAAATGACATTGAACTTTGTCCTCTATTTTTTTTTTGTCTACCTCTCTGTTTAGACTCTTCTACTGTGATCCTGATTGGAAAAGTTAATAATGGTCGCTGGTCCCTCTGGGTTTTTTCTTTGTTTTGATCTCAGGCTAGTGGAGGCTGTGGTTTGTGTGGCCCCTTAGCCCTTTGGACTAATTGCTTCTTGGAGTCTTTGATTTTTTCCCCTCTTCATTCTTTTTTGCTTCAGACTCAGGACAATAATGGCATCTCAGATGGCCACTCCAAAGATTTTAAGACTCGGGTCACGACTCACCACAGTAGGAAATAGAAGATGGTCTTTGTGGACTATGCAATCCTGCTGCTCTTTAAACATCACAACTATCCTCCTTCATTCTATAATTATTTCTCAAATAATTTGCTACTGAGGATCATCATAGCTCTAGCCATCATGTAGACACCTCAGTGTCTACATGCCTCTGTAAACGTCTTTCTCTTTTCCTTTTCTGGTGTGTGTGTGTGTGTGTGTGTGTGTGTGTGTGCTAGTCTCTCGTGGTTTTCATTCATCCCATGCCAGTCTACTGACTCATGAATCTAAAGTTAACCTTTAATGTTATTTTGACACACAATTAGTACCTAGAATTATTTTGGCCATCTATTGGGGGCTCAATAAATAGATGAAAGCAATAAATTAGAGAAATGAAAAATTGCAAGTGTTCTAATTTCAAGTTCATAATACAAAAATAAATGTTAACGGCCGTTTTCTTGCTGTTTTCCAACCAATGTTGTTAGTTGTCATCGAATTAGTCTTGCCTCTTAGTGACCCCACACACAGTAGGATTGGACCTTTATGATCTGATTGATTTTTCAGAAGTACACCCCCCAGGCATGTTTTGCTCTTCTGTTTTTGTCTGAGGGCTCTGATGGAACAGGCCTCCACTGACAGATGAGCTGTGCTGAAGGTGCTCCGGTGGGAATCAAGGTGGAATTTCCAGAATGGAAGGCATGATTTCTGCCACTGCCCTTATTCTGCCGAAGGGTAATTCCTGACCGCTTCAGCAACTCAACAAAGAGGACACCAACAGTCTCTGGTTTATGTTTGCCAACATTTAAGTGCCCTGTACACAAGCATAAGGTGCACAAGAAGATCTTAAAGGAAAACATTGCACAATGAAAAATGAAAGGGTGTCATGATTCAGCTACTGACTTGTACAATATGTGAATTGTATGCCAATGAAGCTGCTCAAATGCAACAGCAAAACAGGAGCTAGTGCCATCAGAAGGGTTCTGACAACAATGGGCTTAATCAGGGCCTCCTACTCCGTGTCACACACTTGCAGCTTGCTTAGGAGAACACACAAGCGGTCGTCGCATGTTGAAGGTCCCTGCCTTGAGGTCTGTGTCCCTCTCATCAATCTATTCAGCCAGAGATTTGGAAGGAAATCTTCTTGGGAATGGCAACATGCATTGGGTTGAGAGAAGTGACTCCACTTGCCCAGATACACCTTTTTGCCCTGGCACCAGCCTCCCTTTAGTTCCAGGTGTCCCGGGTGACACGGAATTAAAATTAAAGAAGAAAAGATGGAGAGGCAGACACTGGCCGTCAGTGTCTCTGGTCCCTCTGATGCACAGAAGGTTGACAGAGCTCTCCCATTTCACTGACAGGCCCGTGTGTGAGTCCCAGTGATAACACACTGAAAGGACAGTTAACGTCGGGAGGGAGGGGGAGAGTCAGGTAAAGGGCAGCTGCAGACACACTGAAGCCAGGCTCCCAGGGTCAGTCTCCACTAGGTACGTTTTTGGATGAGATTTTTGTTGCTGTTGTTCTTTCTGAATTCTGGATGCCAGAAGGTGTGTTAAAGAAACACTGAGGTTTCTTTAAACACATGGCACTAATGTAGACAGTAAGATATTGGAAGGCTTGATGATGAAATATTTGGGGTTACTTTTATAGAAAGAGGCCAGAGTGAGGAGTTAAATTTTTTTACAAAACAAACGTATCACCTTTAAAGTACTCTCCATTACACTGAATACATTTGTCAAATCTGCAATTCAATGCTTGGAAACTCTTTTCAAATTCATCTGTTTGGATGGCTGACAGCACCTCCCTCTTTTTTTCTTCACCTCTTATTAAGTCTTCAAATCGCTGTCCTTTCATGTCCCTCTTCATTCAGGAAAACAAAAAGAAGTCACACAGAGCCAGGTCAGGTTAGTTAAGTGCATGGGGCAAGAGAGGCATGCTATTTTTTGCCCAAGACCGGCTCACTGAGATGGCTGCATGAGCAGGTGCATTGCCGTGGTGACAAAACCAGTCACCCGAGGGCCGCAAATCAGGCCTTTTTGTCGCACATTGTCATGCAATCTTTTCAGAACCTCTAAATAGAAAGCTTGATGAACAGTCTGACCTGGCGGAATGAACTCCAAATGCACTGTCCCCCTCACAGGCTGATCTTTGATTTCACTTGACGACCTTTCGGGGGCAAGTTGATGGTATCTTCCACTGCTTGATTAATGTTTGCTCTTGGGGTAGTAAGAACAGCACTATGCCATCTCATCAGTAATGACCTTGGGAAAAAGTCTGGGTCACTTTGGAGCTGTTCCTTCAAAGCACAGCATGTTTCCACTCAAAGCTCTTTTTTCGCTGGTCAGTCAGAACCCGAGGCACAAATTTCGCAGCAACACTTCTCATTCCCAAATCTCCCATTAAAATTTGTTAAACTGAACTCCAAGGTAGTCCAGATAACTTCCCCATCTCTTCAGCGGTCTATTGTCAGTCTTTGAGCAGAAGTGCATGACGTTTGTCTACATTTTTGTCTTTTTGGGAAGTTGACAGACGTCCAGACCGAGGTCTGTGATCAAAAGACAGTTCACCTTTTTTGAAATGTGGAAAAACACTCGTACACTTGAGCTTTCCCCATAGCACTGTCTTTGTAAGCTGTGTTCAACATCACAGCAGTTTCTGCGGCATTTTTCTCTAGCAGGAAACAAAAGTTCACAGCCACATGCTGTTCTCTTAAATCAGCCATCACAAAAAATGAGGTTCAAGTGGAAACTGCTTTTACAAAAAAGTTCACTGTGACCAGAGAGAACCTTCCAAGGTGACACCAGTGGGTGCTCTAACTCAGAGCAAGTTGTTTGATGTTCACCTGGTGGGAAAAATTTGTACCACGAATGTTGCAGGTTTTTGGGGGGTACCTTTCGTATATGATTGCTTAGGATGCCAGTGACATCATGTTTCCTAGAAATTATGTAATAAAAAAGAGTCAGCTGAAAGGAGAATATGAAATTAAAAAATCACATCAGCTCCATGAATGTAGCAAAAATTGGGAATTATGAATGATGGGTTTGGGAAATGCTAGGTTAAAGAATTAGACATGGTCTTTTAAAAGTTTACATTGTGGTGAAATATCTATGAGTAAATGGCAAGGAGGCCATATCTGAGCTTCTCTGGCTTCACAGGGCGAAGGAGAAATGAACTCCTCACAACCATCAGGCAGAGGTCAGACATGCCTTTACCTCCTCTCCTTCTTTACCCTATTCTGACAGCAACCATTCCTCCCACAGCACACTACTTCTCTGCTGGGTTTGATCATTTATTGCAATAGCCACCGAGAACTCACAGACAATAATCATGATTAGGAAATTGAACAGATTAGAAAACATTCAGGAAACAGACATTGGTCCACAGCAACACTTCCCCTCAGTCAGCAGCCAACTCTCTCTCGGGTCTTCAGCCTCGCAGTCAGGAAGCCCATCTGTGACTCCACTTCACTGTCCCTATCTCACAGTCTCAGGTCTCAGGGGCACCGTCTCTCTGCTCAGTCGTGGCCTCACTCCTTTGCTCCATCCCAGGCTCTGTGTGCTGCGGCTTCTAGTGCCTCTGCTCTCAGCCTGCACCTCGTTGAGGCAGGGGTCTTGAACGTGCTCTGCGGTAGCACTTCTTCTTTGATGGGCCTGGGAATTCCATGCCTGCTTCTGAGATGGCTCATTCTTATAGCCCTAGAGGAGTGACGATGACAACTGACCAATCCCCACTAGTACTGTTTTACACCCTCTATCTGCATGGTCCTCCTCAATCATTTGGTGGGAGTTACAGGCACATGGATAGAATGGCCAAATTAAGACGTTTCATTTCACCACAGTATACAGTGAACCCTCGCCACTTCGCGCTTCGACTTCCGCGGCTTCACTCTATCGCGGTTTTTGCGTAACAGCACATGCTCTGTCATTACTGCCACTGATTGGCTCATACTGTACACGCTTGATGCCATAAATAATATAATAAATAATAAATGATAATTGTAACGTCCAAAATGTTTTACTGTATTTTCCCTTTTTCGTTTAATAAATTGGGTAATACGAGTGTAATGGTGACTAAAGGGTGTTTTTTCATGTCCTCTACGCTCTAACTACGAAAATATTTGATTTACAAATAAGGAATCCTACTTCGCGGAATTTCATTTATCACAGTAGGGTCTGGAACCGATTAACCGCGATAAACGAGGGTTCACTGGATAACAAGAAAGCCATTTTTCAGTGATATTAATTACACATACCGATTTGTACTAATATTACCACTATCAATTTTCAAAACTTTTACACCACCCCCAATATTAACTCAGGAGACCTTCAGCGATCACTCCTGTTCCCTCTGCCCAGATCCGTGCATATATTGTGCCTCTATGTATTGGATTTCCTACAGGGGATAATGAAACACAAAGTTAGTTGTCCTTTATTCATCCATGGTTAGCATGTATCAAAAATTTATTTATCTTTATCCCATTGTATGGATCTACTACATTTTGGTGGTACTCATTTATATAGTGATGGACAATTGGGCTGTTTTCACATTTTGACAATTGTGAATAATGATACCATGAACACCAGTGTGCAGGTCTCCTTCAGAGTGCCTGCTTCTAAGTATCTTGAGCAATTACCTAGGAATGGGATTGATGGGTCATCTAAGGAGCCCTGTTGGTGCTCAGGTGCTCCCTGAATGGTCAGCAATTTGAACTCACCAGTGGTTCTATGGGAGAAGAAAAAAAAAACCTTGTTATCTGCTCCTGCAATAATTCCTGCCTTAAAATCCCTGTATATCAGCTCTACTCTGTTCTGTAGGGTCACTGTGAATCAAAACCAACATCACGGCACCCAATGACATGGTACCTCTATGGTTAATTTCTAGAAGAACCACAAACTGTTTTCCAAAGTAGTGACACCATTTTACATCCTCACTAGCTTTCCAGGAAATTTGGAAGACAGCTACCTGGCAAACTAACTGGACAAGATCCGTATTTGTACCCATTAAAAAGAAAGGTAACCCAACAGAATGCTCAAACTATAGAACAACATCATTCATATCACATGCAAGTAAAATTTTGCTGGTGATCTTTCAACAACAGTTGCAGCAGTGCATTGAGAGGGCGCTACCAGAAGTTTGGGCCAGATTTAGAAGATGACTTGGAACAACTGGTATCATTGCTGATGTCAGATGGATCTTGGCTGAAAGCAGAGAACAGTGGAAAATGTTTACTTGTGTTTTTTATTGGACTATGTGAAGGCATTTACCTGTGTGGCTCATTATCAACTCTGGACAGCTGTGGAATGATGGAGAAGAACGGGGAGGACTCCAGAACACGTCATGGTGCTCACGAGGAGCTAGTCGATGGATCAAGAAGCAGTTGTACAGACAGAGCAAGGGAATACCACATGGCTTAAGCTCAGGAAAAGTGTGAATCAGGGTTTTATCCTCTATACTGATTTGATCTGTGTGCTGAGCAAATAATCAGAGAAGGTGAGTTATATGAAGAAGAATGTGGCATCAGGATTGAATGAAGACTAACAATGTGCGATATGCAGACGACACAACCTTGTTTGCTGACCGTGAGGAGGATTTGAAGCACTTGCTGATGAAATCAAGGATGGCGGCCTTCAGTATGGATTACAACTCAATGCAAAGAAGACCCACATCCTTACAACTGTACCAATCGGCAACATCATGATGAGCAGAGAAAAGTTTGAAGTTGTCTAGGATTTAAACTTGCCTGGATCCCTAATTAATATTGTGGATCAAACAATGAGTTGCATTGGGTAAATCTGCTGCGTAAGATCTCAATAAGGTGTTGAAAAGCAAGGCTATGACTTTATGGATTCAGCTTGCTTGACTCAAGCCAAGGTATTGTCAATGGCCTCATCTGCATGGGAAGGTTGGACGCTGAGTGAGGAAGACTGAAGAAGAATCGATGCGTTTGGATTGCAGTGGTGGTGAAAATTATTGAAAGTGCCACGGACTGCCAAAAGAACAAACAAATATATCTCAGAAGAAGTACGGTCATACTACTCCTTAGAAGGGAGGATGGTGACACTTCACGTCACACATTTTGGAGAGGGATGTCCTTGATAAAGGACATCATGTTTGGTAAAGTGAAGGGGCAGCGAGAAAGAGGAAGACTCTTGATAAAATGGATGGAAAAGATGGCTGCAATAATGGTTTTGAACCTAAGAACCTGTGAGGGTGGTGTGGACTGGACAGTGTTTCCTTCTGTTGTGCATAAGGGCTCTATGAGTGGGAACCAGTCTGTCACCCAATAACAACAGCCAGCAAAGCATGAGGGTTCAAATTTTTCCATATCCTCTTCAACACTTGCTAGCTTCCATTTTCCTGTTAATCACCATCCTAGTGGGTATGAGATTGCATCTCAATGTGATCTCGATTTGCATTACACTAATGACCAACTCTCTACTCTGGTAATGATTTAGTGTTGAAAGTACATAGGAGCAGTTCTACCCTGTTCTATCAGGTCTCTATGATCCAGAAGTGATAACAGTGAGTTTGGTTTTTCATTTTAATACCTAGCAAGAGTAGCCCTGGTGGTGTGGGTGGGTAATCATTGGGCTGCTAACCACAAGGTCAGCAATTCGAAACCACCTTCCACTGTGCTGGAGAAGAATAGGGTTGTCTGCTCCTGAAGAGGTTACAGCCTGGAAACTCAGAGGGCAGTTCCACTCTGTCCTACGGGCTGCTGCGAGTCAGAATTGGCTCCTTGGCAGAGTGAACTAGTGACTATTGATCACAAGTATCTTCCTATGTGCTTATGGGTCACTTATGAGATGTATAGTTAGGGCCTCTGCCTATTTTTGGGGGGGTTGCTTATATTTTCATTGCTGAGTTTAGACATGCCCCTGTAAAACAATATTCTTACTACCTGTTACTGTGCGCTGGATGGCAATATAAAAGAAATCAAGCTGTGGATGTTATCTGTTTTTAAAATCCACGGGATGAGTCTACCCTGGCCATGATCATATTTCCGGTGCTCAATCAACCCTCTTGCTTAGACTGCAGGGAAAGCTGTGTTTGTGCATGACTCCTGGGGGTGTACAATGTGTCATTGGCTTGAGGGAGCACACACTCTTTCTCAACGTGTAAAGTAGTCCACACTATGACGAAACTAGTTCTCAGTGGCCCGACTGGACTGGCTTCACTTGGCCCACGGTAAGCTAGTTCCGCATTCTTGGTGCTGTCACCCAGAAGCCTAAAAGGCGGCCTGTTGTCTGTCCTTTGAGCTAAATGCAGCATCTCCCATCCAATTGACTGGCTTGGCAAAGTTGCAAATTTTATTACGCAAAAGTTGAGAAAGAGCAAAGCCGAGGAGTGCTAAGAATGGTACATTTTGCTACTGTGTGGTATCTGTATTTGGAGCCCAGGGGGGTTTATTTATAGCTATCTATTATTACATAGCAAGAGTTACAGACAGAAACACCCAGAAAAATAACCTTATCACAGAGTTTCCATTATCCAAGTGCAGCATCAAAAGCAAGACCAGCAAACTGGCTGAGTGGAGAACAAAGCCATCGTCTCCCCCTCCTCTCTCGCGTCCCTTCCCTTTGCTCTCAGCACATGGGCACATGCCTGCGACTGCGAGAGCCTCTCCTCCCAGGCCCACGGGCCTCCATGTCCAGCCTTTGGCCAGCTCTTGTAGCCCGACCTCCTCTACCTCCTTCTCTCGCAATTTCCTAAGAGGTGGAAGCTTCTACCTTGTGAAACTGGTTAGTTGGGGTTCTACCCCCGGCCAGTTGATTCTTTGGACAATTTCTGGTTGGGCAGGCTGCTTTCTGTCCCTGGCTCAGCTGTCTCTGGACCAGGGCAGGGTCTTCCCTTTCTGTACCAGAAGGAAAAGACGCTGCTACAAGAGTAGAAGCATACCCAGAAAGCTGACACCACAGCCTTCACCCAAGATCCCCCCCCCCCCCCCCACATGTACACTCACACACACAAAGATGGAGAAAAAGAATGACATGCATACACACGCACACAAGTCTTGGAAACCCAGGATGCTAAGGGGTGTGAGTAAGATTTGGAATGATGGGGTCCTCCTACCCTGGAAAACCTATGCATTTATTTTAATAGCACCCCAAAAGGCAGGGGAGAGGGGCTCAGGGCTGGGGCCAGGTCTGTCTGCTGCACCCCAGGTTGTAGCCATCATTCGAATACACTCACCAGCTGAGGATGCCTGAGAGGCAGAGGTGCAAAGGTTGGGTGCTGGGGCTTCTGCAAGATCTGCCTCACCAAGGTGGTGGGGATCAAGTGAGGGTGGATGCAGGAAACATCTGACAGGTGACCTGGACCCAGAGAATACTGGGTTGGGTGGTGGCAGTCTTTTCTAGGGAAGCACTGAGGACAGGTTGTCCGTGTTTTGTGGAAGTTAGCGTTTTTCCCAGGAGCTAAAAATGAATGAATGAATGCGGGATGGTGTTGATTCCTGCCAAGACTCATTGCTCAGGCTACCTCTTCCCTCTGGGGCGCAGCTTGGCTCCTGAGAAGGTGGCATGACTTCTCCTTTCCTTTCCCTGCGTTCTTCTAGGGGAGAGAGGTCGGGATACAGGCCTCAGCTAAGGCAGGCACAGTCTGCTTCCTGCTTGGCGCCACCAGGTCCTAGGGGGAGCTGTGCTCTCCCAGGGCCCCAGGGCTTGGCTGAGGAGGAGGAGGAGAAGGAAGAGGAGGAGGAGGGGGAGGGGGAGGGGGAGGAGGAGGAGGAAGACCCTGGGGATTGGGTGGAGGCATCTTTATGTGTGGGTGTGAGAGAGAAGCACTGGCCTCATACCTATCCCCAGCGCTTGCAAGACAAATATATCTCAGAAGAAGTACGGTCATACTACTCCTTAGAAGGGAGGATGGTGACACTTCACTTCACACATTTTGGAGAGGGATGTCCTTGATAAAGGACATCATGTTTGGTAAAGTGAAGGGGCAGCGAGAAAGAGGAAGACTCTTGATAAAATGGA
>NW_022111324.1:95493338-95529989 GCF_000313985.2 Echinops telfairi
GACCCTGGGGATTGGGTGGAGGCATCTTTATGTGTGGGTGTGAGAGAGAAGCACTGGCCTCATACCTATCCCCAGCGCTTGCAAGCAAGAGCTGTTTATAGGACAGATACCACTAATGTTGTCTTCTCCATTACATTTCAGGAGCTTCAAAGGGGACACCCGTGTGTCCAGGTCCACAGCACTCCTTTACTGATGGCGCAGAGGGGAGCGCATCGGCTTGCTAACCACAGGCCACTGTACCGCCCCTCTAGCTCCCTGGCGGAAGAAAGAGCACGGGGCTCCTGTGAACACGTGCTGTCTGGGAAAGGCTGGGGAGCATTGCTGCGCTGCCCTGTAGGGCGGCAATGCGTTAGAATCAACTCAATGGCAGAGGGTTTTCTGATGTTCCTACCCCAGGAGAAGGATGATGGGAATGGTTCTGTAAGAACCGACCCTCCCTGTGGTCACATCTCAGAATATGGGTCCACATTTGACTCCTATCCCCTAACGTGGAAGTCAAGGCCGAGGGGAAGCTGAGGAAGTAGCTATTTGATGGTGGACTCTATGGGTGGCTATGAAGCGGCAAGGCCATTGAGATTTCATGTGAACACGACCCCTTCTTCTTGCCGATGGGGGAACCCTCTTAATGTAGGAGCAGAGATGAAAGAGGTCTGGATTCCTGATAGGGAGTCGAAGGCCACTGCCGTGAGCACTCTGGGGACAGCACCTGCAGTGCAGACGCCCCAGCGTCCTCCCCTGGCAGCACCCCTATCTGACATTGATGGCCCTGTGTACATTTCAGAGCATGCTTTCACCTCTGCAGTAACTGCTGTCGGGGTATGTCAAAGTTAAACAGACCGGAAATTGCTTTGAAAATGTACACATGTTATTAAATGGGAGGAATTATCTGATACCCTGATTCAGCACCGGCATGTCGTCCTACATACTACCTGGAGAACCACGCACGAGAACACCGGCTTTGCCCCCATCTGACAAAGCTAAATGGGGAGGGGGGTGGGGTGGGGGAGTACCTGTGTGAAAGCAATATTCTGAGGGGTGCCCCTCTCCTGTGCCAGGCGCCACCCCTGAGCCCCGCTTGCCTGTGTCTTCACCGCAAGTGGTGGTCCTGCCTGCCACTTTGAAACCAAGGCTGTTTCTCCCCATGGAACACCAGCCCCCGCAGCTCTCCGTCTCCCCCTGGCGCGCACGCCGGGCATTACTCCGGGCAGCGGCGCTGACAGCGGCCCGCGGGGAGTGGGCAGAGCAGCCGCTCAGGGGGCTTCTCAGCTGTAAAACGAAAGCCTGGTGCATGTGTCTGAAGGGCTCTACCTTTTCTCTCCTGCACCACCTTTCCTTGCCTGAGGGATCTCTCTGTCTCAGTCTCTCTCTTCTGTGGGCACATTGAACTTCAGCAAGGAAGCAAACCACAACAGACTTGGGACCAAGGGGCTTGAATTAAGCGAAAGTAGATCGATCTGCCCAAATCATTTGATCCTGAGTAGGGGGAGAGGGGGCGGGAGGGGGGAGAATAGCGCGTTCTCGTGTTTGACCAAGACTAAGCAATCTAAGCGACATAAAAGGAAATTCAAGTGAGCGACAATTAAAAAAAAAATCCCCGCACGCAACAATACAATCTATTTAAACTGCAGCTCATACTTGTCATACCAATGGTATGACTTTTTTTCTGGAGTGCCCCTTCTGGTTCTTGAACTCAGGCTGGCAGCTGGCGAAGGGGAAGTCGGCTCCAGGACTGCACGGGCCGGTTTTCCAAAGGTCTCCAATGGCTATTTTCTTTTTTCTTAGCCCTGCCCCTGAATTGTCAGACGGCGTCTGCCTCTGAAGTTAGCAGTGATTTCCTCTCGAGCCGAGCCTTATCTCCGGCTGCACGTTGCCTCTCGGTGACTAATCACACAAAAACATTGTCTGAGGCTGGCATAAAGTTCGAGCTGTTTACCCCCACTCTATAGGGGTTCCCTATAAAAAGCCGCCGGCCAGCGCTCCCAAGTCAGACGCGCTCCTGCAGCCGCGCCGCCCAGCTGAGCCAGAGCCGAGCCGGATCGCAGCGCCCGCGGGTCTGCAAGCCAGCGCTCCCAAACCTTTTCTCCCGGAAAGCTCACTCTGGGAGCCGAACAGCCACAGACACTTGGCGAGAACTGAAGTTTGTTTTTGTTTTTTAAAACTTGTTGTTTAGTTCGCAGAACAGGTCTTTGGTCCTTCTTCCAGAATGGATTATTTCCCTGTGGTCGTCTCTCTGCTGTTGGTGCTTTTCCACGGAGCTCCTGGCACAGGTAGGCATGTCGGCTGGTACATCGCGCGATGTGAATGTCCTTCTGAACACTTTCCTTGCCGCCGTTTCCCCTTTCTTTTTATTCCTGAAGCTCGGAGATCAAGTGCCTGGGGTTGAAAACTACTTAGCATTTGCATGGAAAAAGTCAATGTATCTATTGAATGCAATTGCTCCTATAGGATTTTATATAATATCAATTGTATAACCATAATGATACCGTGATTATCTTTGACTAGGATAGTTCCTTCCTTGTAATAATACAAAAAGAGGGAAAAAACAAAAACAAAAAATATATAGTTTAACCAAATGTGCCTTGGCATTCTGGGCTCATACAGGTATATAGGATATAGAGAATTAGGTAGAAATAGATCTTATTCAAACACTTCTTTAATAGTGTGTGATTGTGTAAAAATATTTAAATGTTTTAGCTTGAAGCCACGGGAGTTTGTCCAAGACATTCCAGTAATATACCAGCAATAAAATCACCTGCAGAACAATTTGTTTAATAAAACACCCTCCTCCCTGCCTGCCCCCCCCTCCGCCCCCACGGCTCCCACTCAAGTGCTTTCTGGATGAGAGCTGCTGTTTTCTTTAAAATGTTTCATTATTGACTTTAGATTTCTTATGGCAGGTTTTTGGCACTGGAAGCAGTGCCGACTGTATTCTCAGTTGTGTTCACCTGTCTTGGGAGGGGAGCGAGGGAAGACTGGGGCTACTCACGGATTAGATAGTATGTGTGCATCTGCCCATGCCCCCTTTGGGGGTCCATGTACATTTTTTGTGTGTGTCTTTTCTTGACCCAGAGTAAAGAGAAGGGATATCAGGGGAAGGAATCCTGGAATGTGAGTGCTCATTTGAAACTGTACAAAACTGGGCAGAGAAGCTGTGATTGCTAGTCCCAGGGAGTTGGTTGAAGACAGGGTGCTGCGGCGAGGAGGGGTGGGGGAGGCTCCCATACGGACCTGGTCCTCCCGGGAGGCTGTAGTCGTCCATCAGGGAACCTTGACTAGGTCCCCAGAGCTGCTTTGCAGCTTCGCCTTAGCTGCTGCACTTTCTGTGGGATGTACTGTGTGAAATGACTACTGGAGGATTAATTCCTCCTCTTGCGCTGATTGCTGATCGTCTGTCTCTCCAAAGTCCTTGCCCTCCGTGTAGAGAATTATAGCTCATCCAGGTACCCCTTACCTTCAGGTGCAAAGTAATGGATGCCTACCTAACCAGAAGGGCATGCCAACTGGGCACAGGGCTCTCAAACCAGTAGGTGGTGGGGTGCACTTATTTTTTAGGATTTTGACCATCAGCCAATTGTAAGCCCTTCTGGGTTGTGTGGTCCTTCTCAGCACCTTGTAGAGAGCCCAAGCTGAATTCCCAACAGGTAGAATTTCCAGAAACTTCCAGACAGCGTCAAGAGGGCTGGCAAGTCCCATCTCAGGTGTTTCTCTCCCCTGTCTTTATATAATCTTCCTGCAGGTAAAGAAAGCACTGAGGGTAAAGGTAAAATTGTGTTAGAACGTAAAACCTTAGAGACCTGTTGGGGCTGCTTGTGCTTCTTGCTAAAGACAGGCTGTCTACTTTGTCTGCTTTTGTCCACTCTGCTAATTCTGGTGCAACTACCGTGACCTGGTGTGTCTCCGAGGGAGTGCTTTCCGATCCCCCCCTGACCTGCTCTCTCTCTCTCTCTCTCCAGCTGTCCTGGGCGCAGAGCTCAGCACGGATGCGGAGAACGGAGGGGGAAGCCCCTCCCCTAGTGCACCCTGGAGGCCCCACCGCTCCAAGCGCTGCTCCTGCTCCTCCTTGATGGATAAAGAGTGTGTCTACTTCTGTCACCTTGACATCATCTGGATCAACACTCCCCAGTGAGTCTCTAGAGGGCATCCTAAGGCTAGTCATTCCTTAGCTGCCTTCGCAGGCGCTCAAAGGCAGGGAGGAGAGTGACTTTTCTGGAGAGCCTGTAGCTTGCTCTTGGGAAGGCTGCAGTTCTGACACAGGAGAATGCCCCAGTGGGGTGGGCAGGTCCTCCCTGTTGCTGAAAATGACAGAACAGCTTGGTCTTCAGCAACAGAGATGACGGGCTTCACCTACTGCCGCCGGGTGGAAGGAAAGGGTACACAGCACTGTGAGTGGGGCTCCAGGGAAGGTGCTTTCAGGGGCACTGGGACCAGGTGCTGAGGCCATATGTGGGTTAGTCCATGCTGGGAGGGTCCTGTCTGGAGAGGTAGCAAGGATTATAGAGTTCAATTCAATCACTTCATTTAGAGAAAAAGCTAACCCAATGCCCCCCCCACACCTCCCCCACCACTCCCACCCCAAATATCAGTCACTTAAGCAGGAGTGCGTTTGTGGCAGAGCTAGCACTAGAAGCTGGGGTTCCGTGCTCCCTCTGCCTGCCCTACCCCACACCCCAGAAGACCAACAATGAAGACAGAGAAAGAAAAGCGTGCGGTAGCTTTCTCTGGCAATGCTGGCGAGACAGTCCTCGACTTTTTCCCTGTGAAAACCACCTCATCTACATGGTGTCTACCAGATGCTCATGAGGGCAACGGCTGACCAGATGCCAATCCAAAGATGCCGCACCAGATGGACTGAGTACATAATACTTAGTAAAGGGCTATTACCAACCCGGAGATTTTGTTCCTTAGGTGAGGGTCAGGAGGGGCCCATTGGGAATTATTGGCGTGCCTTCTGGGAAAAGAGTCCTTTTACAGACACAAGCTATAGCTAACCTGCAGGAACGAAACCCTGGTAGCGCATTGCTTAAGCACTTGGCTGATAACTGAGAGGTCAGCAGATTGAACCCCCACCGCCACTCTGTGGGAGAGGGAGGAGGAGGCCCTCTGTTTCCCAAAGAAACCCGACGGGGCCATTGTACTCTGCCCTCAAGGGTCACGTTGAGTCAGAATGGATTCTAATCTACACACAGCCCCAAATGGATTCGAAGGTACACACAACCCTGAACTGCAGAAGAAAGCTACTGACATGGTTGTGAGCCAGGTACCCGGTGCCGTGTCGACTCTCCTTGCCTCAGCATGCAGTTTTCACAGGCTCAGATGTGGTCTTAATCAGAAAGAGGGCTTTCATCTCTTGTGAGAAGTGGTTTTACCTGGCAGCCTCGCTCTCGTCCAGTCACCACCACCACCACCTCACTCATAACGGACTAGGACGTTAGAAACAGAACACAAGGCAGACAGCATAAAACAGGCACCAAAGCATACCATCCTTTTGAACACAAAGTAATGTTGTGGGCGTGCAGAGTAGAAGTTGAACCTTGTTAAGGGCTGAAGTGCAATGCCATTGAATGCAGAAAAGTGGCTTTCTCCTGGTTGGCTGCACACGCTCAGGCCACTGGAAGGTCTGTGTCCCTGATTGTGCCGCGCTTCCCACCTAAGCTGTGCTGCTGCTGAGCCCTGGGCACGGGGTCCCCAAGAGAATGTGCGTGCCCGACGAAAGTACCGTTTTGAAGACTTCTTAATTATCTTCTGTCTGTTGTTTCTCTCTCTCTCACAATAGGCACATTGTTCCCTATGGACTCGGGAGCCCTTCTAGGTCAAAGCGATCCTTAAAGGATGTGTTGGCCACAAAGGCAACAGACCCCAGGAAGAGATGCCAATGTACCAGCCAAAGAGACAAGAAGTGCTGGAAATTCTGCCAAGCAGGAAAAGAACTCAGGTGAGCAGAAACACTTCTGCTTCTCGGTCAGCCTCCCAGCCTTCCTCTTACTGGAATGTTGCCTCTTCCAGAAAGATCTAGGTACAAGTCAAAGATATCATTTCTTTCTCTCTGTGTATCTTAACAGGGCCCAGGACACCATGGAGGAAGTCTGGCATGGCCATAAGAAACAAAAGGACTGTGCCGAACTCGGGGAGAAGTGCATTCAGCAGCAGCTTGTGAAAAGAAGAAAACTAAGAAGGTAAGAGAATGCGACCAAGCACCATGCGAAGTCAGCAATGCCTAAGAGCCGACGTACCGCCCCCACCCCCCCTCGCAGCCATGCTTTCCTTGGTGGGGATTGGCTTCAAGGCAATAAAACAGGGGGATCTCCCTGTTCTGTAGAGGAGAAAGAACAAAGGCATCCTTCTCAAGCCTTTGCTTAGAGACCTTGGAAGCAAACGGCTGTCCACTGCCCACGCAGTCAAAAAGGATATTTTTCAGAGCAAGGTCTATCCAGAAACACTTCATTTGCTCACCGCCCCCCCTTTGCCTCTCTGAGTGGAGTCAATATATTTACCACTTTCTCTTCGAGCTGCCCCCCCTCCCCCCACTTTTTTTTTTCTTTTTTAACATTTTATTAGGGGCTCATACAACTGTTATCCCAATCCATACACACATCAATTGTGTAAAGCGCATTTGTACATCGTTTCTCAAGACGTTTTCTCTCCATTTAAACCCCCGACATTAGGTCCTCATTTTTCCCCTCCCTCCCCGCTCCCCCCTCCCTCATGAGCCCTTGATAGTTTATAAATGGGTATTTTGTCATATCTTGCCCAGTCCGACGTCTCCCTTCATCCACTTTTCGGTTGTCTGTCCCCCAGGGAGGAGGTCACACACAGTTCCATGTAATCGGTTCCCTCTTTCCTACCCATTCCCCCACTTTTTTTCCTGGTAATGCCACGTGCAAGGGGGCGTCGGCAGATTTGCCGGAACATTCCATTATCTTTTCATTCTGTTTCTCCACAAACATTTGGAAACTCTCCCCATCATGCCACCAAGTTCCTCTAAGTCTTGAAGGATCAGTTATTCGTGTGGCTAGAGGGAAGTTGTTAGGCAGGACTGACGAGCTTTAGAACTTGCATTTGGGAGGGGAGGTATGATTGCTCTTGTTTTTTAAACAGGGAGAGCGATTTGGTGGAAAGCCAGTGCCGTTCCAACAAGCTTTTTGGTTTCCTAGTTAGTCAGAGGCAGAGGGATCTGGATTAAGCAACACCACAGGGCTGTTATGAGCAGTCTCCGGTGATGAACCTTCCAGGCTGTAAATATTTTGGGATTCATAAGACCAAGGGAGGAACCTGTTCTCACATCTGTAGCAGATGGATCATAGGAACTTTTCTTAGAAATCTAGTGGCACGAAGTTCTCTGTTCAAACTGCCCTGAGCCTGGGGCTGGCAGTGAGCTGGGCCTTCTGAGCTGTTTACTTCTGATTGTGGGGCGTCTTCCCTCTCGGTGACTGACACCTGCCAGCTCTGTGTCCGTGTAGATGGTCTAAGCCAGAAAGGCTTCCCCAGACCACAAGATGATGTCAAACGCCCTTAGACATGACTTCCTTTTATTAGTTTGTGTAGGTTGATCATTTTTGCCGGCGCCAGCCGTTTTTTCTTCTTCCCTTCGCTCACAAAAAGGCGGGGGAAGAAAAAGGCCCCCACGACATTTCTTAATTGCTACAAAACGTTTGCTTTGGGTCTCCTATGCATACTTCCTCTTTTTCCTACGAGCCAACTGAAAACCCACTGTTGTCCATTTGATTCCGACTCATAGTGACCCCAGATAGGGTCTCTGGGGCTATCAGTCTTTACGGGAACATGTGACCTCCCCATTCTCCCTGGAGTGACTGGCAGGGTTGAAGTGCCAACCTTGCAGTTAGCTGTCTAATGCTTACCTGACAGCAGTCCCAGAGGGGTGGGGGTGGGGGGCATTTTTCCTGTAAGCAAACTTCCATTCCTCCTGGTACTCCCGACCTCACCTACTTAGGAGACTCTCATGGGCATTTGGAACCCGTGCTGAGTTTCTCGTTCAGAGGCCGTGGTGTTGACCACTGGGCAGGGGCTGCAGAAGAGCACACCTTTGGCTTCGTTGAAAACGGTGTCTAATGCCCAGTTCCCCTTAGGTAGGACCATTCCCCTCCTGCACGCTCCTAACGGTTTTGTTAGGGCCAGCCTTTATTTTCATAGTGGTAACAGATACGACTTGAGGTCGGTGTTGCGGTCGGTGGTGAACGTTCAGGAACCAGATTTAGATTGGTTTGCACCCCGTTCTAATTTTAGACGTTTCTTTGGCCAGAAGTGGTGTTAATTTTATACCATTTGTTTTCTCTTGTCTTGCTTTCCTAGGTTGGAGGCCGTCAGCAACAGCATCAAGGCGTCTTTCCGGATCGCGAAGCTGAAAGCAGAACTCCGCAGAGAGAAGAAAGTGACCCACAACCGCACGCACTGATGATCGGTCCCCTGGGCACGGGCCGGGGCCACACCCTCGCCGCGACAGCCGGGGTCCAGGCGGGAGCATCTTCCTTGCTCGCATCCTTCCTTGCTCCAGATTCGCCAAGGCCCAACTTTCCAAGAAAGGCTAAGGAAGGCCCCTCCGATGGATCCACCTTTGTTAGCTTCCAGGGTGGTAACTGGGCCCGCCCCGCCTCGTTTGGCATGATGGTGGCGACTCAGAGAAAGCAGTGGGACCAAGTGACATGCGCAAGAAGGGCAGCACCCCCAGAGGGAGGCGAGGAGATGCCACCCCGGGGTGGGGTTTCTGAAGAGCCCGGGAGGCAGTGTTTGTGTCTGACTCAGGCGCCGGGCACGTTTCAGGGAGAAACTGCAAAGCCCCATGCACGCATTTTCTAAGGGATGCACACATCTAAAACACTTGAAGGACAGAGACTCGAGTGGAAAAAGAAAAAAAATTAAAGACTTGGGTTTTTGTTTTGTTTTCATTCATAAAAATGCAAAACTGAAAGAAACTGCTCTACTGTAAATCGGGATGTGTTTCGGTCTACCTCACCTGTATTGCACTCTGGTAGAAATGTATGTCACCGCCTGGTTTTGCCTCTCTAAACTTGGCCCCTCCTGCCACGCCCTTTCTGTATAACCCCCTGCTATGTCTAGCCTCATAGGAGTCTGGTCCAAGGTGTCAGTGGTAGAGAGAATGTTTTCATGGTCATCTACAAGCTCTGATCCATAAAAGCAAAGATCATGGAACCGGGTGTTTCCCTTTGCCCTGACTTGTGGAAACACAGCAGTGTAGGGTTGTTCGTGAGAGACCTTGAACGTGAAGTCAATGTGGGTTGTGTTTTAAAGCAGTAATATTATTTTCCTTGATGTAACTGGTTAATGGAAGAGGCTGGATTGAATTTTGATGTACTTATTTTTTATAGATATTTATATTCAAACAATTTATTCCTTATATTTACCATGTTAAATATATGTTGGAGCAGGCCATATTGGTCTATGTATTTTTTTAATGTATTTCTGAATGAAATTGGAAAAAACATGCTTTTTTTTTTTTTTTTTTTTGCCTATCAAGGTAATGTCTTTAGAAAATAAAAAAATTTTTTCCCTACAGTATTGATTCTGTTGGAAATTCCTAAGGAATGTGCTATGATCAGACTTATGAAGGAAAAGAATTCAAGTTGGTTTCATGGAGAGGGAGCATTGAAAGAGAATATTTAGGCTGATTAAAAAAAGGAACTTGATCTATACCTTAAAAGTAGTTTCCAGATAGCATGAAGGTGTTCTTTTTTTATTTCAACAGTTTTTTGGCACGTAATTCGCATATCGAACAATTCGATAGTCCAGTCAAACCAAGAAAAGTTGTACAATCATCACTACAATTCATTTTATAACATTTTCTTTATTCTTGTCCTCATCTTTATTAGCTCCCCACTTATGCCCAGCTCCTCAGCCCCCCATACCCGCAAGGAACCATTAATGCAATTACTATATAGATTTACCTCTGCTAGATTTCATATACAGAAAAAACATTAAAAACAACAACAACAAAAACCCAAACTGACAACAAGAATAAAGTAAAACAGATAAAAACCTCAATCGAACAAGAAAGAAGAAAACATTAAAAACTAGAACAAATTCAAATGGAGCCTAAGGGAGATCAGATGATAGAATGCTAAATCTTAACCGAACTGCATCTGCAGCAGCCCGCGTTCCAATGCAGGCTGCATGGCAGGAAAGCTGTTCCCACCCAGGGGCCGACAAGAGGTTTTTCAAACAAAAACAAAAGCCAGCCTTACTACTTCTGTCGTCCCCTGTCTAGCAGCCTTCTCCTTCCTCCTCACCTGATAAGTCTCCAGGGACGCTATTCATTTACTTCCTTAGGCCAACAGTTTAGACTGATGGCGTGGTGAGAGGTGCTTTCTCGGAATTAATGGTCTAAAGGGCAACAGCAAGAGTACCCCGGCACCCGACCACCACCACATGTTTGCAGTTAGACACAGTTCAGCATCAGACTTGTTTTCAGGAAATGGCCTGCTCGGGGCCAATAAGCAATCTCCATGTTTCTTTGTTTACTTCAGGGAAGATTTTGGTTTACGAAGGAACATGGAGTACCGTGGCTTCCTCACAGGAACCCAGGACTGGATGGATATCTCCCACGGCGGCCGAGAGCAAATCCAAACCCACTGCAGTCCAGTCGATTTTGACTCCTGGGGACCTTCTAGGGCAGAGTACAAGTGCCCCCTGGGCTTACCACGGCTGGGATCTTTATGTCTGCAGACTGCACCATCTCTGGCCCACAGAGTGTCTGGTTCAAACCGATGGCCCCTAAACAGCTGTTCACTTTAACCACGGCACTACCAAGGCTGCTTGGCAGCAGGGCTCTAACCAAACCCAACCCAGTGTCATCGAGTGGGCTCCAAGTCCTCTTTCCCAAGCTGAACATCTGCATGGGAGCAGACAGCCTCATCTTTCTCCCAAAAAGCACCTGGTGAGTTTGAACTGCCAACCTTTTGGTTGACAGTCCCAGGTTCAAATTCTAAAGCCCCTGTGTAGCTGAAGCCCGTTCTCCATGTCCCCTTGCCGCGGCTGACCACACCAACCCACTGGAGAGGATCAAACAGGCACTCCCTGTTTTACCAATTTTCCCATTCTCCTATTTCACAGATCCATGTTTTTCTCTTTTTCTTAAATAAATGGAGGATTCGTGGCAAGCCTGTGTGGAGCAAGTCGATTGGGGCCGTTTTCCAACGACATGCGCTCATTTGGTATCTCTGCTGTATGTTGGTCCTTCTCACAATATTTCAAATGTTTCCACAATGCTGCTACACACTTAGTGTTACCCTATACTACAGTATAGTGTCAACACAACTTTTATATGCCCTGGTAACTACCCCTGGCCCCTCCAAAAGAAGTCGTGACTTGCTTTATTGCAATATTTATGCTTCACTCCTCTGGTATGGAACCATATCCCTAACATCTCTGAGGTCGGCCTGTAGTGTGAATGGATATCACCAACAGGAGCCTCGAAGTGCTTGATCACAGTGCTAGAATTGTCACCGCCCGTTTCTAATAGCATACAAAAGAATACCTGGTATTCGACACATATTTGCTCCTGATGGTATCTGATGTGTAAAGAATGATACATCTGAGGGAGGCGTGGCCCCCTTCTCTCTCCCTGGGCTTGCAGCGTCCATGCCCCGTCCAACAGTCCCGGGCTGGTTCCATCAGCGTACCATTCTAGTTCCTCTCCCACTGCCTGTTTTCCACTTTTTTTTTTTTTTTAAAGGAACAGTCTCGTCTCTTTGGGGGAATTGTTTAAGAAGCTTACTTTATCTAGCAAAAGGTTTCTCAATGTCTCGTTCTCAAGGTTACTGAGACATTTTGCTCACCTGGGTGAGAGACTTGACCTGAGTTTGGCCTCTCTGGAATCTTGAGCATATCAGTCAATCTCCTTTGCTCGGCAGCTTTGCTCCTATGCAAAGCGAGGGAGTGGGAAGTGTCCCTCGGGCCTCTGAGACAGTCTGAGGTCACAGGCAGAGGTGCTGTTGCTCAGAGTTGCCATCAAGCCACCGCTGACTCATGATGACGCTTCCGACAACAAGGCTTTCTTCAGGATTGTTGGCACTGCAGGGGTTAAGGTGGCACAGAGCAGTGGGGATCTGACCTTTGAGGGATGTGGTTCGAGTACGTTTGAGAGAAAGTGGGACTTGGAAGATGCCACAGGAAGCAAACAGCTCCAAGAACAACACGGCAAGTGAGGTGATAAGAGTTTGTGTTGTTTTGGTTTGAATCAGGGAGACCTTTACGGCCTCTTTCCCTGCACATCTTGCATCGGTCTCTGGTGAGAGAAACGCAAAGGCAGCAGCAGCTAACTTCAGGCATGAAGGTCAGCAACATGGTAGCATAGAGTGCCCTTGTGGCCGCATGCCCCAACCCCAGACAGCCTCACTGCCATCTGCTGACCCTCTAGGACAGAGAGTTTCCGAGACTGGACATCTTAGGGCAGTAGAAAGCCTCCTCTTTTCCCTGAGGGATGGCAGGTGGCTTCAAACTGCTAACACTGTGGCATTTGAAGTTCCAGGCGGAGCCTACTATACTATACGACCAGGGCTCCTACCCCTACCCCTACCCCACACCCACACCACCCCAGTCACTTCCTAGGAGAACGGTTCCACAGGGTTGCCAAGGCTGCTCATTTTAATGGAAACAGGCTGCCCCACTGTCCTCACAAGGAACATTTTGGGGGAACGAGCGACAGACCTTGGATTGGCAGCTGAGTGCTTCAACCACCGTGCCACCAGCACCATCTTTTATAAAGGAGAAGTTCAGATTATCAAAAGCCCAGGACCCCCGAGGAGTGGATGGTGGGCCTGTCTAACACAGTCCTGGCAGTTTTCCCAGAAAAAGCGTCGTCTCTGGCAGCTCTCTTGGGCCAGATTTTCCCCCTCACACTAACCGTCTGGCGGAGCTTTGATCTCAGGGCTCCAAGGACCAGAGGACCCTGAGCAGAGAGTGGTGACCTTTGGCAGGGGAAGAGGATTCCACTAATTGGCACTCATCTCCTCTCCACCCCCCACCCCCCACCTGGCCCAGTGAGTGGCCTCGTTTTATAAGTTGGCTTTAATTCTGCCACTGTTTCCCTGAGAGGCTGCTCAGCGTATGAGACCAAGCTAGTAGAGACCCCCAGACGGCTAATCACCAGGCTGGGGACACAAGCCCACCCAGAGAAGCTTCCGAAGAAAGGCCCGCTAGTCCACCTCTGAGAAGTCGGGTCACTGGAAATCCTGCGGAGCACAGTTCTTCTTGCAAAGGGTCAGAGGCGACTCACCAGAAAGATTCCTGATGACAGCGATGAAGGGAAGTCGTTCGTTTTCCGAAGGGACACCGGCTCTAGGGAGGAGAGAGACTTACCTCAGCTCCTACAGGCACGACCTATTTGGAGGCTGACCCTGAGTGTTGTTTTACCCCAGGGTCTGGGGAGGAGGGGGGAACTGAAGTCCAAGTAAGTCTTAGTCAAGGGTACTGGGTGGTGGAGGCACATTTTGCCTCCTAAAGCTTTGCCTTCCAACCTTGCCTTCCAAGACCGGTGAGGAGCAGTCAAGGGGCAAATGAGACCCAGGGCACCATGAAGTGAAATTCAAAAGCATGAAACAGTGTAGTTAGAACGTTTCATTATTAAAATTTTAAGAGTTTAATGACCAGGTAATCTTTAAATAATATGAGTAGAAGGGGGAGCTTTTCCTCCGTTCTCTTACTCTCTAGTACGGAACTAGTGCTATTTCGATGCCCAGGCTTTAAACAAATGCTGTGTTTTGAGCCCCAATTCTCACCACCCCAAACACATCATTTCCAGGCCTATCGTCATCTCAGTGCGGTCCTTTGTGCCTTGATTTCTCTCCCTTTGGACTGTTTTTGGCTTTAGATGGTGAGTGCTGTAGGTGGATTCTGACTCCCAGTGAGTTCGTGCGACAAAATACAACTGTCCCTAGGGCTTCCTAGCCTACACTCTTTGCAGGAACAGATCCTCAGCCACGCTTTCCTCCCCTGAAGCCACTGTTTAAGTCTACAACCTTATGGAGCAATGATACCCTGTCTTCCTATAGGCTCACTAGAATTATCTACTCAATGGCAGTGGGCTGGGTATTGCTGGGAATATTTACTACATATAATGCTGCAGGGGATCATTCACAGATGTACAAAGACTAGTGGACTTATAAAGATTCTGCTAACAAGAGATCACAAGAGTGGAAAAAAGGAAATTTTCCATGAGTTTTCTGAAGACCCCTATAACAGGCAGTAACAATAACTCAATCACACTACTTTCAATGGTTTCATGGGCATGTGAAAGCTGGCCAATGGACAAGGAAGAGCTCAGAGGAAGTGATGTCTCTGAATGATAGTGCTGGTGAAGAGGGTGCACTGAAAGTGCCACGCACCGTCAGAAGCAGCATCCTTGGTCAGTGCACTATATGCACACAAAGGACACGGGTCCAGTGACACAGGAGCTGCAACAATTGTCTCCAGACTCATGGAAGGATGCGGTTTTGTGAGAGAGAGAAAGAAAGGGGGTGTAGGGAATAAAATGTTTGAGTCTTAGACTGGTTCTTTGGTTGTTCTTACCTGTAGTGGCTGAAAGGAGCATGCAAAACAACACAGAAACACACCCTCTACCATCGAGTCAATGCTGATGCTCGGAAACCCCACAGGACAGGGAAGAACGGTCCCTGTGGGTTTCGGAGACTGAGGAGTGGTGGGTGCAAGACACCATTCAGTGTTAACCTGCAGCCCAGGAGAGAAAAGCCACTTCCGGCTCCCGGGCATCCTGAGTACACCCTGCTGGGGGCCCAGGGCCAGACGCACATGAATAAGTCCATGTGCATAGAGAAGAGAAGATTTAATTTGTATGGAAAAGGGGGTTGCATTTAGGATTACTTAGTGGGCTGTGCTCCTGGTTTCTCTCTCTTTTTTTTTTTTTCCTTTTCAACTGTTTTATTGGCATACAATTCAATAGTTTAATCACATTAAGAAGGGTTATACACACATCATCACAATCAGTTTTAAAACATTTTCTTCATTCTTGTACTCATTTTATAAGCTTACCATTTCTCAGCCAACCTTCCCTGTCCTCACCCAAAAGGAGCCATTAATTCCCTTACTGTCTCTGTAGGTTTACCGATCCTGGATTTCACATACAGAAGAATATTCAACAACAACAACAACAACAAAAATAACAACAATATCAAAGTAAAACATAAAAAACTCAATGTAAAAGAAAGAGGAAAATATTAAAAACTAGAACAAATTTAAATGGATCATGAAGTAGATCAAATGATAGGATACTAAATTTTAACCTCACTGCATCTGCAACAATTCGCTTTTCAATGCAATATGCATGATAGCAATGTTATCCACACCCCTAGGCAATGGTCAGAGGGGATTCACCAGGGGCTTAATCCAAATGCATTTCCCCTTCACTTAGAAAGAAAGAACCAGAGAAAGAAACAAACAAACACCTTTAAAATGGGTTAAAAGAGAGATAAAATGATAAGATATTACATTTTAACCTAACCCTCTGTGCCATAATCAGCTTTACATATGAACTTTTTTGAAGCCTCTTCATTCTCCTGGTTTCTCTTATCTCTTATTATGGACATGCATGTGGGATAGAAATGAATATTGGGAATTAGAATTACAAAGTGTTTGCAAGCCCCCGTTTCAGCAGATACTGATTGGATTTGATACAATGACAGCTAACACTGGCCCCAAAGTAGCAAATTTTACAAAGCTCCTTTCGCCTTGATAAATGCGCAAAGGGCACCCCATTCTGCACCCCGCCACCGGCCCGACGGCGCTCAGTTTTGCCTGTTCTCAGGCTGAGAAGCCCATAGCTGTGCCTCCTGGTCTTGGTGCCGCAGCCTCTGGCACCCCCACCACTTCAGGCAGGGCCTTTCCCCGTGGTCATGGGATTCTGCGCTTCCTGCTTCTGAGAGAGCTCAGTCGCAGACCACGGGGAATGGCAAAGCTGACCAACCCCTGGGTTCGTGTTTGCGTGCTCCCATGGGGCTTACAAAGACGATGGATGGAAGGGTCATTCCCAATCATTTCAGATCACCCCAAGTCTCAAGCATGCCAGGCTGCTCACCACAGCTCCACGCAGCAGCATATCCGGAATGTGATTTGCAGTTGGCTCCTTTGCCTCGCTGTGTGGGTCCGAGACTTCTGTGTTTCTGCGTCTTTGCTTTCTGTGCCATCCCAGGTGCTTCCACCCCAGACTGCTGTGACCTACCCAGGGGTGACAATAAATATATTTAGGGGATTGACTGATTGCAGAGCAGGTTTCTGGAGGTGTCCAGCTGAGCCAGATGTTAAGCTTCAGGTGTGGGACATGAGGAGGTCCAGGGGCCTGGGGAAGGGGTAGGCAGGCAGGTTGGAATTTCTAAAATCGTTGAAGCTGTGTCTATTCTTACTTCAGTATCGTATCCAACTTGAATAGTCATACGGGTCTATGGCCCTGTGCATGTCACAGCTGGAAGCACCAGAGCCAGTTCAAGAGTGGAGCGCTTTCTTATTTACAGCTTTGCCTGATGTGGATTGCTGTGTCTCCATGCCGGTGGGAACTTAACACCCAATCGTTCAACTCGAGTTTTTTTGTCCTGTTGAATTTTCCTCCTTTTCTGCACACCTCTCACATATTATGACCCTTTTTACTCTAAGATATTCTATTTCCCAGGAAGTTTTTAGTAGGGCAATTTTATGGTTGCCAAATTTGAGGCTTGCCAAGGTACCAGATCTGATCTGGGAGGAGTTTTGAGGAAGGGTATTGATGTCTTTAAGGTTGGATCTTGCCCTCTTAGATTAACTCGAGGGTGTGAAAGATGGCTATGTAATGAATGATTCATATCAGAACACATTTGAGAGTATATGGGGACCCTTTTAGCAATTGCCATGAAGTATAGACTGTTCTGAGCAACGTGGGTCATCTGTTCACCTTGGGTCAGGAGCATGAGACTGGACTCATGGAGGCATCTGTACATCTTTTTCTGTAGACGGGTTTAGAGCAGAGGCCCTCCCTGTTCCCCAGTACACCCAGTTCTGAGTGTATATCTTCCGATAGGATATATCTTTCAATAAATGTGTGTTCATGAGCTAATAAATACCCAGGGGCAGTCAGGAGGACTTGGACCTTGAATAGGAAGACTGAAGAAGAATCCGGGCATTTGAATCATGGTGCTGGAGGAGCATACTGAAAGAACCATGGAATGCCCACGGACAAACAAACTGTCATGGGAGAAGTACAGTCAGAGGGCTCCTTAGAGGCAAGGATGGTGAGACTTCGTCTTACACGCTTTGGACATGTTAGGAACCACCAGTCCCTAGAGAAGGACGTCAGACTTGGCAAAGTGGAAGGACATTGAAAAAGAAGGCAGCCTTCAGCGAGATGGGTTGGAGCTGTGGCCACAAGGGGCTGAAGCAAGGAACATTTGGAAGGATGGTGCAACGGGCAGTATCTCATTCGTTGTGCATAGCATCATAATGGGTAGGAACCAACGCAAGGTCACCTCAGAGCACCAAGAGCCAGGAGGTGGTGAAGGCAAACTCTCCTACAAGCTACAGAAGATCCCCAGGACCCATCATAAAGAGCAGCAAAGGGCTGTCTTTGAAGAACAGTTTGTGCAGCTGAAGTACTTCTTGATTCAGATCTGAACTGGAGGGTCATGACTTGACACCTACGGTAGGTCTTCCTACTTCTCTCTACTTCAACCAGCATCAGAAGAGGAGTCTGCACAAACCCTTTGATTGTCATTTCAATGCATGTTTCACCACCAGATGCAGTCTAGAACTGTGTTCCATATAGTTATTAAGGATGCAACTTTCAGAAATAGATTTTCAGGCCTTCTGTGTGGGTTCAAATGACCAACCTTTCACTCAGCCATCAAGCACTTAACGATTTGCTCCCCTAAGGGACTCTGTACAGAACGTAGAGCTGGAGACTTTTCAAATGTTGCATGCCACTTTCCCTTTTCAAAAATCTTCCCTTGTTGTTCTCTGACTATAGAATAATAACGTCATTTAATGCAACAGTGAACATTGGAGAAGGACCATACTGGGTGAAATATAGAATAATACTATAATTCTAGTATTGGCCATGTTGAGTTTGATTTTTTTTATTACATATGTCTTCAAACATTTGAGAGAATAGTGTTGAAAAACCCAGTATAACACTCAGACAGCTTCAAAAATTGTACTTTTTGATGACTTTGAGGGTAAGGCTGATTATGCTTAATTTCCTAAAAATAAAATATTCTCAGTATTAAATTAGTGTATGAATGCATAAGCTTATTTTATAGTTCATGAGCCAGACAACACCAGATCTGAAAATCACACAAGTGTTCCAAAGTACAGTACAGATAGAGAACCTTTTGAAGGGCACTCCTGATTGGCTGGCTTAGGTTTCTTTTTCTGGGAGAGTCCATTGATTGAGTTGGATTTTAGTTCCTGGGAAAGACAGATGTTTACATGATTTGGAAACTTGGGTTAGGGTTGGCTGTAGTGGTGCTCAGCTCAGGTGATACCACTTAGAGCCTAATTTAGTCAGGTGATCCCATTTCTACTCACTCCCTCCCCTCTCTTTGGAGTACTTTAAAACAAAGTTCAGGTCTCTTACACGTTGTCTGAAAAGATTCCAGTGTGGACATAATAGATTTAGCATGCATTGTTCAGTCAAGCAATATGAAGTAGTTATTTGGCTGGAACCCAGAGGGAATAAATAAGTATTTCAAGGTCTCATAGGACGCATATTAGCAAAGGTGGCAAATGAAAACTCAGACCACTACCTCCAAGTTGACACTGATTCGTAGCAACTTCATAGGACAGAGTAGAACTGCCCTGGTGGTTTTCCCGAGCCTGTAATTCTTACAGGAGTAGAAAACCTCATCTTTCTACCATAAATATATGACAAATAATACTTATTCAGTGTGTACTATATGCTGGACAGAAGCCTTGGTGCAGAAATGGATTAAATATTAGGCTACTAACCACAAGGCCAGCAACTCAACGTAAGGTGACCAGACGTCCCGCTTTTGGTGGAACAGTCCTGATTTTTAACAATTTGTCCCGCGTCCCGCAGCGTTTTTAAAACGTCCCAATTTTTGGAAAGAATGCACGACAAGCTAGGGTAGACGGTTTTCGCCTGCCATGTGGCTGCTTCGCCAGGATATGAGTTTTATCCATGGTGTCCCGCTTTACCAAGGTTAAAATCTGGTCACTGACCGAGGGAGAAAGATGAGACTCTGAGAAACTCTGAGGGGGCGTTTATCCCTGTCCTCGAAGGATGCTATGAGTTGGAATTTGACTTGAACGCAGTCAGTCTTTGAGAGCTTTACCTCTAGCAACAGGTCTCCTTTCTACTACACTATAAAGTCTTGATGGTGTTCATTCGTTACTTTGCTTTACATCTGATTCATAGCACTCTATGTACACCAGAAGACACTGTTGCCAGTCCTGTATTATCTGCATGGCCCTTGGCAATGCTTGAGCTCCTGGCTGCAGTGAATGTGCCAATCTATGTAACTGAGTGTTTCCCTCATCTCCCTTGAGCTTCTACTTTCCCTAGCACGAGGTCTGTTTCTCACAATCATTGTTTTATGGTGACACACCCAAAGTAGGTAAGATGAAGGTTCACCATCCTCTCTTCTAAGAAACATGCTGGCTATATTTCTTCTAAGACCAATTTTGTCCATTCTTTCTGCCGTTCATACATTATCATTATTCTTCATCAATTCTGTGAATAAATCAAGATGAGGAAATTAAGAGAGAGAGATAAACGTAGTCATTTGTCTGAAGTCACAGAGCTAGTTCAGATGCAGCACCTGATGGGGATCAGGTCATCTGGTTTGCTATACCTTGAGACTAAGAAGAATAGAGTGATAAGAGCTCCATTATGGGAAGGGGAGATTCAGCATATGGGAGTGTAAATTGACAGTGATCAGTCTGCTTCCCCAAATCACACAGTGCTTTCAGGGAAGAAATTTAGTAAAGAATATATGAACCTTGAGCCTCTAAGTCAGTGGTTCTCAACCATCCTAATGCCACAACCCTTTAATACAGTTCCTCATGTTGTGGTGACCCCCAACCATAAAATTATTTTTGTTGCTACTTCATCACTGTAATTTTTCTACTGGTATGAATCAGGCGGCCCCTGTGAATAGGTCGCTTGACCCCCAAAGGGGTCACGACTCACAGGTTGAGAACTGCTTAAACCATGTATAACTCAAGATATATGTTTTTAATCATTTTATTGGGGGCTCCTACAAGTCTTATCAAAATCCATCCATTGTGTCATGAACATTTGTACATTTGTTGCCCTCATCATTCTCAACACATTTTCTTTCTACTTGAGCCCTTGGTATCAGCTCCTCATTTTTTCCCCCTCTCTACCTGGGCCCCCTCCCTCACGAACCCTTGATAATTTATAAATGATTATTATTTTGTCACGTCTTACACTGTCTGACCCAGGGAGGGTCTCTCAAGATATTTAAAGCTAAGCAAAACCAGCACGAATAGCAAAATGAAACACACACACACAATAGCAAATGCTAGAGAGGCTGGGGGGAGATGTGAGCACTCTTACACAGCAGCTGGAACACAGAACTGCCCAGTCACTGTGGAAGAGTATGGCGCTTCCTTAAGCAAATGAGCATAGGAAGACCAGAGAGCCCCTCAGTACACACACCAAGGAAACCAAGAACACAATACAAACAGATACAGGCACACCCATGCTTATCCCTGGTAATCGCAAAACAAAAACAAACACAAAACCATCAAAAAGCCCACCGGTGGAGGAATGGATAAATAAACCCTGGTACGCACATACAATAGGATATTATGCATCTCTCAAAAGCAATGGCGAAACTGCCAAACACCTCCTGGGTGCATTTGGAAGACATTCTGCTCAGCAGCGTCAGTCACTCACACAGAGACAAACCTGCATGACACCACGATCATAGAAGAAAGAAAACATGAAAAACGGTTTTCACATCCAAGGAAGTTGACCTTGAAGCCCATGCTGAGGTGGGGGCTGGGGAAGGAGAATGAAAGGAAGGGAGGAGGAGGGAAAACAGAGAAGGCTGGGCCCTGAGCTTGGGGGCTTCATTGGGATACCACTGTCATTCTGATGAGTGGGGCTGAGCACCTCTGATTTGCATGCCGCATTTCCCTGTGTGTTACATCCCACGAACAAGAGGGGTTTCAGAAAGCCCTCCGCCTGGAGAGCCCTAGAAAAGCCGCCAGTGTCCTTTCCCATCAGCTCCCTCAACACTGGTTTCGGCGGTTACCAAAGGAGGGAAAGTCACATTGAAGTGGACTTTTATAGCACATGGGTTAGCGTCCAGTAGTTAATAAAAGATTTCATGAGATGATTATCATCTCAGATGCTCACATGATAGATTCATAAGGAAGGTAGTAGGTATCTATTTCATCAAGAGGTGACTTATTCTGCTAAAACGATTAGTTCCATGATATGGAAAAATTTCAAGCAACACACCCATAAGAAATGTAATAAAAATGTCATATTTTCTTGGTGATTTTTTTCATTAAACTATTGTAGTGATCCCTTGAAAGCGTAATTAATTTAATAATATGAAAACATCTTGAACTAACATATAAACAACAGATGGAGCAGAAGTAGCATTCATTTATTGATATTTTGGGATACAGTATTAAAAATAAAAAGAGAACACAATTCTAACACATTTGGACTACATTTTGAAAAGTCACTCGATTTGCATCTAACATGGGGTGTGGTGAAATGAAATTGCTTAAATATGGGTCTTCACTCCATGTCTCTGTACTTCCCACCAGATGATTAGGTGGGACCACACAAATAAGGTGTAGAGGACTCTAACTCTGGCATTGGTCCGTTTTGACATTCTCCTGTGTACTAGAGAGCCATCTCAAAATCAGGTAGAGAAGTCCCAGGACGATCATGGAAGAGGAGCCACCAGTCTAACAAGCTCAAGATGCCCATCTGGAGTGGTGGCGGCATCAGCGGCAGCTGAGCTATGGCCCAGAAACCATGAGCCCCAGAAGAGGAGCTACATCACTGAGACCAAGGGGAGTGATGCATAGTGCCACAGGCTTCTTGGTCCACAGAGGCCGAGGCCACGGGGTCACAGACTGAGGGCCGGAGGAATACAGGGACTTGGCTGCTTCCTGAGAAGGGTTGTGGACCAGGGACTGTATCCTTAATGGTTTCTGATCTTGACTTACATGGTTACATGGTAACTTCCTTAGTAAACTCCATCATGGCGAATATTGTCTCTGAGTTCTGTGTAGTCACGGGAATGGACCCTCAAAGCCAGCAGAGAAGCAGTGTGCCATTGGGAGGAACTGTTGGTGCCCGAATAGGGTATGGGAGTGGTGGCGGGTAGAAGTAGGTCTGAGCTCTCCCTTGTGGCAATCGGCCCTGGGCTGGTGTGGAGTTGTATTCACTTTTTATTTATTTTTAATCATCGCAGCGTTGGCAGGGGTCTACAGCCAGCTGCTCCAGCACTGTATTCACCTTTTCCTTTGCGTAGACACCGTAGGCCCGAAGAGGGCTTAGAACATTTCATGGAAAAATGGAATTGCAGGATATTGGAATTTTCCATGAAGTTTTGCAGCTCTCTGGTATTTCTCAAGGGAAACAGTTCCATTGGAAGTCTCTGTTCTTAATCAAACATTAAGTTGTTTTACAGCCAGGATGCTCTGTCAATCTCCTACTCTCTGCCAAGGAATCACAATATCCTCTCGCCACGTCAAGAGTTCTCGCTTGATATATGAGTACACATTGCTCAAGTCACCTGTCCATTAAGATGTCTTCTTCAGGCTTGGGCAACTTGCTAAGGCACCCTTACCCACAGAGCCTTGAGACATCAGTCACTGGTTGGTCACCGTCTAGGTAACTTGTTCATTGTGCTCTAATCCAAATTCTCAAAGGTGGGACTTCTCAGTTTGATGAAAGACAAACATGCAGCAGAGCGCGAAGGTGGTGGCTTTACTCCGGCTACTATAAAGTGTTCACTAACGGAGAACATCTTAAAGTAAAAGAAGAAGGTCTGGTATTTTATACAACAGGTGTCCCCAAGTGGGCCAGAGTAGAACTGTGTTCCAGAGTCGTATTGTTTTTTGTCTTCAAGGTAGCTTGCAATGTCTTTCTTCCAAGGTATCCCTGGGTAGATTTGAACACCCAACCCTTCAGTGAGCAGCCTAGCATATTAACACTTTGGAAGGAGTCATCCCTGGATCTCCTGGCACGCCTGGGTGAGGAGGGATGGCAAAGGTCTCAGCTGAATCACTGAGAAAGCGTGGAAGGGATATTTGAGAGCAGGGTGGTTAGTCCTTTCTCAGACTGCAAAAGGGTGAGGAGATTTCCTGACCTTTGCTTTCAGGGAACCCGGTACTCAGATAAAATTCAGCCATGTCAGGCCCTGCCTTTTCTTTACTGAATCACTCACAGTCAACCCGACACCCTGAGTTGAGTGAAGTAGACGCAAAGAGTTTCTCAAGGGCGTTGTTCCTGCAAAGCCAGTTGAGCCATCGTTTGAGAGGTGATGGCAAAACACTGTTGTTTTAAGGTCCCAGAGATAAGGCATCTTCAAAGAAGGATGCCTGCAATGAAAATAAGAAATGTTAATATGAAGTTTGTTTTAAAGTAGAGTCAGAAGGTAAACACTGAGAGTTACACTCTAGTGGATTCCAAGAGATCAGTGGAAGAAAATATTTCACTCGTGATGCTTCCCTTACGTTTCTTGGCGCACCTGAGCTAGGACCCCTCCCCATGCTTTTTCAGATTCCATCCACAGCAGATGTACCCCTTACCTTAGCATTTCCTTAGTGGTCCAGACAGTGGTGCCAGCAGTTCAGGGAGCATTCTGGAGCATGCTTGTTGGCTGTGGTGGTGAGTCTATGGGTACCTAGTACTTACTAACATTCTAGGAAGGCAGGTTTGCTTCAAGGCATCCTCGAGTCCCCATAGGAATCTAATATTCCAGTTTTGGTTCTTCGTGATATCACATCAGTCATGACAGAGAAAAAACTTGGAAATGCCAGTGTGAAGCATACCTAAAGACATTTTAGACATTTGCCATTTGATGAGGAATGACATTTGGGGAAGATAGAAAGATCTCATCCCATCTATAAATAAGTACCCCATACTGGGTTTCCCACAGCTAGAGAAGAAATTTCATGAAGTCCCCACCAGTCAAGACCAATGAGTTACACACCCATCAATTTTCTGCAGCTTAAAAGGAGTTGCAGCTGAGCCCATGGCCCATGGGCCTAGCATCTGACAGGCTAGAAGGGTGTGCTGTAACACTCTGATGTTTTCCCTTCAAATACAGAATATGCCTCTGCACAGCCAGCCCACTTTTGATCAAACATCATCTCAACGAGAGATCACAAAACAAGCCTGGTCTCCTTAGCTTTGGCATTGACAAAACCCTTGGGTGGGGCAAATGGTTAGGGCCTGAGCTGCTAAGTGAAGGTTGGCAGTCCGCGTGCCTTAGTGGAAAGATCTGACAATCTACTTGTGAAAAACCACTGCCACTGGAAACCATTTGGAGGACATTTCTATTTTGAAATAATTGGGGTCATCCTGAGTTGGTGGTGGTTTTGCATGTTGTTGTTGTTAGGGGACGTGAAGTCGGTTCTGACCCACAGTGACCCCTGGTCGCACTGGAACAAAGCCCTGCTCTGTCCTGCATCCTCACTGCTCTCCCTATGCTTGAGCCGTTGCCGCAGCCACTGTGTCCATCCATCTCCGCGTGCGCCTTCCTCTCTTTTGCTGCCGCTCTCCTCTACCAAGTGTAATGTCTTTCTCTAGGGATTGGTCTCTCCTGATAACATATCCAAAGGATGTAAGACGAGATCTTGTCATCCAAGGAGCACTCTGGGAGTACTCCTTCCAAGACAGATTTGTTTGTCCTTCTTTATTTCCACAGATAATATAGATAGCTAACCTGTTCAACGGCTAAACTAGATGTTTGTAGGCACAGTTCCCCCAGAGGCACTTTGGAAGAAAGGCCTGGCGACCTACTTTTCAGAAATTAGCCATTGGAAACCATCTGCAGCACAATTCCACTCTTACACGCTTTTGCGGGGGGTCTCCATGAACCAGAGTCAAGTCAACGGCAGCTAGTTTTTGTTTATGTTTTCAATTTACATAGAGACAACAAGAATGGCAATTACCATATATAAAAACAAATAAAAAATCAAAACAGGGAAATGTCCCAATCAAACAATGCAAATCAATTGGCTCCCAGCCCATTGCTTAATTGTTTCCACCACCCAGGTGCTCCATTTATCATGCTGGCTCTTTTAAGTTTGTTTGGGGAATCTCTGGGTGGTGTAAATGGTTAACTCATTAAACGGCTAACCCTAAAGTTTGGCATCTGAGCCCACTCAGAGAGAGAGCTCTGGGAAACACAGCCCTGGAAAGCCGGGGCAGAGGTCTACTCGGACCCATGAAGACACCAGGGGGTGGAATGGACTCTGACAACCGACTGCATTTTGGTTTGCTCAATGTTTTCATAAGAAATTTCAGATTAGAGTTTTTCCAAAAAAAGCCTCTTGAGGCTTGGAGGCCCAGCCAAGAACTAACTAGCTAACAGGTTTCACCTATAAAAAAGCTAACCAAAAGGCTCACGGGCGTCAAGCGGATTCCGACTCACAGTAATCCTATGGAACAGAGTAGAACGCCCCCTGTGGGTTTCCACAGCTGTAAATCCTTATGGCAGCAGAAAGTCTCATCTTTACCCCCAAAGCAGCAGAAGAGTCTGAATACCCACCTTGCTGTTAGCAGCCCGGACATGCCACCAGGACTCCTGGTCTCACTTGCAGCACCTATAAGTTTGGGCACTCTCCTCTCTTCCCAAGGCCCTCAAAAAAAATTTCCTGGCAGGAATGGCAAAGTTAAAAAAAAAAAGTTTCTTAATGACCTGAATTATTGTTGTGTTCTTCTATCAGGCAAAGCAGCACTAGGGCTTCAATAAATACACACATATCATGGACAGTAAGACTATGACACTTCCATAGGAATTTCTCAGACAGCACACAATTTCTGAACTACTTATGACATCTTGCCTGACAGATTTACAGGGGGACGACTAGCATTCTTCTGATTTGATTAGCCATCAACAGAAATATCAAATAAACGTAATTATTTTAGCACCTCTCCTTTCACCGAGTCAAAGAATGCATCTTTGTAGATTTCCAGAGCCCCTCGAGGTATAAAAATGATCACTGAGGACTCAATTTTGGGAAAGCCAAAATGAAGAGTTGTCCAGATTTGCACACTTGTTTAAGATAGGATAGCGGGCTGGTGAGAAGCAAGACGTGGTTGATCCATTTAACCAAAGTGACAATAAAAGATTGTAAAAGTAAACATAGGTGGAAACAAGATCACGAAGAATCTTAGCTTTTTCCTAGGTGAGATGTTTTTGCTTTCTTAAGTCATAAAAGGCATAATAAAATCAACATAAGTCAGAGGCGTTTATTCCAGTAAGACACAGAATGGTTATTTGGGTAGATATACACCCCAAATAAAGAATCACCTTTCATCACCTCTTATAAAGAAGAAACAAATAATCTGAATGTTTTTTTCTTTTAGTAGAGAGAAAACAGAACATTCCAGATCTGTATCAGAATAATATTTGATGCTAAAGTACTTTTTGATATCTTATAAGCAAATTCAGCCATCCTTGCCAGCCAGCTCAGGCCACGACAACAACAACAAAACACCCCTTTCCAAGAACGAGCTGCAACTTTTCATATTCATACACAGCCGTTGCTGAGTGAAAGTAAGTAAAAAGTTTGAGTACTAGAGTCCAGTTCATATGTGCATTGATTTATTACCAACAAAATGTGATTAATCAACATGTCTCTGCCATTGGTGGATGGCTGTAGACAAGCTCTCTCAGTTAATATACTTCTCTTAATCTCATTTGGCCACCTTCAGGAAAAAGTCCGCTCAAGGTCTCCCATGACAGTGAAAGCCCAACACCCATCTGCTGAGTCCTCCCTGTGGATCAAGCGTCGAGTAATGCCCTGTAACCATGGACCAGAGATGGGAAGGCCTTGTAACCAGAGTGCATTGCAGGGTGTCAATTCTGCAACTGTAGTTAGGTCAACACGTGACACCTTGTCAGGGAGCTCCCTCTTGACTCAATGTATAATTGCTCCGGTTTTTATTAGTTTCTGCTTCGTTATCAGTGGGGTTTTTTCTTAGTTTCTCTGTTATTGGAGTTTGTCTACGTTCTGTCTTGGTTTTGTATGATTTTCTGGATATGAAACCCAGATTAGGTAGATCTATAGAAGCAACACCAGGATCAATAACTTCAGTGGGACATGATAGGGGAGGCTGCCCGGAAACAGGGAGTTAATAACAACGAGCACAAGGAAGAAGAAATGTCCTGGAACGGATTATAGTGATGCTTATATGGATGTGAGTGAACTATTGAAATGAATGAGACGTGAGCTGTATACCAATGAAATTGTTAAAAATAAATTAATTTTAAGAACGGAAAAGAGCTCTTTTAACGCTCAAAAGAAAAAACACAACAACAACAGCAACTAGTGGGTCCCAATGGGATCGGCCAGGTCAGGTCAACTCAAGGCAGAGAGGTCAACTTAGAAAGGTTTGGAGACTGCTGCTTGGCAATCCAAAGGGGGAATCTTGATGGATTTCTAGGAAGCTACCGTAGGATCACAGGGCCTTGCTAAGAAGAGACGGTAAGAAAATTGAATTTTACATTGGTGAGAAAAAAGTCAGGGAAGTTGCGCAAAGGACATTTTTTTTGGAACATAACAATGGCCCTGCTTATTCTTCAAGGGTAGCAAGGACTATCCTATGAGACTTTTATTGTAAACCTTACTCCATCCACTCTCCAGCCCTGATCTTGCCCCCGCATGATTCTTTTGTTCCACAACTCAAAGAACATTAAAAGGAACACAATTTGGTTCCCCCACGGATGCCAAAGCTGACATTTTGGAGTTGATGTAAACCAAAGTGTGTAGAATTCTCTAAGGAAAGGGTAGAGAGATAGAACCACTCTCTTCAGAAGTGTACAGACCTAGATGGATGTCAAGAAATAAAAGCTTCGCATGTTGATATTTTTGTTTTGATAAGGGTCTCTATGATTTTGTAGCAATGCTTTTTGACTTAACCTTCTATAAGTCTTAAAATGCTGGATATTCATGAACAGATTTCTGTATATTTAACATCTCCCTGTCATGTAAAATTAGAGAAAAATACATATAAAGTTATAATTAATAATGAGTGTTTCAATATTATTTCTTAGCTAGAAATGATATAGTTAATGAATATCCACTAATTGACTCAACAGCAGTTTAAAGTTTTGAACTTGAAATTATCTTCCAGCTGACACACAACAAAACATAATGATTGCTCAAATAAAATTTGACAGAATAATAAAATGTAGTTAGATAGAAATGTATATTTGCTATAATATTAAACATTTAATAGAAAGTAAAAGCAGCTTATGCAGGAAGCTTGCATAAGTTCAGGGAGAACAAAGTCATATAAAATAAAAATCTATGCTGATATTATGTTTACAGCTAAAAACGAAGAAACATAGTTGTTTTATTAAACCAAAATTATTAAACTAGTCTTTTTTAACTGAACATTTACTCAAGCTATATGAGCGTGAATTTTAGTATGTTTCTGTTAGTTTCATATTGTAAGTATTGCAGGCCCAACTTACTTAATTTCTTGGAATTCTAGAAGCAGTCAGTTATATAAGTGCTTATTTATTCACTAAACCAATCAGAATAGAGATCTCTTAATTTAAGAGACTTTATAGTATAATTTATTAACATCACCAAGAGAGAAGAAAACATTACACACAATGAGTGATAAAACACTTGCTGAATTACAGGCATAAACATACAGACAAGCACGTACACACACACACAATCTTCTATTCTAAAATTTCAGTCCTACGTCAAGTATAAAGAGAAATATGAAACTCACCAATCCAGATATACACTTCCTGGTTGGCATGATCAGCGCTCAGAATAGACACACAGGAGAGACTAACTGATACCTTCCACGCAGCAAAAACAAGAGCTCGCTAAAGGACCAAATGTTTAGAAATACCATCAGAAGGTTAGACCATGACAACAAATGAATCCCACACCAGAAACGAAATGAGTACTCAACTAGATCCATAACCGAACCTCTATCATTCACCTCAAAGATCAAAGTCAGGAGACGGGAGGCAGGGCCCCGAGTCAAGAGCGCAGGGTCATTTGATAGTTCTAACTGCCTGGGTGGAGTAAGTGGGATCTGAAGTCAAGGCTCTAAACTGAGAACGTCCTCGCTTACAAGGAGAATTCAGAAACAAATGATCATTGTTGTTGGGTGCTGTCTGATCAGTTTCAGCTTATAGCAACCCATGTACAACAGTACAGAACAAAAACATGACCTGATCTTGGGCCATCTTCCCTACCATTGCTAGGTTTGAGCCCATTATTGTAGCCACTGGGTCCATCCATTTTACTCTGGGTCCTCCTCTTTTTTTGCTGACCCTCTACTTTATTAAACACAACATCCTTCTCCAGGAACCGGTCCCTCCTGACTTCATGCCCAAAGTATGTGAGATGAAGTCACCCAGCCTTGCTTCTAAGGAGATTCTGGCTGTACTTCTACTAAGGCAGATTTGTTGGTTCTTTTGGCAGTAGATTCAATATTCTTTGTCAACATCATAATTCAAAGGCATATATACTTCTCGGTGCTTCCTTACTCATTGCCCAGTGTTCACATGTTTATGAAGCAATTGCAAATACCATGGCCTGAGTCACGCACACCTTAGTCCTCAGAATGACAACGTTGCTTTTTAACACTTTAAAGAGGCCTTCTGCAGCAGATTTACCCAGTGCAACGCATTGTTTTATTTCTTGATTGTTGCTTTCCTGACAATTGATTGAATTCAAGTAAAATGGGATCCTTGACAATTAGGATGTTTTCTCCATCGATTATAATGTTGCTTACTGGTCCAGTTATGAGAATTTTCATTTTCTTAATATAATTTATATTGCAGGCTGTAAGTCCTTCAAGTCCTTGTTTCTATGGGCCAAGGTTGTGTTACCTGCATGTTACAGGTTCCTGATGTCACGGTCTTCTTCAGCTAGTGCAGCTTCTTGAGATGTGTGGTGAGAGAATATAGCCTGATGCCTCTCTTCCTGATTTAAAATTTTTGTTCTTTTAAAAATTTGCCAATAAGAGCTGCCAATAAAAATGATTTTAAAGGAAAAGAAAATTTGCCTTCTGGCCTATATACAGGTTCCTATGGGCACAATGAACTATTGTGAAATTCCCATTCTTTGAAATGTTGTCCATAATTTGTTATAAACCACATGGTCCAGAGTCTTCGCATAATCAATAAAATACAATTAAACATCTTTCTTGTACTCTCTGTTTTCAGTCAAGATCCATTTGATATCAATATTGAGATCCCTCATTCCACATTCTCTTCTGAATCCAGCTTGAATTTCTGGCAGTTACCTGTTACTGCTGCAACCATTTCTGAATTATCTTCAGCAAAATTTCACTTGTATGTGATATTGTTTGATCATTTTTGCATTCTGTTGGGTCACATTTTTTTGGGATGGGCACAAATATGGATCTCTTCCAGTTCACTGACCAGGTAGATATCATTTCCAAATGTATTTGGCTGAGATCAGTGAGCTGCTGTACTATCCTGGTATTAAAACACCTCATGTGGTATTCCATCAATTCCTGGAGCTTTGTTCTCATGACCCATGCCTTTAATGTAGGTTGGAGTCTTGCTTCTTGACCATAGGCTACTTCCTGAAACGGTTGAGTACCAACCACTTGTTTTTGATACTGTGACAGGGTGTATTTCATTCATCTTCTTTTGATACTTCCGGTACCCTTCAATATTTTGCCCATAGACTCCTTCAATATTGCCACATGCGGCTTGTAATTTTTCATCAGCTCGTTGAGCCTGAGAAATGTCTAATGTGTTCTTCTCTTTCCGTTTTCTTGGTCTCTGCACATTTCATTTGAAGACTCTGTATGTCTTTTTGAGCTACCCTTCAAGTCTTTGGAGGAACCCTGGCGGTGTAGTGGTTACGCGATGGGCTATTATCCGCATCGTTGGCAGTTCAAAACCACCAGCAACTTCATGGGAGAAAAAAATGTGATTTCTATTCCCATAAACAGTGACAGTCTCAGAAACCCATAGTTGCTATGATTGATCATTGGCTCAATGGCAGCGAGTTTTTTTGTTTTATTTTTGAAATCTGTTGTTCAGCTCTTCCTTTACTGCTGTTTTCATTCCCTTTACTATTGACTTTAAGAGACAGTTTCAGAGTCTTTTCTGACATTCCCTTGTCCATCATCTCCTTGCACATATGTAGTTGATATGATTCTCGTGTGGGGTCCATGTGTACAGTCACTTGATATTGTTGGAAAAGGAAGTCTGCAATGAAGAAGTTATTGGTCTTGCAAAATTCTATCATGTGACCTTCACGTTCATTTCCACTCCCAAGGCTACCTGCCACAGATGCTTCTTCCAGTGTTTCGAACTTTTAATTTCCAATTCCTAATAACCATCCATGCATCTTGGTTGCATGTTTGGTCAATTCCAGACTATAGAATTACCAAGGACCTTTGCTTTCTTCGTCTCTGATTTTAGTGGTTAGCGTATATATTTGAATGACAGCTGTATTCATCGGTGTTCTTTGTAGAGGTTTGGACCTTCGCCCATTGATGTATAAAGATGGCATAGCAGCAGTTCAGACCCTCTCTTCTACCTTCACAAGAGGAGAGAAAAATTACTCTCAGCATCAACAGCCCAAGGTTGATTTCTAAGAAGTGAAGGAAGTAAGACATGGCTCCTCTCCCTAATATTTTTGCCTATTTGACACAGCCATCTCTCCCAGCAAATTCTTTACTTCTGCTATATTCGATAATTTGTTGCAACAGCCACACAGAATTTACAGACAAAATTAACTATAATGGTGTTGATTAGGAAAGTAGTATTACAAATTAGAATAAAAATCACTAAGGATACAGTTCTTCGATCAGGACATCTTCTTTTTGCTTTTTGCTGCTGGACCCTGTTTGAAGTCATCTCCAGCAAGCGTTATAAGACATTTTGGGGTCTACTGATCAGTGCTCAAGGACCACCCACTGTGCCAACAAGCCTCCTGCCTGAAGGTGCTCAGCGTTCTCATTTCCTGGGTCAAGATGCCCACCGTACCATTTCTTCCTGATTTTCCCTATTGTTGTTGCCATTTCTCTGCTGCTGCTTCTCACCTTCTCTCTTTCTCTTCAGTGCTAGAGCTCTCTGTCTCCTGGGATTAGATGAATTCTAGCCTTGGGCTCTTAGTTCCCAAGGACGTGTTTAACTTCGGTCTCTTTTTCTTGGGACAGGTAGGTCCTCCTTTCCATATATGCTTCCTTATGTTTTTTTTCTCTTGTAAGATAAAAGATGCAAGTCCAGCAAGGGTGGTGATTTGAGTTAGGCATCCCACCCTAAGTTTGCTTCATTAACAAAATAAAAAATTTACTTTTATTGTGATAAGTCAATATTCTCTCATTAAGTCACCAACACCAGGATTTATAATGCATACAATGGAGGATGATTATCTCAGATTACAAAATGGAGCATAACCACACAATACCGGGGTCCTGGCTCAGCCCAGTTGCCACATAGCCTCACATCAACATACTCGCTTGATCTCACACAGTAATTGTGTGAAATTCTCTAAGACTGTAGCTAGAAGAGACATATAAAGTAATTCCCTGTGCCACACACAGTATCCTTCTGGAAAGATCATGCATTGTACTTTTTGACAATAAATGGGATACCATTCTTCTTCAATTTGTTATTCTTGGCACTGTAGATCACATCTGTAGACCAAATGGTAGAAAGAAGCCATTGGATGTAGATAGACCTAGATTTAAATCACAGGTCCACCACTGTGCTAGTCCAGGAAGACTAGAGAAGCAAATCCAGAGACATCATGTGTGTATAAGAAAGAGCTTTATATAAAGAGTAGCATCCCAGTCCAGTCCAGATCAAGTCCATAGTCCTATATTAGTGCATATGTCTGACTCCAATCTATAAAGTCCTATTCAGACTCCCAAAACACATGCAATGATGCCGAATGCAGGAAGATCACAGGCCAGTGGGTGGGAAGTCTTGTGGGTCCAGTGGTGCCAGAGACATCTCAGTGCTGGCAGAGGTCTCCACCTGGTTCCTTCAGCTTCAAGGCTCTGAGTGCCATCAGCCTGTCTCCATGTGTCTCATCAGCTGCAATGTCTCTCTGGGATTGAGCTTGTGTCCTGCCTCCAGCAAGCTATGTATCTCCTTAGCACCTCCAAATGAGGTCATCAAACCGTGACCTGATTGACAGGCTAAACTCCATCCCTCCACTCTTCATCCTCTCAAATGGACAACAGATTATGTGACTATCACAACCACTATGCCACCTTCGGCAAGTTATGTTACCTTCTTGAGGCTCCGCCTATCCGAAGAGGCTAATAATACTTACGGCGCAGTGTGGCTAGAAAGATTAACATTACACATAAAAGACAACTCCAAAGACAGGCCACCTAAATTGATCAGTGGGTGCCCACCACTGACGTTTTCTGTTTCATCTCCCTCTGACATGTGTGCTACTTCAGAGCAAAGCTTTTCAAATTTTGTGTGCAACAGTTACCTGAAGAGTTTACCAAAGATGAAGATGCCCAGATCACAAGCCCTTACCATGCTGAGACAGGAGGGAGTGCTAAAAGGAGTCCGGGCGGTGCCATTGTTGAGGGGATTCTACTCTGTCCTATAGGGTGGATGGCAGTGGCTTCGGTTAGGGTTTTAGGTCAGTGGCAGGAGTCGTTGACTGGCACAGATGGCTAAGTGCACAGCTGCTAAAGAAAAGTTTCCCCAACCTCTGAGAGTCCAGAAGCACCTGCATGAAAAGGCCTAGCAGTAGACTCCTAAAACCCACCAGTGAAAATCCTGTGGAGCACAATTCACCTCGGACACACATGCAATTGCGATGACTCAGAATTGATTCCATGGCAGCTGGTGTTGGTGGGTATGTGAGGCAGGACTCATAAATCTCCGTTTTCACAAGCACCCGGCCGAAGCTGGAACAGACCACCTTTAGATGATAAAAAATATGATGCTCCTTGTGTTTGACCTTGCCCGTGAACTTGCTTTTCACCCTGGGTTGGACTGGCTGATTCCTTAGAGTGAAATGCCCCTTCTCCACTGTTGTGCTTGTGAAACTCCATTCTTTTTCATTCTTTTCTATTTCTTCTTTAAGACTCCTTTAAAATGTTTCCTGCTGTGGGGGACCTTCCTGGGCTCCTAGAGGCCAGCGTTTTGTCTTCTCCCGTCCAGTGTTTGTTTACATGTCTGACTCCCCACTTGACTGCGAGCTCCTGGAGGGAAGGGAGTGGGCCTTGTTTATTTCTGGTTCTTCAGCATCCACATCCCAGAGGAGACACGCTTTGAATGTTTGCTAATCGAAGTGACAATCCCAATTGTATATTGTGAGGAGTATGATTGGAATCATTCCCACACATGGCTTTAAACTTAACACAAGCTAAACAGAAACACTTACACTGGTGTGGGCCAGAAGTACAGTTGGGCCGAACCACAGACTGGAAAAAGGGATTTCCAACATGTATGTAGGGTCTTTAAAAAGTTATTGGGGAAAAATATGTCATTATCTTATACTTATAATTTCATTTCTCTACAAACTTTCTGAAGGCCCCAGAGATACTTAAGACAAAAAGAATTCCTACTAAGATTCCAGTTAAGATATGTTTACTCTAAACAAAAAAATGCTAAGCATATCTCTGAGATCAGTGAATGATTATAGACAAATTATCTCAGTATAAATTTGTCTTAGTCTCATTAAAAAAAAAAAAAAGCTCACTGCCATTGAGTTGATGCTGACTCACATACCCCGTAGGGCAGGGTAGAACTGCCCCTATGGGTTTCCGGGACTATAACTGCTTATAGGAGTAAAAAGTCTCATCTTTCTACGAAAGAGCAGCTGGTGGTTTCAAACTGCAGACCTTGTGGTTAGCAGCCCAACCCATAACTACTGTGCCACTAGGGCTCCCTTTGGTCTCATTAAAAAAATCCAATTAAAAGAGTGGCTTCTGAGCAGATTAACCAGGACCATTAAGCTCACGGCTGTGAGACAGCTCAGAAGGTGAGGGTGACTGTATTTTGGAGTTCCAAGAGGGTAATTTTGACAGAGTTTCTTAAATGACACAGGATACCCAGGGGGGTTATTATGAAAAAGTTTTAAGAAAATGGAAAACTATTGGTGAGAAGAAGACCAGGAAAGCTGTGTAGAGAAATTCTTCCAGGGTAGCAGGGGTGGTCCTTACAGCCTTTCACTGGGAAACCTTGCCCTATCCAATCTACAGCTCCCATCTTGCTCCTTCAGACTTGCATCTCGCTTCCACGACTCACACACATCCCTCTAGGAGGTCCAAGCTGTCCTTTTGACGTGGTCCCCATCAAAAGGTGAGAACTTCTTCTTGGAGGGGCTGAATAGATGGAAACAAACGCTGTCTTTTAAAATGGACAGGCCTGGGTGGAGACTATGCTAAGAAACAATAGTTTCTCATTTGGGGAGTTTTGTTTAGTAAACGTTCTTATAATTTTGTTGTAGTACTTTTTATTTACTCTGGAATGTCTTACTCAAGAGTCTTTGGAGAAGCAGAACCAGCGAAGTCATCTTATACATATTATTCATCTTATTTCTAGAGGAAGACAGAAAGAGAAAGTGAGAGAGCTTGATTTGTTTTCAAGGGAGTGGCTCACAGAATTGTAAGGGCGACAAAGTCCAAGACTCCTACGACGTGTCTCAGATTGGTGACTCTTGTGGGCTTGAGTTCCAAAGCGTTAGATCAGGCTGCCAAAGAGTGAAAGGAGCATTCTTCCAAAATATCCATTTGGTTTGGAGGCAGGATTCTCCTAGGGAAAAAGACTCCTTTTACTCCTGAGGTCTTCAATGATGGGCTAAGGCCCACCCACAGTTTAGAAAATAATCTCATTTACTTAAGTCCAATGGCTTTAATCACACGAACCTACTTTGTAACAGCAACAAACTAATGTTTGGCCCAACTACTGGCCTATCTCAGGGGACACATGCATTTTTTCACACAACAGACTAGGTCTCTCGCTGGGCTACCAGTCTTCACGAAACTGTGCGAATGAGCTATCCGATTAAGAGAAAACCACGCTGACTAACTCAGGTTTCCATATGCAAACCCTTCCCTACTGACAAAATGCACATTTGCTCAGCTTGTCCCAAAGTGGACAGAGCCTCTGAGTAGAGATAATCTTTCTAGCACCATCAGTTTTGCATGTGAATTAATTCTGGTCTCTGAGACGCTGATGATCACCCACAGTCAGCAGTAACAGGCAGGTGAAATTCCCAAACCATGTGAGGCCTGGTGGGGTACTCTTTTGAGGGAATTATATGTCTGCCGTGCCCTTGGCATAATGCGTGTGAGTGGAGAATGCCCTCTGGTTACAGGCAGCAAAGCAAATCACGGAATGAAGGAGAACTCCAAATACGTTAACGTTATAAATTCGACGTTGCCATCTGTAAGCACAGAGAGGTTTCCAACTTCATAAATCTGCAAGCAAGTTCAATATTAGAAGTGAGGCGTGTGGT
>NW_022111324.1:95530089-95558228 GCF_000313985.2 Echinops telfairi
GTGGGGAGGCAGAGAAGACCTTTGATGTTTCATTTCTCCATCTGGGGATGACTACCCGAGGGTGCTCATCTGGTGAGAATTCTTTGAGCTATACATTGATGCTATATGCTCCCCCACCCCGTGTTTTAGGACGGGAGGCCACTACCAGCCTGTCCGTTGGTGGTACTGCGGTGGCTTGCATGTTGCTCCGATGCTGGGAGCCATGCTGCTCTTTTAAATATCAGCAAAGCCACTCAGATGGGCAAGTTCAGTAGCGCTTCTAGAGCAAGACAGAGTAGGAAGAAACTTCGTCTAGCATTCTGCTCCCCCAAATCAGCTAATGAGAACCTTATGGATCCAACAGTCCAATCTGCACCAACGATCAGGGTGGCACAGAACTAGGAGGGGTATCACTCTGATGTGCCTATGGGGTTGCCACGTGTAGGAACGGATTTGGTGGCAGCTAACAAGGGACTTTCTACTCCCGTGGAGTTACAGTCTTGGGAACCCACTGGGGCAGTTCTATCTACCCTGTCCTACAGGGTCGCTGTGTGTCAGAAACCACTTAATGACAGTGAGTCTGTTCCTTCGGTTTAGCAAGTGACCAGAAGAGGGTCTGAAATGACCCTGGAGGTTCCATTTCTTGGTCTATGACCTGAATACATAGGCCTGTTCACATTGTAGGAAGCCTTTGAGCTGTACATTTAGGATACATACTCCCGTGTTATGCTACAAGGAATAGACCTCCCACCCACCCCACCCCCCAAATAAAGGCCCGTGCTTCCCCACTTTCTCTCTAAGAAAATGTGAGTCACATGCTGAAAGAATAGTTGTTGGAAGGTGTGCCAACATGTCAGCATATCTTGGGGACCCAGCTCTTGCCTTCGATGCAAAGCCCTCCCTAAGCAAAGTGTTCCTTGAATCAGGCCTCACCTTTGCTGTGCACAAAGATGCTCTTACAGTCCCCCGCCTTCCCCCAGATTAGTTTCCCTGTACGTGTTGCCAGCCTCTGTTGGGTGTTGTCTTGACGCCATCCGAAGGTGGTAAAATGAGCCAAGTGACTTCATCCCTCATGGCACACCTTGAGGACGTTGCCTGGTCACAAGCCAATGTACTGCTCACAGCCTCTGAGGCATTTTTTCCCACGAGCTATCTTTCCTCCCCCTCTCTCCCCAAAACACTTCCTCTGTGGGAAAGAACGCGTCAAAGAACATAGAGCATTGTAGCCAGTGGGAAATCTATGCTTGCCATGAGGAGGGAGATGCTGTCCCCACTCCCGCCCTCCCCGCCCACTCCACGTTGACGTGTGAACTAAGTTCTCACGCACGCTCGGGTTTCACTCTCAGCTCTCCTTGCTTGCTCATGCCCACCAACCAATACATCCACAGAGCAGCAGGAAAGACTGGCTTGTGGCTAAGCAGCCCTTTCTTGCTGACTGCTTTCAGCAGCTTGGCGAATTCGACGCTGGGAACTCATGGGCTGACGTAGGTTCCCCATTGAGGGTGCTTCCCTCCTCCGAAGGTCTGAAGGGAGAGACGACAGTGAGTAGAAAATGGCAGTGAAGGTTCACTGATTGAGGGCTGACGGATGCTCAAATTCAAGGCCAACTGGGAGAGCATTTGCTTATGTTTGGTCAATTCTACTTCTCCTTTCACCTGGTCAATTTCATACCTCTCTAACCTAGGCCCAGAAGAACCAATCACTCTCTCACACCAGTTGTCCTCGAGTTGATGAGCTGATTCTGACCCACTGCAACCCTGTGTGTGTCAGAGCAGAAAGGGGTTTTCAGTGGCTGGTGTGTTTCAGAGGCGGGTTGCTAAGCGCTAATGGATGGATCCTTGCTCCTAGCCATTCAGTCAGCAGTGGGATGCATGAATTATTTTGCATGCCCAGGTAATCCTAGCATTTCTACCCAATTAGACAAAAGTGCAACACAAAATGGCTTGTGCGGAGGGTCACAGGAAGTGATACAAAGGGCCTGCCTTGGTCAAGTTGCAATGATGTCGCAGCCTATTGGTTTTAGGAAACAATTGGGTTATTTCCAGTTCGGGGCTATAGTAACAGGGCTTCAAAAAGATTTGGGAAACAAAGCGCGATCTCTTAATTCCTTTTTCTATAAACTTTGTGAACCTCTCTCATATAGTAATAAAACTGCTATGAGTATTCTTTTTTCAATTTATGAATTTAAAAAAGTTTTCGTCACCATAACTACTTTTTATTACATTACAATAATTGGAAGTATAGTTCATAACAACATTATTACCAATTTCAGAATATAAGTTTCTTTTTCTGTGAATTAGGTTATTTGTTCCCAGATAAAATTATTTTGGAACTCAATAGTTTTTGAAAAGATTATTTTACTTATTACACAAAGAAATCAACTGGAATATCACACAGTGGAGATTGTAATATTATTACCTGATGCACAGATTATAATACACTATGATTGTCCTAATAGAATCACAGTTATGTCAAATAAAAAGAAAAATCAGAATAATCAAATAAAATGAACAATCAAAAACAATCCTTAGAAGCAATGATTTTAAAGGGATGTATGTAAAGTGGGTTGATCAAACAGTTGCACTGTGATCAAAGTAAAACAATGATTTTAGAACTAGAACAAACCGTAGAGACCAGCAGCTTCTTCGCAAAGCTATAGCACACATCTCTGGGTCATGTGACAGAAGCCTCACTGAGATGGGAGAGGCCACTCTAGATCATAAGCATGATTCAAGGAGAGGGGATACCGTAATATCCTCAATGTCTTGTATAATACCTACCATCTAGCAGGTACACAAAAAATATTTAATGAATACATACATGAATTTTGCTTTAAAAAGCTTTAGAAATTAAATTTCTAAATACTATTAAAACAGTGGAATATATCTCTGATAAAAGCTAGTCTTTTAAAAAAAATCATTTTATTAGGGGCTCATACAACTCTTATCACAATCCATACATACATTTGTACTTTCACTGCCCTCATCATTCTCAAAACATTTGCTCTCCACTAAAGCCCCTGGCATCAGGTCCTCACGACATCCCTCACTGACCCATAGCCCTACAAGGGACAACACTGGAGACACAGTGTGGGAATTGTGCCCGATTTGACCCCACTAAACTGAAGCAAAACACTAAGGGTATGCAACAGAACAGCAAGGGGAGCAGATGAAGGAAGTCCAGAGGGAGTACCAAAAATAGACTTTGGGACCAGGGTGTGGCACCCCATCAGACTCCACCAGAAAACACTCCTAAAGGTCAACAAACAGACCTTGAACTACTTACAGGCTTTTCTGTTTTTTTTTGTCATTGGTTTGTTGTTGTTTTGTTTTTTTTTGTTGTTGTTGCTTTGATGTGCTCTCTTGTTTTTGTGCATATTATTATCTCTGCAGGTCTATCTAGATAAGATAGACTGGATAAACAATCTTGAGGAGAAAACAACGGGACCAACGTTTCCTGGGCTACATGGGAGATGGGGAGGTGGGCGAAAGGAAGTGGTGTTAACAAACCTAGGCACAAGGGAACAACAAGTGATCCAAAAGCAATGGTGAGGAGGGTGTAAGAGGCCTGGTAGGGCTTGATCAAGGGCAATGAAACAGAGAGGAATTATTGAAACCCAAATGAAGGCTGAGCATGATAGTGGGACAAGAGGAAAGTAAAAGGAAATAGAGGAAAGAAGTAGGAGGCAAAGGGCATTTATAGAGATCTAAATAAAGGCATGTACATATGTAAATATATTTATGTATAATGATGGGGAAATAGATCTATGTGCATATATGTAGATTTAGTATTAAGGTAGCAGATGGACATTGGGCCTCTACTGAAGTACTCCCTCAATGCAAGAGCACTTTGTTCTATTAACCTGGCATTCCATGATGTTCACCTTCCTGACAAGATCCCTGAAGACAAAGCAGGTCTATGGGCAGATGTGGAGGAGAGTGCTGATGCTGCCTGGCTACCAAAGATACAGCATCTGGAGTCTTGGGAGCTTGGGGGTAAACAAGTGGTCATAGCTGAGAAGCAACAAAGCCCTCATGGAGGAAGCACGCCAGCCTGGGTGTCGAGGGGATCAGATCTCAGTCATCAAAGATCAAAAAATCATATCATTGTGAATGAGGGGGAGTGCGGGGTGGGGACCCAAAGCCCATCTGTAGGCAACTGGACATCCCTTTACAGAAGGGTCATGGGAGATGAGCCAGTCAGGATGTAGTATAGCAACAATGAAACATACAACTTTCCTCTAGTTCTTAAATGCTTTCTTCCCTCACCCCCACCCCACCCCCACTATCATGATTCTAATTCTACCTTACAATTCCAGCTAGACCAGAGGATGTACACTGGTACAGATAGGAACTGGAAACACAGGGAATCCAGGACAGATGAACCTCTCAGGACCACTGGTGAAAGTGGCGATACCAGGAGGGTGGAAGGAAGGTGGGGTAGAAAGTGGGAACCAATCACAAGGATCTACATATAACCCCCTCCCTGGGGGACAGACAACAGAAAAGTGGGTGAAGGGAGACATCGGACAGTGTAAGACATGACAAAATAATAATAATTTATAAATTATCAAGGGTTCATCGGGGAGGGAGAGGAAAAATGAGGAGCTGATACCAAGGCTCAAGTAGAAAGAAAATGTTTTGAGAATGATGATGGCAACAAATGTACAAATGTGCTTAACACGGTGGATGTATGCATGGATTGTGATAAGAGTTGTACAGGCCCCCAATAAAATCACTTAACAAAAGAAAAAAAGCTAGTCTTAGTTGTAGATTACTTGAGGAATTCTTTCACCACAACCTTTATAAAATTCTCCTACCATTGTATATTTACTTATAGCACATTGGACAATGCCCACCTTCATCATTAATACATTAGGCAGCAACACAGAGATGATACTGAGAGGATCAAGATTAAACTGCTGCCGCTATGACCTGAAAACTAGCTCCATTACACTATCTGTCATTTTATCCTGAGTCCCAAGAAAATAACAGGTAGTCCAATTTGATGAGATTTCATGGGGGCATCTATAGCAGGAATACAGATTGAAGTTAGAGCAAGTTAGGGGAATTAGATTTAAAAGAAGAGAAAGCATCAAGTCATTGGGCTTCTGTAAGGTTTGACAGATAAGATAATATGATAAGAAAGGATATTAAAAAACAAACTTCACCCTCTTGGGCAATTTTGCCTGAGAATTAGCATTGAGGATGATACAGCAGGTTGCAAAGCTGCAGGTTGCTTCCAGATTGACATGGAAGGAATGCTGTTAGCTAACTGAATATAAGTCACAAATCTGTACGCCTAGAGAGAGCCTTTGAGATGACCTCTCTTATCCCGAACAAATGGAAAGTGATCGATCCAAAATCAAAGTTTCCAAAGACACAAAAGGGCGAGACCCTGCTTTAGTTGTTTTCTCCTGTAGACTAGTGTCTTCTTCTAGGCCAGCGATATTTTCTCCTGACCACAGCGTCTCGCTTCAAATCCTTTCAACGAACACATTCAATATATTGAAAGAAACAGCTGTTCATGTTCATTTACCCCTGGTTTAAGCATTGCACTTGAAAAGTGGTCAGGAACTTTAGTCAGTGTTACAAGAACTAGCTAAAACTAGAGATTCTGAAACTCTTTGCTGCCCCCTTCCAAGTCAACTCCTTTAAAGTTAATATTTTTAATTAATTATAAGGAATTCTTTTGTTTAACAGAGCAATCCCATGCAGCAGGACCATTATGTGGTCAGAAGCCATCCTGATAGCTCCAACCATAGTTGAGCTATCTAAACTCTCTGTCTCCATATTGGCCAACGCATGAATAACAACACTGGCTGACTGCTGGGGGTGTTCCATGTTTGGGGGACCCTCAGTGTAGTGCAAAGGTCAACAGAGGGCCTGGACTTAGGATCTTGACCTTTTAACACTCCCTAAGCTAACTGGCTCAAATGATCTTTAACATCACTACCAAAATTAAAAACTATTTTAAGACTGGAGGATAAGAAAAGATTTAACATTATTCTAAGAAAGAGAAGCCCAGCACAGGTCTACCAAGCCAGACTCGCTGCCATGGAGTCAGTGCTGACTCATAAGGAACCCCTGTGGGTTTCCAAGACTGTAACTGTTTATGGGAACAGAAAGCCCCGTCTCTCTCCCTGGGAGCTGCTGGCGGTTTTGAATCACTGCAAGTGAGCATTGCAGCCCAACACGTTGCCACTACACAATTACACTACACTACACTACACTACACTACACAAGGCGCTGAGACTATATTTAATTCCCGTCAATATTTTAGAATATATATTACTTTCTTCAAATATTAGAAAGTGTTAGTAGCCCCAAATGGTGGCTCCATTACATACTGGGTTGGTCTTAACAGGAAACACGGTAAGAAGTCTTACAGGGACTTATCTAATGGAGAATGTAAATAATCTCTTGATATTTCCCATTGTCTTGTGTGTTTCTTTCCTTTTAGAGAAAAAATAATATCTAGGGTTGCAGCCATGACAAACAGCAGTGGAAAAGAGAGATCTTTGTAGGCTATGTACCTTTATATTCATGAAAGTTAATCTGAGACCATAGGACTTGGTGCCTCAATGAAGTCTGTAGGAAGCTCATAATAGTTTATTTCTTCAATGTTTCAGTCAAACCAATCATGACGTCTCAACTGAAGTTCTAATTGGTAATTAATCCAGTTATGTGACTAGATAAAATGCAGAATAGGGATGATTTAAAAGTGTCATTAATTCATTGCACACTAAAGTTTACAATTGGTAAGAAAAATAAGAAGTAATTGGACCACATGCACCAAAATCCCTGAGGTAGTTAGTTTATTGTACCAACCTGGTCGATAAACACATGTGGGGTTAATTGATGGGCAGAGGGATAAATGGCTCAGTGAGCCTCACCTTTCGAGTTCTCGGGTCTCTTGTTTTCTGACGGTCAGACCAGGGTGCAGCTGCCTTAGCAGTTCCCTGCTTCAGTTTGCAAGGCTCACTTCCTGCAAGACATCCCCAAGGAGAAGCCGCATGGACCTACCCTGAAGCAGCCCTGGGTGCTGGAGCACCTGTGTGGAGACCCCTGCCAGCGCAGGGATGTTTACGCATTCAGTGACTTGGCTTTCCTCCTGCAGTCGGCATCATTGCGTCTGTTTTGTGAGATGGAGGAGGTCTTTGTGGATTGGTGTTCAATATAGGGGTTAATGTTGGACTTGTGGGCTTGGGGAGCACTGGGTTGGAATGTTTTCTTGATGTGCACTTAACCTTTATATAAAACTCTCTCTTATACATGTGTTTCTGTGGATTTGTTTTCTAAAGTACCCAGACTAACACAATCCCCAAGAGAGAAATCTCAGATGTTCATCTTCTTTTTCATAGGGGTTGCTCATTCCAAAACAAAACCCAAGGAATGCTAGCACAAAGAGATTAAAAGGCTCCCCCGCCATTTAAAAGTAAGCATTTGAGTGAAAATGAACAGTTTGCACTGAGCAGAGTGAGAATTCGGTAATGGTAAAACCAACACTAGGAACAGTGTAATGTTAAAAAAAAAAAAAAAGACCAATTTTTCTTAAGCATGCTATCAGAAAAAAATTGCAAATTGTATTTACATAATGATAAACGTCGTCTTTGACTGCTTTTCCTTCTTGTTATTATCTTTGCTCATCTCTTCTTTATATTTTCTACACCTGTAGAAGACTGCCACTTCCTGGTACTTGGCGTGAAGTCCGTCAGACGTGTGCAGGGCTCCTTTGGTCTTCCCAAATTACCTGGAGCCGGATGCAGCCTTAGGAGCCTCTCCATACTCCACACCTCCTGCACAGGTAGACGATGATGGCTCGCGGTGGCCCGGGGTGTGGGAGGGATTCTCTCCATGTGCCTGCCCTGTGGTTAGATTGGGGACCGGCCAGTGTCCTTGTGTTTCAGGGTGGTCTCTTCTCCATGCTCACGACCACCCTCCTGCAGTGGAAGACAACTGCAAGGCATTCAAAGACACGTGAGTTTGGCCATGAGCTCTTTGAAACCTCCTCAGACTCGTACAAGTTCCAGAGTGTGGGAAGTGTCCTTTCAGGTGTTATTTTGGGCTTCATTCCGATCCTGTTCTTCTGCATTTCTCAGCATCCTAACCCTGTTCTCCGTTAGACACTGTCATTCTTGTTACTCAGGGCAGAGCCTCCAGGTGGGAGGATCTGCTCCTCCTGTCTGCTGTGCAGCTCGATCTATTCCAAGACCCTCTGTGGTCCGAGGCTTTGGAAGGCCTCCCTCAGTTCCTCTCTCCTGCAGCCAGTCGTTCTCATAAGTGGTTAGCAAAGCCGTTTGGAAAAAGTCTGGGATCACGGGCGTCACTGATTCTAAAAGGTCAAATCCGTTCCCATCATGTCTTTCAAAGTTCACATTTAGGTTAGCCGGTTCTTCTCTTCTTCCTGTGAATGTAGGGTGACTGCTGCCTCTTCCTCCTGTTCTGCTGGAGGTGAAATCGTCTTGTGGCCCTCTCTCTCCACAGAGGATATTCACTTTTGGATTTTAATTCATTTAGCTACTTTGAGACTTCCGCTTTATTCGGATCTCTTTGGGAGAGACCAGACCCTGGACAAGAACCTGCTAGGTAAAGTAGAAGTTCTGTAAAAAGAGGAAGATCAGCGATGAACGGAATGACAAAGTGGCTGAAACAATGGGTTCAAACAACAGTTTCGAGGACAGTGGCGCAGGACCCTGCAGTGTTTCATGTCCTTGGATTTAGAGTCACGCTAAGTTGGAATCGATTTGAACTACAGCAGTGGAAGCCCTGGTCGCATCATGGCTTAGATCAACCTGCAAGGTCAGCAGTTTGAATCCACCATCCGCTCCACGGGAGAAGTGCTACTCCCCTGAAGCAGTTCTACTTTGTCCTATGGGGTGGTTATGAGTCAGAAATAGATTCAATAACAATGAGGTTTTTAGTTTAACTACAGCAAATGATTTTTTTTAATAAACCCCCTGGCTTTTTAGACTATTTTGTTTGCTCTCAATATTAGAGAGGAAGCAACCTTGTGACTTTCTGGAGCCTCAGTGCAATCAGAACTAACCTGCTGACATTTTTGATGGTTCTCTTTGTGTATAATCTATCATCCTTGTTAGCTTATCACAGTTTTCCTCCAAATAACATTATTTGATAGAAATCTAAGAATCCTGTACCTAATTCCATTTACCTCTCTTCTATCTTCTTGTCACATAGTTTAATCTATTTATGCAGGAAATGACAGTGGTTCATTATTATGAGTACTTTCAGCAGTCAATAATCTTTAAAATATAGCTATGACAAAATACCCATTTATAAACTATCAAGGGCTCATGCGGGAGGGGGAGCGGGGAGGGAGGGGAAAAATGAGGACCTAATGTCGGGGGTTTAAATGGAGAGAAAATGTTTTGAGAAACGATGTACAAATGCGCTTTATACAATTGATGTGTGTATGGATTGGGATAACAGTTGTGTGAGCCCCTAATAAAATGTTAAAAAAATAAAAATATATAGCTATTTACCATAACATTTTAAACTTATTATTCATTAGAAAGTTTTGTCTCTATCTTACCGATTTACTATTTTGGGTGCACTGCATCCTTTTTGTCATTCAGCCTCGAGGAGATTTTAAATGTATCTTGTAGTACATTTATGCCACACATGAATTATCTAAGCTTATATCTGTCTGAAAATGTTATTACTTCACTTTCCTCTCTTTTAAAAAATTAATCCACATGTATTTATTGCAAAAACTTGGTCATGTGCCCTCACCAAAGGTTTGCATAAGCCTCCTGCCTGGGGCAGGGCGAGGAAGACAAGGAGACGGTAGAGGGAGGGTGTCTGAGTCCAGAACCTCAGAGATATAGCTATTGGAGTCAGGCTGCAGATGAGGCCTGCGCTGCCTGGCTCTGTGTTCAAGGACACCATCCTCTGTCACCCTGGAGAACCTTGTGAGCAATCAAGTTCTGAAGAACAGCACCCAAAAAAATCATCTCATAACAAATCAAATCCTTCCCAAAGGCCTCAATAGGGTAATCCAAGAACCTTCTCATGGTAGCCTTTCTCTTATTTGCCAGCCACAAAATCATGGCTGATATCACTGCTCCCGCCTTGGCCTTCAGAGCCCCAGACTGCTTCACCAGCAGGTATTGGAAGAGCCTGCGGTCAGGAACGCCACACAGCACACCCTTCTTGCTGCTGTGACTGTTGACTTTCTTCCCAGAGTTCCCTGCAAAACACCACTACTTATGGGAGGGCATCTCTCACCTCGATGGATTTATTGTTGTTGATGTTATCCTCAACAAAACATACGGCAATCCAGCAACTTCTCCATGTTCCATTTAATGGCGTGGATTACGGTCTGGCAAGCATGTTCTGTGTGTGTGCGCTATAGCATTCTTGCCCTCCTTTTCTGAGTTGTCTCCCCCCCAATGTACGCTCACTGACCCCGGAGGAGACGATCCCTCGTGGCATAGTGGGGCACAGATTGGGCTGCCAAGCACCAGGTCTGCAGTTTGAAACCACCAGCTGCTCCTCAGGAGAGAGACGAAACCCCTGCTCCCACGAAGATTTACAGCCCCCCAAACCTGGTCTGCCCGATAGCATCACTCTGAGTCCAAATGGACTTGTTAGCAATGAGTTTTAAGGGAACCCCCTAAAGTTCCTGTCTAATATTCTGAATTGATGTTGTCAATTTGACCCCACAGAGCCTAAGGCTGAAGGCAGATCTTTTTAACTAGTTAAGATAAAATATTGTTAAGTTTTGAGATAACTTTAAGGGATATTTTTGGTTATGTTTTTACAGACAATAGTTTCAGGGGTTCATCCAAACTTCATGGCTCTAGGAAGTCTGGAGTCCATGGAAATTTGAAATTCTGATCTCATTTTCACCCTTTTGATCAGGCTTCTTCTACGGAATCTTTGATCAAAGTGTTCAGTACTGGTAACCAGGCAAGCAGGCAGTTCTGGTCGCATGGGAAAGGAGACAGTTTTCACAGGGGCAATTAGTCACATGGTCCCTATCTTCCTCTGATTCTCTTCTCTCCTTCCTCTGTTGCTCTAGGTAGAGACCAATTGCCCTTCTATGAATGGCAGCTTCCAAAAAACCCCAGGCACTGAACTAGGGAGTACAACAGAAACACTAAGCATGCAGTATCAGGCCAATGAATTGGGATGCCCTATGCACTATGACCCTAAACCTCCAAACCAAGCAAGCAAATCCCACTAAATTTTTAGTTGTACATAAATAACCTTGGCAGCTGCTCTTAGCAGCTGAAAAAAGTATATCTATTTACTTTTATAGATTTCGTAACTATATCTATCATACAATTTTACCTATTCAACCTTTTATAGGTGTAGAACTTATTGATAGTAGTTACAACCATCAGCTAGGCCAACCTTCCCAAAATCAATGTGAAGCTGCCTTCACTAGTTTCTCCCCTCTTCCTCCCCCTTCCACCCCCAGGAACCACTGTTGTCTGTACATTTACCTCTCTTTGTTTTGTTTTCAGATAATTGATGTTATACCATATGCATCCTTTTGTGGTTGAGTTGTTTCCTTCAGCAGAATATTTTCCAGCTGTGTGCATCTGGTACAGTATTTTTCCTGGTAGTTGAGTAAAATATTCTATTGTTTATACATTCTTCTTTTGATGGGCATTTAGGTTGTTTCCAGTTTTTTAACTTTTGTGAATAATGTTACAATAAATATTTGTATACAAGTTTCTGTTTGAGTGTTTGAATGTAGAATTGCTGAGTCATATGATATTTCTCTTTTCAGTGTTTTTGGATGATCTTCAGCAACATTTTATTTGTATGTGATATTAATGATATGATTCCTTAATCTGCACATTCTTTGGGGTCATCTTTCTTTGGAATGGGTACAAAGACAGACCTCTTTCCAGTAGCGGAGTTGACCAAGGAGGTCTCTCCCAAATTTCTTAGCATAGATGGATGAGGGCTTTCAGTGCTTCATCGGTTGTTGAAAAATACCAACTGGTATTTTATCAGTTCCTGGAGCCTTGTTTTTGGCTAATGCTGTACTTCAGTACCATTGGTTCTTGCTCATATGCTACCTCTTTATACATTTATTTATTAATTTTCTTTAAAAAATCATTTTATTAGGGGGTCCTACAACTCTAATCATAATCCATATATCCATCCATTGCACCAAGCGCATCCTTCTACTTGAGCTCTTGGTATCAGCTCCTCATTTTTCCCCTCCCTCATGAACCCTTGATAATTTATAAATTATTATTATTTTGTCATGTCTTACAGCGCTACGCCGATTTTTCAACAGCTGTGCCATTAAGCATTCCCACCAGCAGAGGATCCAGGTTCCAATTTCCCCACATCCTTGCTATCATTTGTTTTCGCTTTTATCTTAGCCATCTTGCCATCAGCCATCGAGCTGATGCCAACTTGTAGTGACCCCGATAGGAGAGGTAGAACTGTCCCTGTGAGTTTCTGAGATGGCAACTCTTTCCAGGAGTAGAAACCCTCATCTTTCACTCACCGAGCAGTGGGCGGTTTGGAACTGCTGACTTTGAGGTTAGCAGCCCATCTCATAACCACTATGCTACCTACTGGGACTCCTTAAGGGCTATGAAGCCCCAGTTATAGCTTTTGTCTTTTACTCTGTGTTTCTGTCATATTACATGATCGATTCTTAGAAGCTAGGCCTGACAGTCTCATTTGCTTTTCCTTCAATGACTTTTATGGTTTTAATTTGCTCATTTTGATCCTTAATCTATTTTGAATTTGTTCTAGCATGTGGTGTAAGATTAGGATCCTGTTTCATTTTTCTGCATGTAGGAATCCAATATTCCCAGAATCATTTACTGAAGACTCCTGTTTCCCTCATTGAATGAACTCTACACCTAAGTTAGTTAATTGTGCCAACCTGGCTGATAAAAACATGTGGGGTTAATTGAAGGGCCAAGAGATAAATGGCTCCATGAGCCTTGCCTTTCTAGTTCTCAGGTCTCTTGCTTTCTGACAGTCGGACCAGGGTGCAGCTGCCTTGGTCAGTTCCCTGCTTCAGCTGGCAGGACTCACTTCCTGCAAGACACCCCAAAGGAGAAGCCACATGGACCTACCTTGATATAGCCCTGGGTGCTGGAGCAGCCGTGTGGAGACCCCTGCTAGTGCTGAGATGTTTACAGATTTATTGATTTTGCTTTCCTTCTGCAGTCGGCATCATAGAGTGTGTTTTGTGAGATAGAGGAGGACTTTGTGGACTGGTGTTGGACATATGAGTTAATGGGTTAATGTTGGACTTGTGGGCTTGGGCAGCACTGGGTTGGGATGTTTTCTTGATATGCACTTACCCTTTATATAAAACCCTCTCTTATACATGAGTTTCTGTGGATTTGTTTCTCTAAAATACCTAGACTAACACAACACCCTTTAACTAAAACAATTTTTTTACCACAGATGAGTGGGGTTTTTTTGACTCTGAGAGTCAAAACTGAGTTCTATTCCATTGGCCTGCAAGTCCATTGCTATGCCAGTACGAGTCTATTTACATTGCTGCAACCACACAGCACATTGAAAAATGGGAGGGTCGAGTCCTCTTACTGTGTTCTTGTCTTTCCTTTAGCTACATGGGGCCTCATCCCATTCTATGTAAAACTGACGATTGAAATTTCAATTTTTGCAAATAAGGCTGCTGGATTTTGATCAGGATTGCATTGAATCTATATATTGCTTTGGATCACATTCATTCTTGAAGAATAGGTTCATTGTATATAAAATGCTAAGTTTTTTTAAACACCCTAAAATTATCAATCTTCTGTGGATCTTCATTTTTCCAATGAGCTGTCATTTGCATTACTTTTATAATGTGTCCAATTTCCTTATCTGTCCTGAAGTTTTTTATCTTTTTTTCTTTTAGCCATTTGTCTCTGCTGTGACCATATGAGGTATTCTTTATATTTATTCTGCTTGGAATCACTGGGTTTTAGATCCCTGATGTCTTTCACAAATTTAGAAAAGGATCCCCCATTATCTCTTCAACGATTTCTTCTCTGTGCTATAATTTTTCCGTGATTCCAATTACTTTTATGTGAGACCATTTTATTCTCTTACTAACTTCAGATGTGCGATAAAAATTATTTATTCACCAAAAGACCCAAAACAAAAACATATTGTTGAAAACAAGGGGTCAGAGCAGAGACCCCAAATCCATTTGTAGTCAATAGGACTCCCTCGCAGAAGCGTCACAAGGAAGGGATGAGTCAACCAGGGCACAGTATTGCACCAATGAAACACACAATATTCCTCTGGTTCTTTGAGGCTTCCTCACCCCCCACTACCATGACCCCAGGCCTGCCTTCCAGTACTGGCTAGACTGGATCACATGCACTAGTACATACAGATAAGAGTTCACAACACACGGAGTCCAGGGCAGATAAAACTCTCAGGGATAGAAATGGGAGTAGCAATACTAGAGGGATAGGATGGGGGGCCGCAGGGAGGGAGGGGGAGGAAGGGAGCCTATCACAATGATCAACACAAAACACCCCCCACAGCCATCCACCCAGGGGCACGATCAACAGAAACCTGGATACAGGGAAACAGCGGTCAGTGTAAGATATGAAAACAATAATAATGTATCATTTATCAAGGGTTCACAAGAGTGGGAGGGGGCATGGAGAGAAAAAAGAGGAGCTGATACCAAGGATTCAAATAGAAATTAAATGTTTAGCAAATGACAACGGCAACATAGGTACAAATATGTTTGATACAATCGATATATGGAATGTCATAAGAGCTGTTGAGAGCCCCCAATAAAATGAGTTTTTAAAAAATACTTGTTTATTATACAATACTGAGTTTTTCAGTTTGAATAATTTCTAGAGCCCTCTCTTAAGGCTCTGTGGTTCTTTCCTCTGCTGCGTTCAGAACTCTGAACACCCTTAAAAGATTTTTTCATATTTGACAATTGTAGTTTTTATGTCTATCAAGCACATAGGTTCTTGTTTTGTAAAATATATACATACAGTGAACCCTCATTTATCGTGGTTAATCGGTTCTAGACCCTACCGTGATAAATGAAATTCCGCGAAGTAGGATTCCTTATTTGTAAATCAAATATTTTCGTAGTTAGAGCATAGAGGACATGAAAAAACACCCTTTAGTCACCATTACACTCGTATTACCCAATTTATTAAACGAAAAAGGGAAAATACAGTCAAACATTTTGGACGTTACAATTATCATTTATTATTTTTATATTATTTATGGCATCAAGCGTGTACAGTATGAGCCAATCAGTGGCAGTAATGACAGAGCATGCGCTGTCACGCAAAAACCGCGATAGAGCGAAGCCGCGGAAGTCGAAGCGCAAAGTGGCGAGGGTTCACTGTCTATACATAATACTGCACATGAGGTGAAGGCTAGCAGCAGATTTACGTTCAACAGCTCATACACGTCCGGGCTCAATTCCTCATTGCAGTCCTCTTTGTGTGCCTCCCGCGCTCGTCCTGCTTGCCCCCGGGGCTTCTGCTTCCACGCCTCCTCCTTGCCCGACCTTCTGACCTCGGCCTTGGTTTGCTGGTGGACTATGTTCATGTGGAGATAAGTTTAGTTTCAGACTTGAAGTGTAAGAGCCGTAGTCTGGGGAGTCTGACCAAGAAGCCAACAATTCTGATCAGGAAGTGTGGTCTCTTTTGTGATTTTGAGCTCCGTTCTACATTTTTCTCCCACTCTACCCTGAACCTTCTACTCTGATCCTTTGTAGAGTAGTTGGTCCACTTGGTTATTTCTACTGTTTTCAAAATGTGGTTATTTCCACATTTTCGCTGTCTTTACTATTAGAGCTTTTGACATATTTATCAGAATTTTTAAAAGTTCCTGTATTATAATTCTAACATTTGGATAATATTTGGGTCTGTCCCTCTCATTTATTTACTCTCCTCACTATCAGCATCCTTTTTGCTTCTTTGTGGGAGAATTATATCAGACATAGTGTATCAAGAACCAGTAGACCCTGAAATAAGCAACACATTCTCAGCAAGAACACATCTCGGTCAGAGTCCTAGTGTGTGGACAAAATCAATCCAACGTTTATCTGATCAGGCTCAGGGCTTGGCAGCAGGCTGATTAGATTCACTTCACTAGTCATGTCAACTCACTTAAGTCAAGATCAAGACTTCTTTCAGCTGCGTTTGTGGTCTGACTATCAGTGATGTTCCGAAGATATCTTCATACTTTAAGACAAGGGTATTTTGCTCGGCTTTGCAGTCTGGTTGTTGGATTTTTCTCTCTGGTCATGCCTCTGTTTTCTGCACATTTAAAGGTCTTTCTGCTTCCTTTTATCCCACCCTAAACTTGGGCAGTTACTGCTTACTCTTGGTTAAAACCTGACAGGATTTCATTCTGTTTTCCTGAATCAATCCAAGCCTTCAGCAGGTCCTTGTCTTCGGAACACCTCTCCCAGTTCTCTGATCCAGCCTTCAGGCCTCACCAGGCCTCAGCAGAGCCCTCGGTGAACTCAGTGCACCCAGAGTGTCGCACTGGAATTCCATCAACCCCTCTGTTCTGGATCCAGATCTGCTCTTGCCTTTGTTTTGCTCTCACGGAAGGCTGGGCTACATGCACGTCAAAGGTCGTCTTCTCCTGTCCTCTCTCCTGCTCTGAGCTCCCATTGTCCTATGCCCATGTGCCTGGTGGAGGGTCAGAAGAGAGGCTAGAAAGGCAGACTCAGATTTCTGGCTCGGTTTCCTTGAGATGCCATTCCATCATCACAGCATCATCAGTTCATTAGAAGTTCAGCCGACTTCTTCTCACTGTCACCCAGAAAACTCCACCTCTTCCCGCTCTTGGCCAGGGTTGAAAGAAGGCAGGGTCTCCTCTTACCGGAAATTCACCTAATTTAGGTTCCTTGAAGCCCTCAATTCCCCCAGTGAGTCTCATAAAATCACAATTATGCAGCTTACCTGAGTTAATTTTTCCATAAACTTAGAAGTAATGATCTCTTACTACTTTATACAGCCTCACAGAAAGAAATGCTTAAAACTGATATTCAAAAAGTTATTAGGCATCTGTAATTCTATATCACCCTTTAAAACACACACACACACACACACACACACACACACACAAACACCCTCCATTTTCTATCTTTCTTACTTCTTTCCCTACTTACTCATCCACATACTATTTCTATTGTCTACATTTCCTAAGACAATTGTTCTAAATAGAGGGCGATTCTGCTCCCTGGGTGGCATTTGGTCATGTCTGGAGACATTCTTGATGGTCAGTACTGGGGAGAAGATGCTAAACATCCTACACTGCCTAGAACAGCCTGGCCCTCAGCAAAGCACGTCGTCCAACATGTCAATCAGGCTGATGTTGAGAAACCCTGTTCTCAGGGAACACAAACAAATGCCCATAGTGGATTAAGTCACTGTTTTTCCATCAACAAATTCTGACGGGCAAATCACAAAAGGCATGGAAGGAAAACTAAGGAAGCATATTTTACCTTCTTCATCCTTGGCAGACAGTAAATGCATCTTTTGCCCCACATCTCCTGTCACAAGATCCTTTCGGTTTGCTGCCTGTCTGTCAGCTTGCCATACTGTGGTGCCTTGGGTGTTGCTGTGATGTTGGAGATGATGTCACTGGATTTTCACATATCAACATGGTCAAAGGGAGAAAAGATTGAAGCTGCCAAGAGTTTCCTCCCGCTTGGATCCATAATCAATGCTCCGGGAAGCAGCAGTCAAGAGAGCAAACAAAACACAGCATTGGGGAAATGTGGTGCACACATATTGAAAAGTCAGGATGTTATTTTCAGGACCAAGGTGCACCTGACCCAAGCCATGGTATTTTCAATCACCTCATATGCATGTGAACATTGGGCATTGACCAAGGAAGGGCAAAGACGAACCGAGGCAGTTGAATTATGGCGCCGGAGAAGAACATTGAAAGTACCGTGGCCGACCAACAGAACAAATTGGTCTTGCAAGAAGTACATCCAGCATGTTCCCCAGAGGCAAGGATGGGGAGACCTCCTCTCATGTACTTCGAGCATGTTGTTGGAAGGGACCAGTCCCTGGAGAAGGACATCGTGATTGATAATGCAGAGGGGCAGTGACAAAGAGGAAGGCTTTTGACAAGATGGACTGCCACAGGGGCTGCCGCTGTGGGCTTACACATGAGAACAATTGTGGGATGGCGTGGGACAAGGCAGGGTTCCCTTCAGGTGTACACAGGGTGCCTATGAGTTGGAACCAACTCGATGGTACCCAACAGCAAGGATCCCAACAGAAAGGTGAGTGGTCAGAGTTTATGGAATAAAGGGATGGATGATTTGGTGAATGAATTTTAAATGCCACCTGCTAGCCGATCGGCCTCTTCTATGAAGCTGTTCCCTGATTACTGCAGTGCTTGTCAAAGGCCTAAAGTACTTGAAGATTGTGTAAGCATGCGTGTGATCTGCTTCGTGGAGAAGTCTCTCCGTACTTAGTTTGGATGCCCTTTCAAAACCGTCTATGGATTTCAGCAATCACTGCTAGCCACATGCCAGAAGACACTGTGTTGGGCTCTGCGGATCATGTATTAACTACAGCGGGAAGATGCACTTTGCCCATACATGCTCCACCGAAAACGTCACGCCCCTTGGTAATGAACAGTATGTGGCTACTCTAAGAGGATTACCACAAATACCGTTGTAAATTCTGAAAGAAAGAAAGGGAAAGGACAAAATAAACGCTGTTGTCTTGATGAGTAAATTCAACTTACTTGCTGAAATTCAGTGTTTGTATTTTATCAATTCGTAGCAGCGATTGCTATTTTCCAAAATTATTTTGGGGGACAAGACGCCAAGTTGTGTGACTCATTTGCCCAGGGATATGCTATATGAGGTAGACTGGTGTGGGTTGCTGCCTTTGATTTTTGTTATTTTTTCCCCTCTAGTTATCTCATTCGGATATTTGAATGAAAGATTCATTTCTATGCTTAAGTCCTGAGGCATTTTCACGAGGGCTTGAGTAATTGGTGAGGAAATGCGTTTCAAATATATTCCAATTCAAATGATCTAAACAAACTCTGTAAATAAATGTGTGGGCACATGTGTGTATTTGAGCACTGGGTTATGTGAGAAAGTCCCAACAGTTTTCTTTCTCATTTTAGAACTTTAAAGAGTGAAAATTTCATAAGCGAGTGAGATGTTTTATGATAGTCTTTTACATTTACTTTTCCCCATTAGGTTTTCCAATAGGTACCCTTGGTTCACAAGATTAAAACTGCAACTTAACATTACTGTAGCTTAAGGTTTCTGGCTGGGGGTCAGGGCATGGATTGTGGTGCCAGATTTCAGAGCAGGGCAGGCATTTGCTCAGGTCAAACCTAACTTGAAGTAGGACCAGTTTACATAGTGATTGTGAGTTGGACTCTGAGCCTCAAGGTCAGCAGTTTGAAACCCCTAGCCCCTTCATGGAAGAAAGATGAGATTTTCTGCTCTCGCAAATCGCATTGGTCTCAGAAGCTCCTTGAGGCAGTTCTACACCATTCTGTTGGGTCACTATGTGTTGCCATTGGTTGGATGACCGTGAGTTTGTTGGTTTGTTTACGCTGTGCCTGTGTAGCTCCTGCGATAGGCTGAGTCCATCCCCTCAAATCTATGCTGCGGTTCTAACGCATATACCAAAAAGAGGACCTTGTTGGGAAGTAGGGTCTTTGAAGCCATTATCAGTTAAGACAGCATCTGGCCCTACTGTAATTATTGGTGTCTGTTGGTGGGGAGTTGATTCTGAGGCAGGGCGATCCCATGGGTGCCACGTGGAAATGCTGCATGGCGTTTTCAAGGCGGAGACCTCTTGAGAAGCAGTCAGAGTCTTCTGAGGCAGCCTGGGTGAATTCCAATGGCTAGCTTTGGGGCTAGGAGTGGAGCACTTACCCATTTGCACCACTTAAAGGCCCGTCGTACTGTCATAGAGTTTGTGAAGTTGCAGTTACAAGCCAACAGAGCCCTGGGGTTATCAGAAGCTGAACAAGATACGAAAGACTCAGTCCTTGGAGCTTTGAGAGAAAATCATGCACGGCTGGTGCTCTGAATTTAGGACCCTAGCCTCCAGAATGGTGAGAGAATCATTTTTAAGAATCATTTTAAGCCACATTGCCTCATATGCACACGAAAGTTGGACAAGGAGTAAGAAAAGTCATAGAAGAATCAGGGCATCTGAATTATGGCGTGGGTGAAGCGTGTCGAAAGTACCGTGGACTGCAAGGGGAAGAACAGATCTCTTGGGCAGGTTCAACCACAGGCTCTTTGGAAGTGAGGATGGCTAGACTTTGTCTCCGGTGCTTTGGACATCAGAAAGACCAGTCCCTGGAAAAGGACATCATGCTTGGTAGAGGACACTCAAAGCGGTGGGTTGACACAGTAGTGGCTCAAACATGACAGTTTCAAAGCTGGCCAGGACCGGGCTGAGTTTTCTTCTGTGGTGCACAGGGTTGCTATGAGTTGGACCAGCTTTGAGGGCCCCCAGTAACGACAAGAGCATCATAGTATTTTGTCATGGAAACTCCAGGAAACCAAGAGCTGCTAATTAGGTTTCTGTGGAGGAGGCTCTCTGGGCGACCAGATAAGTCCAAGAAAAGACCCCCTCCCCTCCGACAACAAAGCCACCCTGTATAAGAAGTGCACACACACTGTAAAGCTGGCCACACACTGCTCAGGGATTTGTTTCTCTGGGCTCAGGGACCAGACATGTTCCAGGTGTGAGTCATGATCCTGGCATTCGCTAAATTAGCCTAAGAAGCTACAGGCTGTATTTGCTCTCCTTATGGAACCCTTGCTTCAGCAGAGAGCCCAACTTGCCAAACAGGACTGGGTGATTCTGAACCTGAAAGAGACCATTTCTGGGTTGACAGGACAGAATTTGTTCATCATGCCGTATCAACGCTATTGCAAACCGCAAAGGAATAATTGCCTTCTCATAAATTTCAGACAGAGACATGCCAAACTCCTCCCTGGAGAATGATGCCCACAGCAGTATGCCTCCTTTTGCAAATTGCATTCACTCTCTACCGGTCTCCCTTCTGCTAGGCTCTTGGTCGGGGAGGCTGGGGCTGTTTGCCCTTCAAGCTGTAACCTGCGTAAAGATCATAGAGATAAGGCCAACAGATAGAAGCAGAGAGCTTAAGGTGACTAATTGAGGTTTCACCTCTATCCCTTGCTCCTCCAGCAAAATCCTCGCGAGGCAATAGGGGAAGAGAGCCTTCCCCCACAGCCCAGCGGGTTATCTCCCTGCTCTGGAGGTGGCCCTGCCTTGTGCCTGTCTAGCAGGAGTACCCCGAGGGGCAAAGCAACCCCAGTGGGTTGCTTGTCACTTTCTGGGTGGTAGGAGTTGTGCCAGCTTCTGGGGAGACTCACAAGCAAGGGGGAGGGAACCCTCGTCAACACCCCACAGGCTGGCTGGAGAGCTCATTCAGCAAGCTGTCCGAGCATCTCACTAAGATTTTTTTTTTTTTCTGGGGGAACTATAGGTATTTCTTATTTAAGTGGAGCAAGTGGCTCAAGAAAAAGCAACAGAAATGTGATGAAAATATGACAATCTTTGTCCCTATGGTAGCTGTGGAAACCTAGGCAGAAGTGACACATACAGGAGCAGAAAGAATTACTAGGCAATTATGTTAAGACTGGAGCCCTGGTGGCATAGCGGTTAAGCATTGGACTGCTCACCACAAGGTCGGCTTTTCGAAACTACCATTCTCTCTAAGGGAGAAAAGTGAGGTTCTCTAGTCCCCCAAAGATTGACAGCCTCCAAAACCCATGGGAAGGTCACCTTACCCTATGGGGCATCTATGAGACTGAATGGGCTCCATGGTGGGGAACTGACGTTCAGGCTCAAGGGTATTGTGGGATTTCATTTCCTGGCCGTGGGAAAGAAAGTGATGAAGCATCTCTACAACTAGCAAGTTAAAGACAGCCTGGGAAAAGCACTCATTCACTCAGAACAGGAAATCTGCCATGAGCCAGGTCTCTGAGTGGCACTAACTGTCTGGACTCAACTACTACTCGTAAGGTTAATGGTTTAAACCCAGCTAACAGCACGATGGAGCAAGGGTCTAGCTATTAGCTTCTGGAAAGTTTATAGCCAAGAAAACCCCGTGGTTCTCAGGTCTACTCTGTACCAGATAGGGTCAGAGTTTACTCAATAGCAACAAGGGATTTTTGTTGCAGTGGTGTTTTTGTTTGTTTGTTTGGCCATGAGCTAAGCATGGTTGTTATGGAGAATAAAAGATGCCAGAATTCAAGCCTCTAGTGGTTAGGTGTTGGGCTGCGATCTTCATGGTCAGCCGTTCAAAACCACCATCAGCTCTGAAGGAGAAAGACTGGACTTTCTACTCAAACAGTTACAGTCTCAGAAAACCCTGGGGTGAGGTGGGGGGTGGGGTGGGGTGGGCACTATGAGTCAGCATTGACTCAGTGGCAGTGAGCATTCATCTTACTCAGTCTACCGACCATGGAATCCATTGGCCACTTGTTGATGTTCTTCATCATCTTTTATTTGCTTGTTTTTAAATAACACATTGCAGTTTGAAAAAATTGCTTTTACAGCTTCGTATTGTATAGACAAGAGGCTAGACACTAGGCACCTGCTGTTCTTTGCAACTACTTTTTAAAAAATCATTTTATTGGGGGCTCGTACAACTCTTATCACAATCCATCCATCCACTGTGTCAAGCACAATTGTACATTTGTTGCCATCATCATTCTCAAAACATTTGCTTTCTACTTGAGCCCTTGGTATCAGCTCCTCGTTTTTCCCCTTCCTCATAAACCCTTGATAATTTATAAATTATTATTATTTAGTCATATCTTACACTGTCGACGTCTCTCTTCAGCAACTACTTTCTTAATGGCCCGTCTGAAAGATGAGGTGGGTCGGCTGTTCTTGGGCATGCTATGCTGCTGTCACGTGGCTGCCATCTGTCCCAACCCCACATCCAAAGGGACTTAGAGAGAGCTGATGAAAGTAGGACCCACAGACGCCCATCAGAAGTCGCTCTGGGGCCGACTTCATTCAGATGCTGAAAGTCAGTGAGAGCCCTGGTGTTATAACGGTTTTGTGTTGGCTTATAATCTGAAAGGTCAGAGGTTCCAAACCACCAGTGGCTCCTCAGGAGAAAGATGAGGCTTTTCTATTCCCATAAACAGTTACAAGTCTCAGAAACTCATGAGGCAGTTCTACCCTGTCCTGTAGAGTTGCTATGATTTGGCATTGACCTGGTGGCAGTAGTAGGTCAGTGAATCTTCCAGATAAAGCAATTCATCCAATTTATGCTTAATGAAAGGGTGCCCTTAGATAAATTGCCACGGAAAGCAGATGTCCTGAAATGATATGAAAAGCAAGCATAGTCCAGCTGTGAAAGCTCTGCCCTTCATTTCAACGTTTCCCTTCTCCTCGGAACACGGCTACTTCTTGCCCAAGAGCACTGCGCAGGATGTAGTGAGGAAGAATCAAGAGGCAGTCTCTTGACCTGTGTCCATTATGTGCAACGAGAGGAGTGAAGAGACAGGAGGAAGGAGTGAGGATTGCATGACTCTCTCAGTCAAAAACCATTGCTGTGTAACCTGCAGACAGGGCATTTTGAAATCCTGCTATTTTGCCTGTTGTTTTCTGACGTTCAGAAAAGGAAAACAAAACAACCCATCAGACCCAAATCTGCATAATATGGTTCATGGGAAACAAGTAAGGTTTCTGTCCATCCAGTCCTAGCCCATCAGCATTTGTCACGTGACAGAAGCTGTACTAGTGCTGAGGGCAAAGGATTACATGAGAGACCGTACCAGTTCTGAGGAAGTTCAAAGTCTACCGGAAGATGGTAGCAAGGGCAGAACTACTGTAAGCTGAAAGAAATGCCCACTCAGTCTAGGCATCATGTCAACTCTTTTCCCAAGGAAATGTTCGGCCGGGACGGACAGTTTAGAATGTAAGAACATACCCAAGCAACAAGGTGTGGTTCCCACACTGCTTGAAAGGGAGAGTAGAGCTTAAGTGCTCGAGGAGTGGGCAGTGGTGGTTCAGGGGTAGAATTCCTGCCTCTCCTCCAGGAGACCCAAGTTCACTTCCTTGGCCCTGCACCTCATAGTCCACCACCACGCACCTGTCAGCACAGGCTTGTGTGTTGCTCGGAGCGGAGGAGGTTTCAGCAGAGCTTTCCGATCAAGCCGGACTACGAACAGAGGCCTAGTGATCTGCTTCTGAAAACCAACCCTTTGTACCCTAAATGTCGTGCCGGACTGGGTGAAGTTTAGCTCGCTTGTGTGTGGGTTGTCAGTGGGTGAGCTCAGCTGCAACCAATCTTATTAACTGGAGCAGGGGTCCTCAAGCTCCGGCCCGCAGGTCACATGTGGCCCGCTGAGGACATGCATCCGGCCCGCCGAATGTTTTTGCCACTGCTGCCTGTCCTACTTCAAAATAAGATATGTACAGTGGGCATCGGAATTTGTTCATAGTTGTTTTTTTTAAACTATAGTCCGGCCCTCCAACGGTCTGAGGGACAGTGAACTGGAGCCTTGTTTAAAAAGTTTGAGGACCCCTGAACTGGAGAGTGCTTTGCCTTGCAAATCCGCCGGGAATTTGTGTCGGGACTGAGGGAAATAAGAACATTTAGTTTGATAGTTATTTAAAGTTGAGGGAGAAGAAGTTCCCACAAAAGAAGGGTTAAGGAGCAGAGGCTGGATGAGGCTGTGAAGTAGCCCCGGGGCAGGGTCCCACCCCAGGAACATGATGAGGCGATTTGCTCTCCTAACTACTGACAGAAGCCCAGATAGGGTCCCAGTGAGTCAGAACGGACACAGTGGCAGTGGCTTTGAGGCCAGCTGTCACCCGGTGACTTTACACAGTTGGCTTCAGTCTTGGTGCATTCCTCAGACATACTGTGGTTTGAGTTCAGACCCCAGCAAGTATCACCAGAAAGCCAGTCACACATATGTTTGCTTATCTGTTTTGCTTTTCCAGTGCACATGAAAGTGATGTTTATTTATTTATTTATTTAATTTTTGAGTGGTAATTTTTTGTTTTAACATTTTATTAGGGGCTCATACAACTGTTATCCCAATCCATACACACATCAATTGTGTAAAGCGCATTTGTACATCATTTCTCAAAACATTTTCTCTCCACTTAAACCCCCGACATTAGGTCCTCATTTTCCCCTCCCTCCCCGCTCCCCCCTCCCTCATGAGCCCTTGATAGTTTATAAATGGGTATTTTGTCATATCTTGCCCTGTCTGACATCTCCCTTCACCCACTTTTCGGTTGTCTGTCCCCCAGGGAGGAGGTCACACACAGTTCCTTGTAACCGGCTCCCTCTTTCCTACCCGTTCTCCCTTTACCCTCCCTGTTTTGCCACTCACACCACTAGTCCTATAGGGCTCATCCGTCCTGGATTCCCTGTATTTTCAGTTCCTATCTGTACCAGTGTACCTCCTCTGGTCTAGCCAGACTTGCAAGATCGAATTCGAGTCATGGTAGTGGGAGCGGGGAAAAGTGATGTTTATACTCGGCCGTAGGCTGCTACGTGTGCCAAAGCATTGTGAAAAAGTTTGAACATTGTGAAAATGAACAACATGTGACACGGAGGCGTGTAGAGAGTGAACGCTGTTGGACGAAATGACACCCGGATGGCCGCAGACCTTCCGTCTGTAGGAAACACACCGTGAAGCACGAGAGGGAAGCCTGACCACACCAGGCCTCCCTGCCGTCTCGCCTTCAGTTCTCACAAAGGAGTCTTCCGTCGGACAGGTGATGCCCAGGATGGTGCACATCTTTTCTGGCGAATGTAAAGTATCATTTAAAGTCCATAGAGAGCCGTGGTGACACAGGGGTGACACATTCAACTATTAGCTGGAAGGTTGGTGGTTCAAACCCACCAGCCTCTCCACAGGAGAGGGATGTGATCACCTGCTTTCGTGTGAGATTACAGCCTTGAAAGCAGCCTGGATCAGTTCAACACTGTCCCATGAGGGGTCTTTGAGACAGTACCATCTTGACAGCAGTGGGCGGGATTTGGATTTGAAGGCACCCTGGGGCGGTGGGAGGAGGGAGTGCTGTACATGAGCCCATCACCAGTAACTATAACTAACTTGGTCAACCATCTAGACTGCTGAAAAAGGCTCTTTTCTGGGCTCCCAGGTTCCGCCCTTGCTCTCCAAGGGTTTTATGATCCACCAAGTGGCCAACCACGTCTTTTCAAAGCATAAGTCTGACGACACTGCACCAAGGCCCCAAATTCTCCACGACTCATTTCGTTGAAAGCAAGTCTCAGTTTCCGAACCGTGGTGCCCAGGCCTTGCTTGATGACTTTCTTTCTGCGTCCATCTCCGGCAGAAGTCTCACTGCTCTCCTCCTAGTCGCTATTGTGGCTGGACCTCTTGAAGCATGTTCTCCTGCCAGAAATTGCACATGCGCTGTTTGCTTTGTTGGAGCAGTTCCCGCGGGTGTTCACATAAGTCACTTCTCTGTTCTTGCCACACTTTGACTGTCATCTTATTGGTAAACCCAATGCCATTGAGTCAATGCTGACCACAGTGACCCTTCCAGACAGAGTAGAACTGCTCCGTGGGGGTTCCAAGACAGTAAATCTTCACGGGAGCAGGCAGCTTCATCTTTCTCCCAGGGAGCAGTGGCTGATGGGTTGGAATCATTAACCTTGCAGTAGGCAGCCCAGCACTTAACCTTCTTATTGGTCATGGCATTTCTAGTCCCCTTTTCTTAATGATCATCCTTCTATTCCTATCCTCTTTAGCTGAATTCTTCTTCAAAGTATTTTTATGTGCATTTGTTTATTATCTGATCTTCTCCCACTGGAATGTAAATCCCATGACAGCAGAACCCATGTCAGTCTAGTCACTGTTACATCTCCAGAGGTGCCGAGTCACTGGCAGGTGACAGATAATTAATAATGAAATGCTGAATGGCTGCGTGACGGACGTTGTACAAGAAGAGACCGCAGAGTGAGAAGAGAAGCTGGAATTAAAGCAACCCCTCAGCCAGCAACGAAGGTTTCCTTTGAGAATCCATGCCACCAATGAGGGAGAACGGGTCTCTAATGATGGAGAATTGCCTTCTATGTTCAGCTTGGAAAGGAGCAGGCAACTCACCACTGATGAGTTTCATTGTCCCAAATATACTTTGGGAGGGAGGTAGAGGAGAGAAATAGATTTGTCCTCATCCCTGAACATGCATACATGAACTCTAAATCAAAACCAAACCCACTGTCTTCGAGGAGATTCCAAGTCATAGACATTCTGTAGGATAGAGAAGGACTGACCCATAGGGTTTTCAAAGCTGTGAATATTTATAGACTGTCTCATCTGTCCCCTGTGGAGAAGCTGCTCAGTTTGAACGCTAAGCTTTTGGTCAGCAGTTGAGCTCTTCAACCTCTTCACCCACCATGGTTACCAAGTCAATTCTGACGCAGAGTCACCCTGCTGGACAGGGTGGAAGTACCCCTGTGAGTTTCAGAGTTTGCAATTCTTTACCTCATCTTTCTTCTGTGAAGTGCTTGGTGTTTTGAACTGCTAATCTAGAAATTAGCAGGCCAACCCATAACCCACTACCAGGGCTCCCTCCCTTTCACCACTACTATTGAGTCAGTGCCAACTCACAGCAACCCTGTAGGCTGGGCAGAACTGTCCCTGTGAGTTTGTGAGACTGTGAGAGAAAGCCCTGTCTTTCCCTTCCCCAAGTAAGGCTCCTGAATTCAATGTTACAGTGGGATTTCAAGCCCGTGAGCCCTAAGAAGGCAGCTTCGGCATGTGTGCCCAGTTCTCCACGCACCAGATCTGCCTGTCCTCTATGCCACGGTGCTCAGGCAACTCACCATCCAGGTGACTAAAGCTGTTTTAGGCACGCAGCACACAGAAACAGCTGCAACCGTGACAACCTACGGAGCATGGCAATGTAAGGGAGCAGGTGGAGGATAACAGGGAGTGACAGGAAGGAGACAAAGAAAAGCACCGGCGCTAAGAGAAAACCCAATACCCACAGTCTTGGAACATACTCCATCTCATACCCACCTGTTGGTGGTTGTGAGACTGACATCGATCCTGTTTCTACCCACAGCCATCCTGTGCACCACCGAACAAAACACTGCCCTTTCCTGCGCCATCCTCACAATTGTTCCTATTTCTCAGCCCATTGATGCAGCCACTGCAGA
>NW_022111324.1:95560608-95561536 GCF_000313985.2 Echinops telfairi
GTAACCAACTGGGGGAAGAAACACTGCTTCGAGACTATAGCAGTTGCTTAGATCTTTTTTGCTTCACGAAAGATGCTTGCGCCTTAACATTTTCTTAAAATTTCTTATAGTGCATTAGGGGAAGCTCATCAGCTTTATATTCAACAATCCATACGTATTTTGTTTGCGCCACAACGTGAAGTAAGAAAATAAGAAGCTGAACAATATTGGGGAAACTGTAACTCTTTTTTTAAAAATCATTTTATTGGGAACTCTGACAGCTCTGGTCACCATCCATCCATACAACCTGTGTGTCAAGCACATTTGTGCATAGAAGAGTAGAAAGCTCAGTCTTTCACCTTTGGAGCTGCCTGTGGTTTTGAACTGCTTACCTTAGAGTGAGCAACCCATTGCATAACATAAGGAAGCTTATTTTGGGGAGCAGGGGAAGGAAGTTCAGGAAGGAGGTTCAAGAATTAGAACCTCAAATGTCAAAGGGTACTCTGCAGCAAGCTTTGAAGTCAGTTGATGGATTTTTTTTAAAAGGACAGTGGAGCACACCACAAAATATTAGGTTTGTGAAAAAGCAGAGAGCTGTCTATTTTCGTAAGAGGTGAGTCTTTTTTTAAGATCATTTTATTGGGGATTCGTATAGCTCTTATAACATTCCATACATTAATTGTATCAAGCATATTTGTATGTATTTGCCATCATCATTTTCTAAACATTTATTTTCTATTTGAGCCCTGGGTATCAACTCCTCTTTTTTCCCTTCTCCCCCCTCCCACCTTTGTGACCTCTTTTTAAATGATAAATTATTATTATTATTTTAATAACTTACACCAACCGCTGCCTCCCTTCCCTCATGGTTTCTGTTGTTCATCCCCCCTGGTGTGTGTGTGTGTGTGTGTGTGTGTGGCTATGTATTGATCATTTTGACCAGTTCCAT
>NW_022111324.1:95566606-95580397 GCF_000313985.2 Echinops telfairi
GACACAACCTTGCTGGCTGTAAGTGAAGAGGACTTGAAGCACTTGCTGATGAAGACCAAGGGTGGCAGCCTTCAGTGTGGATTGCAATTCAATGGAAAGAAAGTAAAATTCCACACAATTGGACCAGTAGGTAGCATCATAATAAATAGAGAAAAGAATGAAGTTGTCGAGGATTTTGTCCTTTTTGAATCCACAATCAATGCTCATCGGAGCAGCAGTCAGGAGATGATGATACTGTGAACAGGGTCTTACTTTGCTCCTCCTTCCTTGATGACCCCAAAGACCCCATGCTGCCATGTCCAGCAAAGGCTCCTCGGACCTGAGGCAGCAGGCAGAGGGAAAGATTCAGGGATCACCGAAAAAGGGGCACAGCACAAGAACTCTTCAGAGTATTGAAAAACAAGGTTGTTATTTTGTGAACCAAGGTGTGCATGACCCAAGACATGGTATTTTCAATTCCTCATATGCATGTGAAAGTTGAACATTGAATAAGCAGACCGGAGTAGAATCACTGCACTTGAATTGTGGTGCTAGAGAAGAATATTGAAAATACCATGGACTGCTAAAAGCACAAAGTAATCCATCTTGGAAGAAGTCCAGTCGGAGTACTCTTTAGAGGCAAGGATGGCAAGACTTCATCTCACATCCTTTGGACATCTTGTCAGGAGAGACCCGTGCCCGGAGAAGGACAACTCGCTTGATAAAGTGGGGTGACAGTGAAGAAGAGGAAGACCCTCAAGGAGATGGATTGTACAGTGGCGGCAACAGTGGACTCAGGCCTGGGGACCCTCGTGAGTTGGGGCAGGACCCTGTAGTGCTTCATTCTGTTGTGTATAATTTCATTATAGGTCAGAGCAACTGGATGGCACCCAACAACAACAACCTTTATATGGTTGCTATTGGCTTGGTATATGTTTTGTCATCCTGTGCTATTTAGCCTATTCTTGAGTTGAAGGTGAATGTCAAATAGGCAGCATAGAAATTGGTTTTGTTTTCTGTTTCAGTTTGCTATCTTCTGTCTTTTGGTTGGTACATTCAATCCACTGACATTTCATGTCATTTAGTGATGTATGGGGTTCATTGCTGTCATTGGGCTGTGTTTTTTGTTTGGTTGCTTTTTGGTAGTCTGATTGTCTTTTTCAGGAAAGAAGGAGGGATAAAAAACGGGTAGCTTAGGTACTGAGAATGTCTCTACCAAGGTGCCCATGCAGTCTGCTATCTATGCAGGGCCACCGAGGCCAGTGCGTTAGAGGTTTGGCTGGCAGGGTTCAACCCTCTGAGGGAGAAACCGGGTGTCCAGAAGCAGCTTGTGCCACTAGTCGGTGGTCATTGCTGTTCTCCTACTTCAAATTGGTCCAATTAGCTTATGCGTTGCAATCATGCCTGCCAGGCAGTGCAGGATATCCCTTCTGCTGGAACCTCTCTGGCATTTGCTCTGGAGATCTTTCCACGTCTGTTCTCTGGCAGCCATCTCTCAAGAGGCAGACATCTGTTTGAAAACCAGCTCTTGAGCACAGGACCGAGATAAAAAGCTGTTGTTATTGTTAGTTGCCTTCGGACTCTTCCGACACGCAGCGAACCAATGCACCACAGAACTAAACACTGCTCAGGCCCGTGCCCACCTCACTATTGTTCTGATGCCCATTGTTCTAGCCACAGCGTCAATTCACCTCCGGGAAGGTTTTCCTCATGTTCACGGCCACTCCACTTTATCAGGCATCAGGTCCTTCTCCGCGAATGGTCTCTCCTGACAATAAAGGATGTGAGCCAAAGTCTCGCCGCCCTCGCTCTGTGAGGCATTCTGGCCCTGCCTCTTTCTAGATGGATTGGGTTGTCCTTTCAGCAGCCCTGATGGTTTTCAAGGTTCTTCTCCACATTTTAAATGCATGGATTCCCCTTTTGCTTTCCTGAGTCAGCGTCCAATTTCCACGCGCCGATGAGGCAATGGGAGCTATCGTAGATGGGTTCTATGATAGCAAACATCAATATCACTGATTGGTTCAGGTGCTCTCTAGTCCTCCAAGTAACATAAGCATAAAGCTGACCCGAATATCAGCGAAGGCACCTAATTTTACGGCAAAACTGCATTAAAATGTGCTGAAAAAACCCGGCTTATGCTCGAGTATATATGGTCATTACTTTTCAATACTCTAAAGCAGTCTGCAGCAGAATTACCCAATGCAATTCATTTTTTGAACTCTTGACTACTGCTTCCACCCATGAGCATTGATTGTGGATCTAAGTAAGACAAAATCTTTGACAAGTGCAACCTTTTATCCATCCATCATGTTGTGAAGCCCACTGCGAGGAAGGGACCCAGTTGTGAGGATTCTGTGTTCCTGTACATCGAGTCATGATCCACAGTGAGGGTTACACTCCTGGATCTTCATCAGCAAGTGCTTTAAGTCTTGCCCACTGTCAGCAAACAAGGTTGTGTAATGTGTATATGAGTCGATGTGAACTCATCGCAACCCTATAGAACAGGGTAGAAACGCCCATGCGTTTCCAGACTGTAACTCCTTATGGGAATAGTACGCCCCTTCTTTCTCCTGGAGAACAGCTGGTGGTTTTAAACTACTCTGAGGATCTCAGCTGGCCTCATTACCACTCTGTCACTATGACTCCTGTTCACCTGCATACAGCAGGTTGTTCATAAACCTTCCTTCAATTCTGACGCCACGCTCTCCTTTATCTAATCCAGTTACAATGATGATTTGCTCAGCATGCAGACTGAATGGGTACGATGAGAGGCTACAACCCTGATGCACACCTTTCCTGACTTAAACCATGCAATATTCTCTTGTTCTGTTTGCACAACTGTCTCTTGAGCCATATTCACATTCCTCCTGAGCACAATGAAGTATTCTGGAATTCCCTTTCTTCTCAAGACTGTCCATCGTTTGTTATCCACACAATCGAATGCCTTGGCATAGTCAGTAAAACACAAGTAAACATCTTTGTTGTATTCTCTGCTTTCAGTCAAGATCCATGGACACCAGCAATGATGTCCCTGGCTCCAGGTCCTCTTCTGAACCTATCCTAAACCTCTGGAAGCTCCCTATTGATGCACTACTGCAATTATTGTTAGATGATCTTCGGCAAAATTTTGCTTGCATGTAATATCAATGATATTGTTCTATAATTTGAGCATTCTGGTGGGTAACCTTTGTTTGGAATGGGTGCAAACATGAATTGCTTCCTGTCAGTTGGCCAAATAGCTGTCTTCCAAAGTTCCTGGCATTGATGCGTGAGTGCTTCTAGTCCTTCATCAACTTGTTAGAACATTTCAATTGGTATTTAATCAATTGCTGGAGACTTGTTCTTGGCTTTCAGTGCAGCGTGAACTTCAGCACCACTGGTTCTTGCTCATAGGCTACTTTCCGAAATGTGAGCTAGTTCTTTTTGGTACAGTGAGATCAAAAGCTGTACAAAAGGGAAAAAGAGCAAGTGACAACAGCAATACAAAGACCCTTAAAACCTCGAACAAATCTGCTTGAAGGATTGTTAGAAAGTACTTATATTTAAAAACTTACATTTCCATTTTCGTTGCATTAGAAATTCAATTCTAAGCACTACATTTGCTGAAGTTCACGGCTAACATTAGGGACCCAAGTCCATTTTGAGTCTCCACATCGATTCAGCTTCCAGTGAGTTCTTTCTGACCGTCGACCAGCGACATACATAGCGTTGTTCTCAGGCAAAAAGTATTTGTTGTGACTGACACTGGGACTACAACAATGGGCTCAAACATCACAACAACCATGAGGAGGGGAAAGACTGGGTTGAGGTTCATTCAGTCATACATAGGGTTGCTATGGCTTGGGACCAATTGGACCAAACACCTAACAACAACAACAAGCTTTGCTTATCCGGAGGTGGGTGGGTGGGGGGGCAGTCTGGCCCTCAGGAACTTGCCTGGTCATGTCCTTGATATGTCTGGGGGTACCAGAGTTATATGATTGAGTCATCCATCAACCAGAATGTAAGATTTTCTAAATCTGTGATAACCTATGACCTATCCCACTCACCATCCCATCTCAGTTCTGTCATTCAGCCTGCTACTGTGATGAATTAATCTGCCACCAGTCACGATTGTACAAGGAATTTTCGTTGTTTTCTATGCTTTATCATTTGGGTATATGGATGTGAAATCTTTGAAAAAACTTGACTGTCACGACCAGAATGATGCCATATATCACATGCATCATGACCTTTGTCCTGTCTTTGTCCTGTTTCAGACATAATAAGGGGTCTCTATTAAATATATTTGGCTTTAGAGCCTTTCCTTTGCCTAAAACATGCTCTGCCTCTTTCTTCTCTCTTCTAACATGAAAATGGACTGACAGAAGGAGGCTGCTATGGGGATGCCCAGACTCTAGCATAGAACAACTAAGGTCTGATAGCAGTTCTACCTCTTAAAAAATAACAAATAAAGAGTTCTCCAGTGTTTTTGTGTTGCTGAAGTCTGTCTGGCCTAACAGGTGACACAATAGGAGCTGCTAATTTGTCTATTAAAAGATTTGTCAGCTCAATGGCCTGCCACACAAGCTCGGCCCTAGGCTTCAGAGCAAAGAAGTCAAAACACACAGCAGTGGGGCCCTTAGATTCGGGTCGCTGGGATAAAAGGAGACACATGTCTATGGTGCCTTCCTCCTGTCCGCTCTTCCCAGCTGTTGCTCTTGACGTTGACTGCCGAGGGGCCCAGCAGAAGGACGAGGCTCCTGGTTTAGAGGCCACAGCATCCCCAAAGCATCCCTGATTTCTTCTGAGTCTTTACAACGTTTCCAGAGACATTCATTCATCTTCATAGCTGACTTCCTCGGCTTATAGTGACCCCAGGGCATGGAGCAGAACGGTTGCTCAGAGTCAGGGAGATGTTCTCTCTCGGAGCAGCTGGTGGGTTTGAATTGCCGGCCTTGTTGCAAGCCTAGAAGTTGGAGCTACAGGAAGCTTAGCGCAACTGTAAAAGAGACTCCAGTGAACGAGATTTCCATGAGCCATGCTATTACAGGCAGTCCTCCGGTTGCAAATGAAATCCGTTCCTAAGTGCGCCTTTGAACAGAATGTGTAGATAAGTAAGACTGGGCGCACAGGGTTCTCTGTCCTACTGTCGTGCAAGAAAAAGCTGGAAGCATTTTCAAGCATTTACATTAAAAAAAAATCATTTTATTGGGGGCTCATCACAAGCCATCCAACCATCCATTGTGTCAAGCACATTTGTACATTTGTTGCCATCATCATTCTCAAAACATTTGCTTTCTACTTGAGCCCTTGGTAGAAGCTCCTCATTCTCCCCCCCCCCCATGAACCCTTGATAATTTATAAATTATTATTATTTTGTCATGCCGTTTACATTTTGAATGATGTAAAACTGCAAGTGCAGCAAGTGAAGGTGACCTGTTAACATATGTTTTCGAAATGAAGGTAAATTTACACAACATTAAATGGCAAATACGAGCTGTCCGTAAATTAATACGTTGTCCATAAACCAATTTGTTGGTAACCCAGAGAGTACTGTACTTTGTATATAAAAGAAATATATTCATTAATTGATAAATTCTTGGCAGGTCTGGCCTGAACAACCCAGAACACCCCCTGCCCCAAGTTTGAGGCCTAATGCTTTCACCTAGTTCAGCTCTTATCACCCTGCAGTGTAAACACCTATTTATTTATCTGTCTTCTACCCAGCTCCTTGAGACCTTGTGTCCCAGCACCCGGCACTGCTCTTGGCAAACAGTAGGAGGCCAGCAAATATTTGTCGAGTCAACTCCGTGAGATCGGGTAGATTCCCATGATGTCAGTCCATGAGGCCTTTTTCAGGAGGTAGCTCCACTCCGCAGCACCTCTGGCACGTTGTAGAGGGGCGAGTAGGGATCTTGGGGGCAGGGACCATAGCTCCCACATGCCTGTAGCTCAGCTGGCAACACAGTGTTTACTCAAGAAATGAATGGAAGCCTGCCATTGGTCAAGGGGTGGGTGCTTCAGCATTTTAGGGTGCTATCACCCCATCTTCTGCTCATCAGTCCTCAGGAGCTCAGGCACAGGAATGGTAGAGGCCTGGCTGCTGCTGAAAACAGCCCACCGGTAAACCAGTCACCCTTGAGTTCACCGGCACTCATGTTGACCCATGTTTGTCAGAATGGAAATGTGCTCCATAGAATTTTCAAGAGTTAGCAGCCAAGGATAGTAACCATTTGTATGACCCAGGGGCCCAAGTGGGGTGACTTTCTTCAGGCCCTGCTTTGAATTTCTAAATTATTGGCAGGCGTTCACTGATTCCAGGTGGTGGTCAGCAGGGGCAAAAGGTCAAGGCCACACTAGGTAATTTGAGGCAAAAACAAAAACAAACCAGAAGACATGTCATGAGCAGGTGTACTTAATTCTGACAGAAAGAATCACCCTGCAAATACATGTTCTACACCCAATAACCACAAAAATAGGAAATGAAGAAAATGGATGAAGAAACAGTGAGCAATTTGATGAGGAAAAGGGAGGCTTAAGGCCAAGCTTTGAACCACTTCATCCATTCGACCACTGCAGAGAATTTGTATTTCCACACATGATAGTCCCACCCTAAATTTAAGGAGCCCTGGTGGCAAAGTGGTTACCCTTTGGGTGGCTGTGATTTGCAAAGTCCGAAGTTCAAAACCATCAGCTGCTCCAGGGGAAGAAGCCAGAGCTTTCGACTCCCATAAATAGTCTCAGAAACTCACAGGGCACTTCTACCCTGCCCTATCAGGTCATCATGTGTTGGCATTGACTCGATGGCAAGGAGTTTTGGGGGTTGTTTGAGGTTTTTGTTTGTTTGTTTGTTTGTTTGATATAGTGGGTTAAGTGTTGGGCTGCTAACTACAAGATCAGCACTTTATTCTCACCAGCCACTGCAAGAGAGAAAGTTGAGGGGTTTTTTTTCCAGTAAAGATTTATAGCCTCAGAAACCCACAGGGACAGTTTCACTTGGTCTTACATTTATGTCTTGGCCTACAAACTCTAAGGCCAGCAGTTTGAAACCACCAAGTGCTCCTGGGGAGAAAGAGGAGGCTTCCTACGCCCATCATTGCTTGGAAACTTCCAGGGGCAGTTGTACCCTGTGCTACGAGTTGGCATCAACTCAGTGGCCGTGAGTTCGATGAGCTGGAATTGATTCGATAGCAATGACTGAGCGAGCCCAGGTATACTGAATCAGAATAGTGTCAAGTGAATCTTATGTATGCAGAAGAACCACCTGGCAATCTTGTTAGAATGTAGGTTATAAGGTTCCCAAACTTATTTGGCCTACAGCCCCCTTTTCAGAAAAAAAAAATTACTCTTTGTCCCTTGGGAATGAAGATCTTGTATGATAGCCCATAATCCAGGATAAAGTATAGGTATCTGCTTTATCAGCCTTCCACATTGTTCCACTGCCCTCTAGGGGAAAGTAGGGTTCCCGTTGGGAAACGGTGATGTAGATTTTGATCCAGTATATCTGGGGTGGAAATGCCAGTTCTCAGCAGGGGTTTAAACTGGAATAGATTGATTTGAAGTCCTAGTTCAAGACTCATAGGCCATGCGTTTAACATCTTTAAGACAGTGGATTAAAAACAAACCCAGCAGAGATTTAGGAGCTAAATATAAAAAGTAAAAATATCAAAGGTCTGCCAGAAAATGCAAATATAAATGTCGATATACTCTTCTGTTTTAAAATCGGATCTTGAGGAAGGGAGACCACTTTGAAGAGTGTGAGCAGAAAGCCAATTCTAAAAGAACACCACTCACATGTATGCATCTTGAAAGAATAAGTAAAATCCCAAACAGGGTTTTAAATAAGTAACTAAGCCAAAGTAGAAGAAAATGTATGGACTTGTTCCATAACATCTACTATCTTTGCTCAGTCAAAAGAGCTCCTCTGTTTTCTCCTGTTATTTAATGTCCCCTCTACTTTCAAAAGTGGGTGTCAAGACCGATGTGGAGGGCTAGAGCAGACCGTGGAGGCAGCCAGCCCGCCATGGCCCTGGCGCTGGCTTCAGCAGAGAATGAGCCCAAGTCTTCAGGGCTCTTCTCCTGACTTGTCTCCCTGTTCAAGTCTTCCCGCCTTGGGAGAAAGGCCTTCTTGTGATGGACTGCACTCACATTTTACACTTGTTTCTCTTCTTCCTTATCTTAAACTCAAAGACCAAACTCACGGTCATCTTGTCGATTACCATTCAGAGTGATCCTACAGGACAGAGAACGGTACCTGTGAGTTTCTGAGACTGTAAATTTTTATGGGAACAGAACATCTCATCTAAGTGTGTTGGAGCTACTGGTGGCTTCAAACTACTGACCTTAATGTTAGCAGACCAACTTCTTACCCAATACTCCTATTGCTTGTCTTGGCATGTGCAAACTTCTCACAGAGGATCCCAGCTACTAATATTTCAGCTTAATTTTAACTAGTTATCTGAACACCCAGTGTGCTTTGTCTCCTGGTTGATGGGCTGGATTGCTATCTGAAAGACAGAAGGTTGAAGTTTGTCAAGCGATCTCTCAGATAAAAGGCCTGGTAATCTGCTTTGGAACAACCAGCCATTGAAAACCCTACGGAGCACAGTGCAACTCTGGCACACAGGGGTTGGAATCACTTTGATGGAAACTTGATTGGCTTTATTATTGTTATACCTGGAGTGCCTAATATACACTCCCCCCTTCATCCTGTTCTTTCTGCCTGCATGTTCTTTCCTTATCTTTCTTCCTTGAGTTTCTTCCATTTCTTAAGGAACAACTCAAAGGCTATTTTGTTCATTTTCAAGTCTCTCTGTTAAAGGGACATCCCTAGGAAGGACTTAGCCCCGACCACAGAGGTCTGCACCCATTGTCCTGTTCTTCTTCACGACACAGGCCTACGTGTGCAGGTCTCTACCCCTGACCCGCCATGGACAGGGCAGAAATGATGTTAATTCATCTTTGTCTCCCCCAGCATCTTGCACAATACCTGAAACAGAATAGAGAGAGGCTTGGTTTATGCATAGATGAATGAGAAAGTGAGTGTCATTGTGAATGGTTAAAATATCCCTGCTGGACACATTCCTCCATGACACAGTTTGTAATTTCTACAGGGAGTTTTTCCAGACTCTCCTTCAATGACTTCATCTCTCCGGAGAAGTCATTTCCTCTTCAATTCATGTTTCGCTTATGTCACGGTCTACACCTGGTACGTTGGAATCTGATGTGACCAGAGCGGATGCACAGGCTTTCCCAGAAAGCATCCGTAAAGAAGTGGGAGAGAGACCCTAGCCTGGGGCTTTTACTTCTTGTTAACATGCAAATATATTCAAAGGGTTAGCTACTTCCAGCTACTTGGAAGTGAATCTGACTGGTGACGCCTAAAGAAATTTCTAGAGGCCTCGCTATCTGTCTGAGTCAGCACATGTGTTCCCAAAGCACCTATGGTTTTTTTTATATACCATATTTTTATTGCAAACAGCACGCATGCCCTGTGTGCTTTGGCAACTGTAGCAACCCCACCCCCTACTAGTTTTGTGGCATTATATAGGTGGGTGAATTATTCACATGCGTGGGATATTTGCAAATATATATACAATAATTCCAAACAGCAATGAGAAGGCTCCCAGAATAGGTATTGTGCTGTGAGTAACTTACTTAATGACAGAAACTGGCCCATTGAATACTAGTAGGTTGAGCAATTTGCTGTCTTTCTGAATGACCAGATGTACGACTCCAGCCTGGAAAGTTATGCAAGACTTGGATCATCACAGGGATAGGGCCAGCTTAGAGGGGATGTTTTATTGATGGCTGATCAGTAGGTGACTTTTATGGAATGTTCTCTTGTGCAAGGCATTGTATCAAGTGCAAGTCACCTGTTATCCCATAATTCAATTTTCACAACAGTTCTGAAGATATTTTTATTCTATTTTAGTTTATATATTACTTCCAGATAAAGGAAGCCGAAGAGAAGTTGATTCATTTGTCCAGGACAAAAGCCTTCAAGGTGACTGATGCATGGGGTCCACATGGCTACAAGAGTAGAACTTGACTCCATAAAGTTTTCTGTAGCTGATTTTTAGATGTAGATTGGCAGACATTTCTTCCAAGGTGCTTCTGGGCGAGTTAGAACTCACAAACTTTTGGCTAGTAGCCAAATGGATTAACCAGCCAATAATTCACCTAAGAACCCATTGCCATCCACTCCATGCAGGTTTTCTGACACTGTAAAGCTTTGGGGGAGCAGGCAACCTCATCTTTCTCTTGAGTAGTTGTTGGTACCAACTCAAGGCCTAGCCCACAGCACCAACCAAGAACTCACACAACTAGTTAATAAAAAGAAATGTAGCCAAAGCTCTTCAGATTCTAATGCCTATGTTCTTTGCACTAGACCCTGTTATCTCATGATAATAGAACTTTGAACTTTGATAAGTCAACAAGGTGATAATGTGTTTTTATCAGAGCCCTTCTGGGGATTTTTAAAACATTGCTTTCATAATGAAAAAGCAATTCTTCTCACCTTCCAGGGCTTCCCTTAAGTGGTCTGATTAACTGAGCTTCTTAAGGGTCCCTCACACCAGCCTGCTGAGTCAGGGACTGTGCGAGAGAATGGGCCAATGAGAAAGTCCAGGCAAGTACCCATCCCACCCAGTCACCTGCGCTGGGAAGGGACAGCAATCGGTCCTAAGCTGAGACTAACTTGGAGCTCAATCCTTTTACATTCCCGGCTAGGACATTTTGCCATGGGTCGCGAGCTATCCGTCTTTAGTGCCCTCAAACTTTCCCGATGGGTCCTGTTTTATTCTTTGTTTGCTTCTTTGGGATGGAATGGAGAAGACTGGGTCAGGGGTGGTAAGGTGACCCCTTTCCTGGGAGAGTCCTTCAGGGCAGAGTCTGGCTGCCAGCTGACCTAATCTGGCAAATAGATACGCAGAGCAAGAATTTTTATGAGTAGCCATAACAAAAGAGCAAACACCGAGGCAGCTGCAAGGCAAGAACTCCCTGAAAAGGGTTTCTGTTGTCCCGCAGCAGACATGGCCATTGGTGTGTATCCTACTGGCTTCTCATTATCAGACCCTCTTCACCCCGCAAGCTCCTACCTCTGCTCAGACAACACTCAGCAGTTCCTGAGGAATTCAAACAAGAAGACACTACCGTAACCACAGCATTAACAACCATAGCAACCCCACCCTTGTGCTTTGACTGTAGTTGTTGTTGACCATCGTGCAGTTGCCTCCTCTCCACCCCCCCACCCCCCACACTTCATGGCAGCCACACACAAAGCAGAATGCAATAATCCCTGGTTCTGTGCCTTTGTATAATGGGTTGTGGAGGGCAATTGTTGTGATCCATGCATTTTTGCTGGCCGGTTTTCAGAAGTAGATCCCCAGGACTTTCTTCCTAGTCCATCTTAGCTTGGAAGCTCCCCTGAAACCTGTTTAGCATCATAGCACCGCACAGCCTCCATTGACAAGTCAGTGGGTGCTCCACATGGGGCACATTAGCTGGGAAACAAACCAGTAGTCTCCAGCATAGAAGGTGAGAATCATTGTACCACGGAACACCCCACCCCCACCCCCCCACACCCACCGTACTCCTCCATTAGTGATGATACTTAACATTTACTAAGTGCTTTCAATGGATCTAGCTTTTGCTAAGTTTCAATATTTTACAATTTTGTTCAAACCTCACAATAGTCCTGACTGTATGCACATGATCAAGATAGTGCAGTGGAACCAAGGTAGTTAATACACTTTTCCAAGCTCGCTCTGCCAGTCCATTCTTCCAGAATCACGAAGTGATATTTCTGCCCTGTCCCACCCTCTTACTTAACGGAGACATGGAGTACTTGCCATGCTACTTCTGTTGTTCATTGTCTGACTGAAACCCATACATCTCTGAGATTTAAATCAATGAAGGAAAGTATTTAGGGTGACGGATCTTACTGTTGGTATTTAGAGGGTGGAAACCCTGTCTGACTCCTTCAAAAATCACAGCGCCTAGGCCGCTCCTTTGGAGTCCTTGCGGGGTGCAAAGGGTTAGCTTGCTTGGCTGCTAACCAAAGGGTCAGAGGTTGGAGTCTAATCAGTAGCACCTTGATGACCTACTTCTGAAAAATCACCCATCAGACTGGGGTTGCCATGAGTTGGAGTTGACTCAATGACCATTCAGAAAGGTGGGTCCTTCGGCCCTGTTGTCGTGGAGAACTCATTTATAAGGCTAACTATGCCCAATGGGGCAGCAATATCCATTTATGCACACAGAACGTACTCGCGAGAAAGGAAAAATAAATCAATCCACATGACTTCCTAATGTTGCCTCTTCTGTTTTTGAAGGAGCACAGTCAAAATGCTGTTTGGAATTGAGGATGGTGGGACGTGTTATCAGGAGGGACCAGTCCCTGGCGAAGGTCGTCATGTTCGGTAGAGGGTTGGTGGAAAAGAGAAAGTCCCTCTGAGGGATGGATTGCCACGGTGGCTGAAACCACGTGCTCAATCATGACAATGTTGGTTTGGAATAGGCAGTGCTTCCTTTTGTAGTACACGGGGTTGCTATGAGCGATAGCCAGTTCAATGGTACCCGGCAGCAACAGTGTGCCCTCCTACAATCCATTCCTTCAGCCGTTGTCTTCAGCCACAGTCCACTAGAAAAAAAAAATTGTCTTTGCTTTCTCAACTTCTACGCCTTTGCCCTTGTAAGGAAAATTCCAATTTTGTCAGCCTACTCTTACACTTTTATGAAGCAATCTAGGAAAAATAAGGAGAAAGACCTAAGCACACTCCTTTCACATGGATGCTGACTCCTTGCAAGAGGAGAGAGAGAGAGAAGAAATAGGAGAGGCAGAAGCACAGGGGGTACCCAGCAAAAGGTAGGGTCTGCGTCTCTGCAGAGAGAATAGTGAGTTGACAGTGACGGCTTCCCGTGTCTGAGGCTCTTAGCAACAGCAGGTGGAAACTAGCTGGAAAGGATATGAGTTTTAAGAAAGATTATAGAAAGTTGTGAATTAGCCCCCCACCCCCCAACATTCTTTCTAAGGTGTCCCTGGGTGGTGCTACTAACATGTTAAACTTTCAACTGGAGTCCATCCAGAGGTGGCTTCGAAGAAAAGTCTGATGCTTTACTTCTACAAAATCAGTCAAGCAATGAGTCCCTAAGGAACCCCAAAAATAGACTTTGAGTGCAGGGCATGGCACCTCATCAGACTTGACCTGAAAATACTCATAAAGGTCTACAAACAGACCCGGAACTATTTATAGGCTTTTCTTTGTTTGTTGTTGTTTTGTTTTGTGTGTGTTGCTTATTGTTTTTGCATGTCTATCTAGATAAGATAGGCAGGAAAAACAATCCCGATGAGAAAAACATTGGACCAATGGTTTTGGGGGATATGGGAGAGGGTCAGAGAAAAGGGAAAAACAAGTGATCTAAAATCAAAGGTGAGAAGGGCATAGGATGCTTGATCAAGTGCAATATAGCCAAGAGGAATTAATGAAAGCAAAACAAAGGTCAAACATGATAGCGGGAGAGGAGGAAAGTAAACGAAAATAGAGGAAAGAATGAGGAGGCAAAGGGCACTTATAGAGTTATAAATACAGGCATGTACATATGCAAATATATGTATAAATAACAATAGAGAAATAGATCTATGTACATATATTTATATATTAAGTATTAAGATAGCAGACAGACATTGGGCCTCTACTCAAGTACTCCCTCAAAGCAGGAACACTTTGTTCTAATGATCTGGCATTCTATGATGTTCACCTTCCCAACACGATTGCTGAAGACAAAGCGGGTGCATAAGCAAATGTGGTGAAGAAAGCTGATGGTGCC
>NW_022111324.1:95580789-95581713 GCF_000313985.2 Echinops telfairi
CAGGGAATCCAGGACAGTTAAATCCCTCAGGATCAATAATAAGATATCAGGAGGGTAGGGGGAAGGTAGAGGGAAGAAGGGGAAGGTGGAAACCTATCCACAATGATGGATGTATAACCTCCCTTCCCAGGGGAACAAACAACCAAAAGATGGGTGAAGGGAGATGGTGGTCGGTGTAAGACATGAAAATAATTATAATTTATAAATTATCAAGGGTTCAGGAGGGAGGGTAGGGGAGAGAGGGGGGAAATTGAGGAACTGATACCAAGGCTCAAATAAAAAGAAAATATTTCAAAAATGATGATGGCAGCATATGTACAAATGTACTTGACACAATGGATGTATGGATGGATTGTTATAAGAACTGTAAGAGCCCCCAATAAGATGATTTTTAAAAAAGATACACAAAGGGGTGGGGGAGAAAATCAGCCACTGAAAATCCTAAGGAGCACCGTTCTTCTTTGACCCACATTGAATTGTCCCCTGGACAGCAGCTGGCTCTTTATAAAGTTTCACAAGAAACACCCTGAAGCTTGTAATGACTTGACATACCACAAGAAAATGAATGGTTTTAATGAACAAATTTATTCTTTTTCACAGTTTATAGGCAAGATGTCCAGATTCAGGGTGCCCACTCAAGTGGAACTCTTTCTCTCTGCTCTTGGGGAAGGCCCTTGACTCCATTCAGCACCTGTGGGATAGGTAGTCCTCGGAGATTTCCACGTATTTTGATATCAGTCTTCCCCTGGGTTTAGGAGTGTCTCCCTGCAGGATGCTCTCTATTTCCAGCTCTACTTTCTTGGTGGTAGCCAGGTTGCTTCTCTCTCCTTTTATCTCCTGCAAGATAAAAGATGATATACAGTATAGCACCAACGAAACACAGATCATTTCCTCTAGTTCCTGAATGTTTCCTCTCCCTCCCCC
>NW_022111324.1:95582839-95597829 GCF_000313985.2 Echinops telfairi
AATAAAATGATTGAAAAAAATAAAAGATGATACAGGCCATTCCCCAGGGAAACTCCCGAGTAAGGGTGCAGCATCCTACACTAGTTCCCTATTGTCCTTATAACTTATTTATTGGTTGATCACATTATGGGGGCTGATTGCTTCATTACATAATTGCCACATTATGTAATTGGCAAGCCACTGGGAATCATGGGTCAGCCAAACTGAAATGTAATTGTAGGAAACACAATTCCATCCATACCAGCAAGCGTGTAGCGTAGCCAGTGGGTGTGTGATGTTTTCCTGTGTGGGTTAGGCCACATGGAGCTCTGGTTTTTATGGTGATTGTGCATTCGTTTTACAAGCATTTATTGAACATGTACTTTATGCTGGGCCCTACGCTAAGCCTCCTGATATAAAGATAGACAAGATAAGAACTCTGTGATTAAGGACATTACAAGAGGTGTCTACCTGCTGCTTGTAATGATTTCTAGGCTTCTGCCTACCTCTACACGTGTCTGGCAGATCTGCAACAAACAGGAGACAAAGCAAAGCAGAATAAAAACAAAAGCAAGGTCCTTGTGTGGGAGGCGTAGTCTGTAAGCCACGCTGCCAGAAATGAGCAGAGATGGAACTTCATTTACTCCCTTCATTTTATGGGTAGCAAAGTGAACCTGAGAGAATAGGGTGGTGCAACCAAGTCCACCGTGCCCCAGGAACAACAGGGCAGGAGGATTACTCTAATAATCACAACACATCCCCACCTGTCTCTTCTCATAGTGGGCCTTTAGGCATTACTACGGTGAATATGAAACCCCTGCACAGAATACTCTTTCACTGATCCCTGTTGAGATGGGATGACAGTTGTCAAGGACTGTGGGGGCAGCTGAAGGCGGAGGGGGTTGGGGGACCTAGGAGTGGGGAGTCCTGGAGATCTGGTAGCCTGGTGACCGGGGGAATGGGCACATGGGTGTTCCGGATCCTGGGGGAGTGGGGGTCTGGAACTTCTAGGTCTGGGAACAGTTCATAGACTCCTCTTTCAAGTCCAGGATTCCCTGGATTCTGATGTTGGTGCCCCTCTGAGCATACCTCATGTTTTGAGCCAGCCTTGGGTTCAGAGTGACCTCGTGTCTCAGGAAGAACTGAGGGCCTCAGGGCTCACTCAGCTCTTACCTGGAGAAAGTTGGCTCTCTGCCATGCCACTGCCTTATCAGCCGAAGCCACAGGAGGGCCCATTCATCAGTTATAGATGGGCACTGAGGAAGATCTGGCCAACAACTAGAGCTGGTGGAGTCTCAGCTCTTTGGGTTGGTTTGGATGAAGAGAAGTAAGTTCTGAGTGAGGTCCCTCCAGAACACTGCCTGTGCGGGGTCGAGGTAGGCATCCAGGGCTAGGTTTCCTCTTCCTGAGCTGTTCTTCAGAGGGTAAATCTTCCCATACTTGACACACTTGTTGATTTTCAGATAGACAGGCATCGCTGTGGTCTGACAGCTCTCCTCCATTAGCACAATGTGGGCCTGCCACCTTCCCTGAAGTAGCTAGTCCAGGCAGGAGTGTGTGTGTGTGTGTGTGTGTGTGTGTGTGTATGTGTATCATGTTGGTATACCTGTGAGTCCTTAAGTCTGGAGGTCCAAAAGGCTGGCAGCTGGGAATGCTTCCTCGCTTCCTGCTTTCTTTAACACCCACCCATCCTGGGTCAGCTGTGGGTTGGACCTGGACTCATCCCCATGACACAGAGTGATGGGCCCAAGTGACAGGTGGATGGATGTGGTCCAGCACTTTCTACTTCTCTCCTAGAAACACAGGTGGGACCATAACCCATTGTGTAACCTCAGACCTGGCCCTGGACCACTCTGGTCCACACTTTTGTCCTTTAGTATAGATTTTCTGGGAATGTCCAATCACAATAGATGGATGTTTTCCAAGGTGCAGTTTTTGCCATTCTGTTTTGACATAATTCCATAATTTTTGTGATATTTACTTAAAATATCTATTCCCAAGATTCCATACCAAGAAGTTCAGACTTAGTGGGACCAGGATGGGGTTCCTGGTGGCACTGAGGACTAGGCATTGGGCTGCTAACTTCAAGGTCATGTTCCAAACACACCAGCCACTCTGCCAGAGAAGGACAAAGAGATGAAGCTGTCTGCTTCTGCAAAGGTTTAGTCTAAGAAACCCTATGTGGATCTACTCTGCCATGAGACAGAATTGACTCCATAAAAGTGAGTTTGGATTTTGGATTTAGGGTGAAGGTCAGGTGTTCGAACTCAACAACCCCCTCACTGACATTTTAATACACCTATGTTCTCTAAAGCCCTGTCTTGGTAAATAAAAACATTTCATTTAGTACTACATGGAATAATATGACATGTGTGGCAGTTACCTAATCTCCTGTCAACTTTCAAAGGGGTGGAGTCTAGCCTTTCAAACAGGTCATAGCCAATGAGGCCTCTGTGTGGGCATAGCCTTCTCCTGAGGATTCTGGGAACTCCTATTTTCCTCCCTGGAGGTGGAACATACACTCTCTCTGCTTAGTGTCCCTGAGAGACATTCCTGTTGACAAGCCACTGGGAGCTATGCTGATGGCAGCCAGAACCCTGGAGCTGGAGGAGCCACATGGAGACCCATGTCAGATCTAAGATGCTTCTACTTCCACTGGATCCACAGGAATTTCCACCCACTGGCCTGTGATCATCCTGCATTTGGTGTCATTGCATGTGTTGCATGAGTCTGAAGAGGAATTTACAGATTGGTATCGGACATATGGGCTAATATCAGACTTATGGACTTATTCTGGACTAGGCTGGGATGTTTTATTTATATACAATTACTCTTTATATAAATCTCTTTCTTATACACACATGAGTGTCTCTGGATTTGTTTCTCTAGTCTACCCAGATTAACACATCATGTTACTTTCTAATTATCCCACTCATATGAGGCTTTGACCAGTGTGTAAGCTCCTTCACAGCTGGTGTTATGTTTTACTTTTAACAATCACCCTTGAGTGGGATCCTTTTAGGGTGCTGGCACTATGAGCTGTTGAGTTTATACAGCTATATATAATATAATATAATATAATATAATATAATATAATAATAATATAATATAAGGTGACCAGATTTAAAGTGGGACACCATTGACTGGTGTGTGTGTGTGTGTGGGGGGCAGTTCTTGATTAAAAATTTGGTCTATATGGACCAAATAGACTGTTCCCTAGCTTGTCGTGCACTCTTTCCAAAAATCGGGACCGTCCCACCAAAAGCGGGACATCTGGTCACCTTAATCTATATAAACAGGTATAGATACACATAAGTATATATATACATCTGTCAAAACTCTTAAGATCTGTGTCTATGATTGCTGATGACAAATCGGGTACATAAGCAAATATGGTGTAGAAAACAGATGGTGCCGGCTATTAAAAAGTATAATGTCTGGGGTCTTAATGGCTTAAAATTAAATAAGCGACTATCTAGCAGAGAAGCAGCAAAGCTCACATAGAAGAATCTCACCAGCCTGTATGAACGTAAGGTGTCATTGGGAATAGGTTGTCAGAAATGCAAAAGCAAACAACAAAATTGAGATGAAAAATCATGGAGAAACTGGAGACCCCAAACCCACCTGCAAGATAATTGAGCTGTCCCTTGCAGAAGGGCCACATGGAAGGGACGATATATCTAGGGTGTGGTATAGCACTGATGAAACACATAACTATTCTCTAGTAATATCTCTTCCTCTTACCATTATGGTCTATGTTTCACCTCATTAATCTTGTTAGACCTGTGTAGGTTCATTTGTATATTTAAGGTAGATGCATGAAAGTCAAGATAGATAACCCTTCGGAAACAGTAACGGGAGTAATGATTCCCTGAGGATATGGGAAGATGGGAATAGAGAACTGATAGCAATGATAACTATATAACCCCATGCACAGGGAACAGATAACAGAATAGTAGCTAAATGGATACATTGGATGGCGTACAATAAGACAAATAAATAAATAGATAAAATAGCATATAATAATAAGAGTTCCTGGGAGGTAAGGTAGGGGAAGGAGGAGATAAAAGGGAGCTGATATCAAAGAGTTAAAGGAGAAAGAAAATGGTTTGAAATCAATGGTGGCAGTAATTGTAGAATTATACTTGATCTAATTGAATTATAGATTGTTACAATATCTGTAAGAGCTTCCAATAAAATGATTAATAATAATTGAAAAAAAGATCTGTGTGTCTCTACTTGGAAAGTTTATGGTGTAGTTCTACTCTGTCCAATGAGGTTATGACAGATCAGAAATACCTGGACAGCAGTGGGATTGTTTGGTTTTTGTTATTATACCTCAATTCAATAACTTACCATCAAACTAAATACAACCAAACATGGCAACAAAAATACCAGCTCACCATTTCCCTCTAGATCACTGTGGTAGTTACATAATCTGGTGTCAATTTGGGACTTGAGAGGATTAAGAGTGAAGGGGTGGAGTCTAGTCTGTCAACCGGATCATAGTCAATAAGGGCTGGGCATGGCCTTCGCCTGAGAATTCTGGGAACTCCTGTATTTCCTCCTTGAAGGCGGGAGATTCTCTCTCTCTCTCTCTCTCTGTCTCTCTCTCTCAGCTCACTCCCTGAGAGACACTCTACTGACAAGCTACATGGCACTATGCTGATAGACCACATGCCCTGGGAGCTGAAGGAACCCCATGGAGACCCCTGCCAGAGCTGAGATGCTTACAACACTACTGGATCCACGAGACTTCCCACCCACTGGCCTGCGATCTTCCTGTATTTGGTGTCATTGCATGAGTTTCGTGAGTCTGAAGAGGAATTTATAGACATATGGGCTAATATTGGACTTATGAACTTCATCTGGACTGGTCTGTTTTCTCAATATCCAACTGCTCTTGTATATAAAATCGTATATAAAATTCTTTCTCATATACATATGAATTTGTTTCTCTCATCTACCCAATAGACTAACACAATTACACAGGGACATTCAAGGTGAGTCAGAAATGATTTATTTGAGGGACCCTGTCAACAGCAGCAGAAAAGACCCTTCATTAACCACCTCCTTCTAATCTAAACCTTGCTCTACTCTTCTCCCTATTTGGGAAGGCAAAAACCATCTTAAGCAATTAACCAGTTGCTATGGAGTCGACTCCAATTCCAAGTGGCCCCATGGGTGTCGGAGTGGAACTGTACTGCCTAGGGATTTTGGTGGCTGATTTTCTGGAAGGAGATCTCCAGCCTGTCTCCTGAGGCAACTCTGGGTGCTCTGGAACCACCAATTTTTAGTTAGCAGCTGAGGGCCTTAACTTTTTTTTTTTTTTAATTACCCAGGGACTAGCTACTCAAGGTCTAGCAAGTGGAGTCGGGACTGGCAGTGGCTCTGGAATGAGGTCAAGGAAGCCATCCTGGAGAAGGAGGGGTGTGTTCACTGTCCCTACAGCTGGCCCTTACAAGGCCTGAGGCAAGTATGATCTGCAAACAATCAGCCCATAGAAATGCTGCCCTTGGCTCCGCCCTTCCACTCTCACTGGAGTAAAAGACTGTCCCGCCTTCCTTCCGGATGCTTCCCTCGGGCTGTCCCAGGAAACAAACTTGCTCATTCACTCGTTCCTTTGCATTTAGTACGCATCTTTGTAGCAGGCACTGGGCAGGGGCCTGGAGTTGGTGAAAAGAATGAGACCATTTCTGTCCTGAAACATTCCCTGCTAACAGGAGGGCAGCTACATACATGTATCATCCCAGGACGGTTGTGAACCTTCCATCCTAGCTCAGTGAGCTAGACTCACATCGTTGGGGGTGGGGGGTTGGGGACATAGCTGGGACACCTGAGGAAGGGGTAGTTGGTGGGGGAGAAGGAAGGGCCTCTAACTAGTTGTGGCCAAGTTGACTCTAACTCACGGTGATTCCTCATGTGTCAGGGTGAAATGGTGTTCTGTGGGATTTTCAATGTAGGGTTTTCTGATTTTTCAAAAGTGACCACCAGGCCTTTCTTCCGAGGCACCTCTGGCTGGACTTGAACCTCCAACCTTTCGGTAAGCAGTCAAGCACTTTAAAAGGATTCCTAGGAAGAGGCTATTCAGGAAAGTCTTTGAAAAGGGTGAGATCCTGAAATCTATTCCATGTTAAAGAACTTAGAAAATTAAAGTCCTTTATGAAATTCGGATTCTTTTTTAAAGTGCAGGATTTTTGTGTGTGTGTGCCTTTCCCCCTCCCAAGGAAGCGCACAGTCCTTTCTACCCTCCTGGTCCTTAGTTTGCAGTGAGAAGGACTAGCTGTCCTGCTTTTCCCTCTTTCACACATGCCCTTTAGTGATGAGCAGACCCAGAGCTCAGTGCTGGGCTGCAGAACTTCAGAGAGGCGCTGACCCTGGCCAGGAGCCTTAAGTGCAAACAGGATGCGGGCACTTTCATGCTTCTCCTCACTTGTCCTGACGTCCACATGGGCTTGATGAATAATGCCGTCCACCTATTTGACCAACAGGAATGTACAGAAGCTCCTCATCCAGCCTGAGGCTCCTTATGTGAAAACCTCCACCATCACACAGTGAGCTGAGAATAAGCACACCTGCCTACGGCAAGTGGCAAGTGGATGCCAGGAAGTCCATGCCAACCACGGCTATGGGGCCCTTGCTATGGAGTCCCGACCCTTCCTGTGAAACACAGGATTCCGCTCTGTTTTCAATCCAGAGCTGATGAGAAGTGGCAGCTGTGATTGAGGGCAAGGCTGACTGACTCCAGAGCAAGCAGGCAGCAGAATTCCAAAATCGCGGCCACCTGAGGTCAACTGAGGGAAGGGACAAATAGTCACATACTTCCCCGTGACCCGGAGGGCATTGCTGTCCATGGAGCAAGAATGTTCCTTGTGGCATGCATTAGGATGACCTTAATAGTCCTCCTGGGGAGCCTAATCACTTGGGGGGCGGGGGGTGCTCTGTTTAATAAGGCAGGGGTGCACTTCGGGAGACATGTTATCATAATGATCATAATATGAAAATGTTGGTGCTTCAGGGAGTATATTTCAGTTGTCTGGAAAATTCATTTACTGAAATCTGCAATGCAAACGAACAAAGTGCCTTTGCCAGTTACAGTGAGTGGGCCTGTCGGGGGATGGCAGGTACCCGAAAGCACCCAGAGCATCGGTTCTTCACATTGCTACATTATCAGCTTCCCTCCCTGGATAACAGCTACTCAAAGAGGATTCCTTTGCCATTCTTCCGTTCTTCAATTTGGGAAAACATTCACAACAAACCCTTGCCAATTCCCCATTTCTACAGGTACAATTCAGATTACTGAATTAGTATCGAATACCTTCAATACTATCCTTCATACTGTGCACCTTTTATTGCTATCTTTCCCCAAAGTATTCTACCACCATGGACAAACTCTGTCCTTTAAGCAAAAATACCTCTCCCCCTTTCTCCTGCGACCATTGATAACCACTCATAAGTTTTTATTTATACCATTTGCTTATTTCATATATGTGAGCTCACACAGTATTTGTTCTTACATAACTGTTTTGGCATGTAGTTTGCTCAGCACAATGTTTGCAAGGTTCCTCTATATTGTGGCATGCATTGGGACTTTCTTTTCTCTTTACCATTGAGTTATAATAGGCAATAGTCAGTACATAGCACAGTTTGCTTATCCATACATCTGCTAATGGCCATTTTGGTTGTTTCCACATCTGGAGCTAGTGCTGCAATAAACATTGGCAAACAGATTTCTATTTGTGTCCCTGACTTCGCTTCTTCTGCATAAATACCTAGGATTGGAACTGCTGTATCATGTGATAGTTCTAAATTCAAATTTTTGAGGAACCAGTAAGCAGTTTTCCACAATGCCAGTACCATTTTATATCACGACTAGCAAGGATGCCAGTTTTCCATAACCTCTCTAGCATCTACTATTCTTCTTATTTCTTTATTGATGTCATTCTCATGAGGGAGAGGCTATGTTTCATTGTGATTTTGATTTGCATCTCCTTAATGGCGAATGATCACTACTCATCTCTCAGTTTGTCCTACTGAGGTGGCTTGTGCACTGCAGTAATGCTGGAAGCTATGCCATTGATATTTTAAATACCTGGTAAGCAGGGTGACTCAGGGTAGACAGATTTTAGCAGAGCTTCCAACCTAAAAAAGGACTATTAAGAAAGAATAGACAGTCCATTTATGAGGATTAGAAACTGAAAACCTTGTGAATAGCAGTGAAACACTGTCTGACACTGTGCCCAAAGATGAGCCCATCAGCTTATAAGTCACTCAAAATATGATTAGGGTAGAACTCTCTCCTCAAAGCAGAGTCAACCTAAGAGGTGTGGGTGAAATAGTTTTTAGAACCTTCATTTGCTTATGGGGCATAACTCAAAATGAGAAGGAATAGCTACAAACATCCACTAATAATCTGAACACGGAATATACAAAGTATGAATCTATAAAAATCGTAAGTTGTCAAAAATAAAATGGAATACCTAGAGATAGACAGATGGGCATTAGTGAACTGAAATGGTCAGGTACTGGCCATTTGATTCTGACAATCATAGATACACTATGCCAGGAATGACAAGTTCAAGAAGCGTGGAGTAACATTCATTATCAAGACCTTTCTGGATGTACAAGCCCATCTGTGACAGGATCATCTCTGTGTGCCTTCAAGAAAGAACAGATCATATGAATATTTGTCAAATACACACAAAAACTATTAAGCCAATGATGAAGAAATTTAAGAATTCTATCATCTTCAGTATGAAATTAAACAAACATAGAATCAAGGTACACTAATGCTTAGTGGCGACTGAAATGTGAAAGACGGAAACAAGGGTGGGTAGTTGGAGATTATAGCCTTAATGACAGAAATGAAGCTGAAGATCTCATGATAAAATTTAGCAAGCCCAATAGTTTCATTGCAAATATCTTTGTTTTTGACAACATGAATGTTTACGGTATCTGAGGACCTTGCCATACAGAATACACAGGAATCAAATTGACTACATCCAAGGCTCAATATCACCAGCTAAAACAAGTTCAGGGCTGAATGTAGGACAAGTTTTCAACTGCTCATATGCAAGTTCAGTTGACGTTGAAAAAAAATTGGAGTACATCCACAAGAGCCAAAAGTTCAACCTTCAGTATATGCCATGGGAATTTAGAGAGCATCTCAAGAACAAATTTGATGCACTGTACATTAATGACCCAAGACCAGATGAATTGTGGGATGACATCAATAATATCATGCGTGAAAAAAGCAAAAGTATGTTAAAAAGAAAGAAAAGACCAAAGTGGGTATCAGAAGCAAATCTACTCTTAAACATAGAATAACTGAAACTAATGGAATAAATGATGAAGTTGAAAAGTTGAACAGAAAATTGTAAAAGATAGGTCAAGAAGACAAGGTATATGAAATGGGATAAGACATGGAGTTAGAAAATCAAAAGGGAAGAACACTTTCAACTTTTCTCAAGCAGAACGTATTGAAGAAGAAATTCAAGCCTCGAGTTGCAATACTGAGAGATTCTATGGGCAAAATACTAAACAATTCAGGAAGTATCAAAATAATATGAAAGGAATACACAAAATCACAGTACCAAAACAAAACAAAAAACCAAACTAGCAGACATTCATCCATTTCAAGAGGTAGAATATGACCAGGAAACTGTTCTTTTGAACAGTTTTGATCAGAATACAATCAGGAAAGCATTCTATTGAAGAAAGAAGTCCAAGATGCATTGAAGGCATTGGCAAAACACAGGGCTCCAGGAATTGATAGGGTAGCAGTTAAAATGCATCAACAAGTTGTTGGCGCATTGTTAGCACTGATTAGTCTCTGCCAGGAAATTTAGAAGTCCACTAGTTGACCCATCAACTGGAATAGATCCCTATTTATATCTATTCCAAAGAAAGGTGACCCAAGAGAATGCGGAATAAGGAAGACCAGAGATTAACTGATGCATTTGAATAATGCTGTTGGGGAAGCTCATTGGAAGTGCCTTAGACTGCCAGAAGAACAAACAAATAAATCTATGTTGGAGGAAGTAGAACCAGAATGTTCACTAGAAACATGGATGCTGAGACTTTGCCTCATGTACTTTGGACATGTTATCAGGAGAGACCAGGCTTTGGAAAAGGACATCATGCTCGGTGAAAGAAAGGGTCAGGGAAAAGAAGAACACCTTGACAAGATGGCTTGATATAGTGGTCACCACAATGAGCTTACTTAGAACAACTCTGAGGATGGCAAAGGACCAGCAAGTGTTTCATTTTGTTGTAGACACGGTTCTTGTGGGTCAGAACCAACCGGGCAGCAACTAGCAAGAAAAAAAAAAATGGTTAAAGAAAACTGTTTGCTTCTGTAAAGGTTCACAACCTTGGAAACTCTATGGGGCAGTTCCACCCTGTCCTATAAATTGAATCCTAATCCCTCTCACTGGGATTTGGATTCAACTCAACAGCAACCATAATGTTTATGATGTTGACTAATTTTCATGTGCCTGTTGACCATTTGAATATCCTCTTTGGCCAACTGTCCATTTAAATCCTTTGACCAGTTTTTTTATTGGGTCGTTTGGGGTTTGTTTTCTTTTGCTGTTAAGTTCTAGAAACTTTTTATGTGTTATGGATATTAGAAATGTGTTGGATATATGGCTCCCTAAATTTTTCTCTCAATCTGTAGATTATTGTTTGAGGCTGAGTTATCTCATGAAGCCAAAATGTTAATGCTTACCTCTATAAGTAGAATTGTATACCAAGGAAATGGCTCATGCAGTTATAAATAAGTAGGCAAGTTTAAGTCTGTGGGTCAGCTATTAGGCCAAAGGCTTATTTTGACTTGCTTACCTGCTAGGGCTGATGAATCCAAGATAGGAAGGAAGGCAACTGGAATGTGGTTGCAGAAGCAAAAGAACTCAAGGTCGATAGGTCAGATGGAAGGCCACTAACTCAAGGCCAGCAGGCAAGGTGGCAGGATGTCAGTTCAAGTCCAAAAACCAGCAACTAGTCAAATGCAGGATCATGACCCACCTACCAGAAAGCAAGCAAGCTTTTCCACAAGGTTCACTTATATTGGAAGCAGTCCATACCTCTGAGGAAATGTCCTTTCAATTAAAGATCAGTGCTGTGAACTGAGGGAGGGTGTTGCATCCCACCCTAATCTTCTTACAACAGATTGGCTACTCACAGGATATCGTATTACTGAGGTGATTACCTTGAGTTAGATTGTATCATGGGGTTTTGACTGCCAAATCACAGAGAATCCTGGCCCAGCCAAATTGACATAAAATATTAACTTTTACAGCTATTTGTATACTTTTTTACTTTTTAGATAAAGTCCTTTGATGAATAGAAGTGTTTGATTTCTATGAGATCCCATTTATTTTGTGTTTTACTGCTCATGCTTTTGTTATCATATCTGAGTTAGTTAAAAGTTTATTGTGCCAACCTGGCCGATAAACACAAGTGGAATTAATTGAAGGGCGGAGGGATAAATGGCTGCGTGAGCCTCACCTTTCTAGTTCTCAGGTCTCTTGCTTTCTGATGGTCGGACAAGGCTGCAGCTGCCTTAGCCAGTTCCCTGCTTTAGCTTGCAAGGCTCACTTCTTGCAAGACATCCCCAAGGAGAAGCCACATGGACCTACTCCGATGCTGCCCTCAGTGCTGGAGCACCCGTGTGGAGACCCCTGCTAGCGCTGAGACGCTTACAGGTTCACTGATTTGGCTTTCCTCCTGCAGTCGGCATCATTGTGTGTGTTTTGTGAGATGCAGGAGGATTTTGTGGATTTGTGTCGGACATATGGGTTAATGGGTTAATGTTGGACTTGTGGGCTTGGGCAGCACTGGTTTGCGATGTTTTCTTGATGCACACTTACCCTTTATATAAAACTCTCTCTTATACATGAGTTTCTGTGGATTTGTTTCTCTAAAGTTCCCAGACTAACACAAACGGGAACAGAGTAGATTGCTAGGCCCCTGATGGGTTTGAACCTTGGACCTTTTGGTTAGTAATGGGCTGCTTAACCTCTCTACCACCAGGGCTCCTCTGAGGCTAATGTACATGTTCTATCTTGTCTATTTCTCAAGGGGGTATGTGGATCAGGGTGGTTTCAGCAAAAGCAATCTTAAAGACATGCATCCCTACATTGAGCCAGTATAAGGTTTTGTTATCACAGGCAGCTGCGATTAGCAATTTGCAGGAAGAGAAAATGCTTATGCTACTTTAGTAGAGATTACTAGAAATAACCTTTGAACCAGGAAGCCTGCAGAGGTCATCTGTGCATTTCTCAATATAAAGTTGAATTTCACATTTGTTCCTATCGTTTGATACAAAGCAGTCCCTTTGAGAAATGGATCTGTAATTTCCGGATTGCCTTAGACCTTCACCAAGGGGCAGTGTCCCTGGTGAGTGTCAGGAGAGTGTCAGGGGGGTCCCTTTACCTGTGCTGCTTTCCTGAAATACTTTCCGTGTGCAAGTTGTCAGATTTCAGTGTATTTCGGAAATACACTGCTTACAGTGGGATTGCTGCAATTGATCTGGTTGGTGTGTTATTGGGTTCGACCATCCTAGCGTCCCAATAACAGGATCTGCAGCTGAGGTGGTGGATGCTTTGTTTTGTCAAGGTCTGCCTCCTCCCGCTTTGCCAGCTCTCACTCCATTGGCATTTCCTTGCCTCCTTGTTGCTACTGTAGCTGGGGATGTGTTTGGCTTTGACCTGGCGGTGACTAATCATTAACTCTGTGGGGTAGATTTTCAGTTTATGTTAATAGCATTGCTGGGGGCTCTGCGATGCCTCCTTGAGATAAGACCTTCTGAAGCTGTTCTCCTTGGGGGGCTCCCAGGAGCCCCAAATTGGCACTGTAGCCTCCCACTGGGACTGACCTGGTTTTTGAAGGAGGAAGAGGAACTGCTTTGCCAGGAAGGCCCAGAAAGTGCCCGGCTTTCTGAGCCCACATCAGGAACCTCCCTCAGCTAACACCCTCTGGGTGACAGGTCTCGGGTTTCACAGAGAGCTGGCCTCCTTCGTGAAAAGAAGCAGCCTGTTCAGATAGATTTTGGACCACTCCTTTGAACTGCCCGAGGCACCCTGCACCCAGTTGTGCAATCTGTTTGTTGGGAGCACTTAGTTAGGGGAAGAAGAGTTCTAGAAAGGCACCCGAAGCCAGTCAGTGGACACCATTTCATGGAGTTCTTTTGGGTGGCATGCACATGTGCTCTGGGAGGTAAGCAGAAAGGTGAGAGGACAAAAGGTGGAGAGAGGTGTGGACAGGACGGAAGTGTCATGCCAGCCCCATTTGGGTCCCTGAATAGTGGCTACTCTAGCATGACAGTGGCCTGGAAGACTTTGAGCAGTCTAAGAGCATGCCTGCTCTCCAGCTGCTGCTAACCAAAGCAGTACAAGGGAGACAAACAGACGTCCTCGGATGGTGCACACACGTTGTGGTGCTCAGCTGCTGGCCCGACACTTCCAAAAGTTGGAAGTTCACATCTACCTAAGGGTCACTCGGAAGAAAGGCCTGATGACCTACTTCCAAAAATCAGCCATTCAGCCCTATGGAGCACAGTTGGACTCTGACATCCACGGAGAAATCTCCAGTCACTCTACCCACTTGATTCCAACACCATCGAGTTTCTGAGGCCACAAATCTCTAGGGAAGCGGATTACATCATCTTGCTCCTGTAGAGTGAATGGTGGGTTTGACCCACTGACCTTTCGATTAGCAGCCCAATGTGAACCCACTCTGCCATCATAGCTTACATTTACAGTGATACAGCCTAATGGGTTGTTCCTCCCATTAATGTTGTTAAGAGCGCTGCAGGAGAAAGATGAGCTAGTCTGATACTCAGAAGATACATGGCGTCTCAAACGATGCTCTTTAGGAGACCCCCAGCCCCTACAATCTGCACCCATGAAAATGATAGACCCAGAAAAGCAATGGGTTCATTCTGCTCTAGCCTATACAGTCTCGAGTTGGAATTCAGTGGAAGGCACCAGGACAAAGCTAGAGATAGGCATGGGAATAAGGGACAAGAAGCTTTGAGTCAAAGGAAAGAATATCTAAGAAGGAAGTTTCAGGAGAAATGGAACCTTTTATAAGCCCTGAGATATAGGTCCCAGTGTAGACTTCACAATAACCCTGGGAAGCAGTTCCATATTCATCTACCAAGGATGAAAATGAGAGTAACCAGTCTAGTGGTGTGTAATGGTTCTTGCATGAAGGGCCTTCTAGACTTAATTGTAAGACCATCGACATCAGAATCTCATGAAACTGACTCTGGGTTACTACCAGGAATGAGGCTGAAAAGATGAGGATCCCAGGTCGTTTTCCCCAGCCTCATATTTTAAATATCGGACTCTAGACATGTTTCATGAATTAAGAGTTGAGCTATATATATTTTCCTTTTTATTAATGAACTTTATTTATTTTAGAGCAACCTGAGGTTTACAGAAATAGAGTTCTCACACAATTCCCCTCCCATTGACATGGAGCCTTCGTGCCATCATCAATGAGCCAAACTGGATTATTAACTGAAGCTCAAGGCTCACCCTAGTATTCACTGTTTGCACACAGGCCTTTGGAACTTTGACAAATGCATAATGCCATGTCTCCACCATTACAATACTACATAGAAAAGTTTAATTGCCCTAAAAATGCCCAGTGCTCCACTTATTCACCCCTACTATTCTCCCCACCATGATTGATGATGGTGCGAATACTAACTGGCAGGATGGACCCAGAGACACCTAGGAAGACAAGCCTGGCAAACTGCTTCCAAAACATCACGGCCTCCAACGCGTTGAGGAGCACTCCCGCTCTGCACACTTGGAGGCACCATGAGTCAGAAGCAACCTGAAGGCATCAAAGAGCAAGAACCCTCCCCACCCAGACCCTGGCAGCCAATGATCTTTTACTGTCTCTGTAGTTCTGACTCTTTAAGAATGTCACATCCCTGGAACCACACTTGAAAAAATATGCAACTTTTCAATGGCCCCTGAGGTAGGTAGTCTATTGTG
>NW_022111324.1:95598809-95624337 GCF_000313985.2 Echinops telfairi
GGAGAAATGCAGCAATAAAGAGACAGGTTGAGTTTGGCCACTGACACCTGTGGACTTGGTTTACAGGGAAAAAGAATACAAGATCGAGTTGACTGGTCTAAAGTTCATGGCCTAGCATGAGGGGGCTAGGCTTGAGTTGGTGAGAGCCCATGGTCTAAAGGCAAGGCAACCAATGGGCACCCTGTGGAGGCTGAGTGAGGCAGCCCACTTTGAGTTGACCAGAACCTTACCAGCTGGAGATTTTTGAGCATGTGAACTGGTGCATGTTGTTGCTGACTTTATGGATGGCTTGTCCGGATTTGACTTTGCTTATGGATGCAGACTTCACAAGGTTCCAACTGGATTGTCTCCTCAGAGCACTGGGTTGATATAAGTGGGCAGTATATAAATTGGATACCCAAAATTGGGGGGGATAAAGGCATGAAGTGGTTGGCTTATAAACTTTCTTAGGTGGGGGAACATATTCATAGGATTATAGGATTAAGGTGTAGGAGTTACTTAATTGCAATTGTGAGGCTAAAGAATTATGTCCACGTACCAAGTTGGCAAGGGGTGGATTGAGGTAGTTAGTTAATTGTGCCAGCCTGGCCAATAAACACATGTGGGGTTAATTGAAGGGCTGAGGGATAAATGGCTCAGTGAGTCTCGCCTTTAGAGTTCTTGGGTCTTGCTTTCTGATGGTTGGACCAGGGTGCATCTGCCTTAGCCACTTCCCTGCTGTAGCTGACAAGGCTCACTTCCTGCAAGACATCCCTGAGGGAAAGCCACATGAACCTACCCTGATGCAGTCCTGGGTGCTGGAGCACTGTGTGGAGACCCCTGCCATCGCTGAGATGTTTACACATTCACTGACTCGGCTTTCCTCCTGCAGTCGGCGTCATTGCATGTATTTTGTGAGATGGAGGAGGACTTTGTGGATTGGTGTTGGACATGTGGGTTAATGTTGGACTTGTGGGCTTGGGCAGCACTTGGTTGGGATGTTTATTTGATGTGGACTTACCCTTTATATAAAACTCTCTCTTATACATGAGTTTCTGTTACTTTGTTTCTCTAATTTACCCAGACTGACACAGGCCCCTTTCACTTCTCAAATCAAAAACACAACTCACTGCCATTAAGTTGTTCTGTCTCATAACGTCCTAAAGGACAGGATAGAACTGCTCCTGTGGGTTTCTGAGACTGTTTATGGGAGTAGAAAGCCTTGTCTTTCTTTTCTCCAGCAGAGCTTCAGATGGCTTCAAACTGCTCACCTTGCAGTTAGCCGTCCAACTCATAAGCACTACACCACTAAGGCTCCTTCCTCCACGTATTGGTATGTTTGTAAGGTTTCTGCCTGCTTTTCCATGACCCGATAGCTCTTTTCTTTTGGTCACTGAAGAATACCCTGCTGTCTGGATGTATCCCAGTTTGTGTATTCATTTTCTTGTTGCTTGCTTTGCCGTAGTTGAATGTACTATGGAAAAAGTTGCTGTCGGCATTCACACAGGTTATAATGTAGACATATGTTGTCAACATTCATCATAAATTAAACCTTCAAAATAACATTTTTTTTTTTTTTTACAAAGGGGACCTTTGGAATAGTTGTAGCATGTTCTGTTGATGCTCCCATGGAGAATGATGTGGTAGAGGGGAGCTTAGAAAAAAATGTCCAAGGAGAACATAAAAATATATATATATAAATAAATTCAATTCCAGTTCATAGTGACACTAGATCACAGTGTAGAACTTCAGGTTTACAGGAGCAGAAAGCCTCATCTTTCTCTTGTGGAATAGCTAGTCAGTTCAACCTACTGACCTTAGATTAACAGCGGAGTGCATAACCCACTACACCACTGAGCAGCAGTAGGGGACACAAACACAAGAGATCAGATGAAGGAGGTGAGGTGGTGAGTCTTCTTAACCCTCATGACTCATAGTGTGATGTTTGAACCAAGCAGCATTAGTGGTTATCTGGGAAATTGTTTGAAATGCAAATTCTTAATTTCTACCAAGATTTATTGACTCAAACCCTGCTCATATAGATGTTTTTGTTTATTTCTAGTCTTCAAAAAAAAACCCAGCAAGTTTTATTAACATAATTATATACTATTCAATTAGATGGTTTAAATACTGCATATACTCGTGTATAAGCTGAGTTTTTTCAGCATATTTTTATGTAGTTTTTGTGGTAAAATTAGGTGCCTCGGCTGATATTTGGGTTGGCTTATACTCGAGTACATACAGTATGTTAAAAAGAATTGTACAATCACCACTACAATTTTAGAACATTTTCTTCATTTTTTTAACCCTAAATTGTTAGCTCCCCATTATTATATCCCAACTTCCCCTGCCATAACTTGAAGGAAGTATTAATCTAGTTATTGTCTGTATGGATTTATCTATCCTGGACTTCATATAAAGAAAATCATACAAAACTCTCAATGACACCAAAATAATATGCACAAAAACCTCAATCCAAGTGAAAGTAGCAGATAATAGAAATTAGAATAAATCAGAAATGGATCAGAAAGGAAAGCAAATGATAAAATGTTAAATTTTACCTCACTCTATCGCAATAATCCTCTTTCCAAGGCAGTGGAGCCTTAATCCACATGCGGATCCTACAAATGGATTTTGGGCTTTAACTGTCATCCATACCCGGCTGTAAATTGGATGCTCAGCATTTAAGCTCTCATACCATTTCCTTCTCTGATATTAGATTTTTATTATTTACTATCCTTGGATCACACAGGTTGGTGTGCTCCTTCTGTGTAAATTTAGCTCACATCTCACTTAGATGGGTGCTTGTTTTAAGACAAGCCTTTAAGGCCCCCGTTGCTATTCTTTCTAATGGCCAGTATGCTAGTTTGGGTTGACTAGAGAAACAAATTCATAGATACTTATATGTGTATAAGAAAGAGCTTTATATACAAGAGCCATTGAACATTGAGAAAACATCCCAACCCAGTCCAGACCAAGACCATAAGTCCAATCAATGTTAGCCCAAATGTCCAGAATCAGTCAGTAAATTCCTCTTCAGACTCATGCAATACATGCAATGACACTGAATGCAGGAAGATCACAGGCAAGTGGGTGGAAAGCCTTGTGGCAGTAAAGACATCTCAGCGCTGGCGTGGGTCTCCTCATGGCTCCTCCAGCTCCAGAGCCCTGGATGCATCAGTGTAGCACCATCAGGCTCATCATCAGTAATGTGGCACTGGGAGTGAGTGTGCCCCGCCTCCAGCAAGCTATTTATCTCCCTAGTGCCTCCAAATGAGGTCATCAAGCTGTGACCTGATTGACAGTCTCAATTCCACCCCTTCACTCTTAAGAGTCTCAAATTGACAACAGATTATGTAACTACCATAGCTGGGGTGTCATCTGATTTCTTCACCACAGTATCTTCCATGATCACTTCCTGAGCACAAGTATTTTAAGCAGTGACCATACAGATATTGATATGACCCCCAGCCCAAGTGATTCATATAAACATTAAAATTTTTAAAGGCTAATCTAGGACCTGTGGCCTACAGCAGGGAATGAAGAAAAAAAACCTGATCCCTCTGTAGCTGTGTCCAGGTATCACACAACATTTATGAGACCTTTGAGAAAAAAGCTTCTCCCTCCAAAGTGCTGTGGTGGTGGTGAGAGCTTTCTGAGCTCTGACAATATCTAAATGAGCTGGTACAATGTGGGTTTTTTGTTAAGGATTTCATATTACATTATATCTCTGTTGGTACAGATTTTTTCCCTCAAACATCCAGGACTACTTTCCCTGCCTTTGCTTGGCCAATTGTAAGCCTTAGAATGTTCATCTTCTACATGTTAAGACCCAGGTCTGGTTCTTGGCCACTGCACCTCACCTGCAGCCATCACTCGATGGCCAGTGGAGTCTTTTGTGCAGCTGTGATGTTGATTAGGTTTCCATGTCCCTTGCGGACCTGGATCGACTAAGAGCAAAGGCTGGTACTCTACTTCTGAAAGCCAGCTGATGAAAATCCTCAGCCCTACTGCAGTCCCGTCCACAAGCAATCATGGGCATGGCACAGGACCAAGCCAGGCTTTGTTCCAACATGCATGGGGTCACCAACTATTAGGGGCCAACTCATTAATAGCTAACAGCAAACATTGCATACTTAGACTATTTTTTTAACTTTCTTTTTTTATTTCTCCACGAATACATACCTGCCTAATTTGTTTCTCCCAATAAAATAGATAGTGACTTGAATCAGAGTCAGGGTGACCCCACGCGTGTGCCAGAGTAGAACTGTGCTCTTGGGTTTTCAGTGGTTAGATTTTAGAATTAAGTCACCGGGGCTTTCTTTGAATTTAGACCTCCTTCTGGTTAGCAGCACAACATATTAACCATTTGGACCACCTAGGGACTCCACAGAGATCTGGAAGACCACTAGACTAGACAACATCATCTCCTGACTCTCTGCTGAATAAGTCTCATGCTCTAGAAATTCTTGATCTCAAAGGTCTGTGTTCACTCCCACCTACCTACTTGTGTTTTCACATCTGATGCCCTCTGCTTGGAATGCTCTTCCCCAACCCCCTGCCGCCTCCAGGTTGGGTTAGACATCCCTCCCCCCCTACCCCCCACCCACCTGTGTGGTCTCCCCAGGCATGCCTCCACCCCAGTGTGCTATCTCACTGCACTCTGTGCATGTGCCTGTCCCTCCCACACTTGACTCTGTGTCGTTTCATCTTTATATCCCGAAACAATTAACAGTACCTAGCTCATACCGGAGGCACAGTAAATATTTGCTAAATGAGTCAATGCAAGAATGTCTCACTGTGCATGAGGCTGGTTTTGGGTGGAGGATGGGTATGGGGAGTCTAAACAGTAGTGCCTTTGATGGTAGGAGGTAGAAGTAGAACTTATAAACTTCTAGATTTAGGCTGAGGGCAGAGCTTCTCTGTATTCATATATAAGCATTGGTTTTTGTTTTGTTTGTTTAAGTACCTCTGAATTTTGCTTAATACCTTAATGGATCCATTGGAGCAATTTCTCTATGGAGAAGCCCAATGTTATTCCCCCTAAGAAACTGATGCAGCAGTGGCTGTTGACGGGGGTATGGTTGTTTATGTGTACTCTCATAGGTGTTTTATTCTTGCTTGGTCAGCACTTTACATGACACAGTTGTACACTTAGAGCCCAATGCTCAATAGAGAGATACGACCTTCGCTGCCTCTGTTTGCCTCTGTTTGTTTGTCCTAAGAAAGGATGCACTCCTACCCCATCTGGAGACCTCCAAACAAATTCCCTGACAATACAAAGAATTTCAAGAATACCAAAGCAAGAACATGCTTTTGTTGTAGCTTCAGGATTAGGGGCGACATTCCTCCCTACCTGAACTTAAATAACCTTTCCACAGAAAGAGAGGACAGAGACAGACCCCTGAGGGCAGAGGGGAGAGTAATAGAGTATATATGAAGGGATGTACACATTTTTTTGGTTGTTGCTCTCAATGATCCTTTGTTGTAGCAAACAGAGACTCTAGCATTACCCTGATTGGCAAGCAAGCACTGCTCTTTATCCTTTAATGCCCTCCACTAATGATCCCTGGAACAGGGGCTGCCCCTTTAGCCTTTACAAAGCCCTTGAAATTCAGATCTCATTCTTTAGCTATCCAGTCCACATAGTAGTGTTTTTACTGTCCCATGTGTTGTCCAGGAGAACTGTTCTCCATGAAGATTTTCAAGGGCTGTGATCTTTTTGAAGACAATTGCCAGGATTTTCTTCTGAGGTTCCTCCAAGTGGAAACGTTTTAGCTCCCAGCTGAGTGTGCTAGCCGTATGCACCGCCCAGAGACTCTATGACTTGTTGCCTTTGAGCATTTTCCCCCTTCTAGTGACTCTATAAAGTAGAACCACAACAATAGGATTTCGTCCCTGGAATCTTTATGGGACTATTTTACCAGGGCTTTTTTCCTATGGAGTGGCTCATAGATTTGAACCACCAGCCTTTCCATTGGCAGCATTTTAACCATTGCACTACTATAGCTCCTTAAACAATACTACAAAACCAAGCAACCAACCAAACTATCTAAACAAAAGTTGTCAACAAGTCAATTTTGACCAATAGCAATCCTAAAGAACAGAGGAGACCTGCTCACAGGCTTTTGCAGCCTCCTGTCTATACGGATGCAGACCATCACACACCTCTCCTGTCCAACAGCTGCCAGGCCGGCAGGTGTGAAGTGCCCTTCTCTTGGATTGTAGCCAAGTGCTTTAACCACTGAATCACCAGGGCTCTTTAGAGACTCCATAACTATAGAACTCATTGCTATCAAGTCAAGGCTGACTCACAGCGACCCCTGTGGGTTTCCAAGACTGTCACTTTTTTATTTTTGTAATCATTTTTATTGGGGGCTCTTACAGGTCTTACCACATTCCATACATTAATTGTATCAAGCGTATCTTTACATATGTTGTCATCATCATTTCAAAAATATTTTCTACGTGAACCCTTGGTATAAGCTCCTCTTTTTTCCCCTCCATCCCCCATCCTCTCACCCTAGTGAATCCTTGATCAATTATATATTGTTATTATTATTTCATATCTGGCACTATCTGCTGTCTCCCTTCACCCACATGTCTGTTATTCATCCCCTTCTGGGGGCGGGGGAGCTATATATCCAACCTATGATGGGTTCCCCCTTTCTCTCCCTTCCTCTTCCTTGACCATCCCCCTACTGTCATGATATTGCTACTCCCACTACTTTTCCTAACGAGTTTATCTGTCCTGAATTCCATGTGTTGAGCACTCTTAGCTGTGCCAATGTGTGTATTCTAGGCTAGCCAGATTTGTAAGGGAGAACTAGGTCATGGTAGTGGGGGGTGGAGGGTGGGGAAGCATTCAGGACCTAGAGGAATGATGTGTGATTCGTCGCTGCTATACTGCACCTTGGTTGAATCATCCTTTCCTTATAATCCTTCTGTGGGGGGATATCCAATTGTCACTCCAACCCCCTTGTTCACATCAATATAGTTGTTTGTTTGGGATATTTTGATACCCGATACCTGGTCCCATTGACACCTCGTGATCACAAAGGCTGGTGTGCATCTTCCATGTGGGCTTATTTGCTTCCCTGCCAGATGGGTGCTTGTTTAACCTCAAGCCTTTAAGACCCCAGAGGCTATATCTTTTAATAGCCAGGCACCATCCACTCACTCTCTTCACCATATTTGTGTAAGCACACATATTGCAAGATTGTCACTGTTTATGGGAGTAGAAAGCTCAGTCTTTCTCCCAAGGAGCTGCTGGTGGTTTCAAATTACAGATCAAGTCTAACAAATAACCATGACACCACCAGGTCTCCATACAGACTCCATAGCTCACTTAAACAGCTGTTTGTTTGTTTTTGAGAATGTTGAAGCTACTAAATTTGACAGCTCTGAAGTTACACTTATATACTGGTTACACATTAGTTTTTTCTGGCCATCACCACAGGCACACTATATAAAAATGACTGAGAGAATCAATGTTGAAAATGTATTGTGGTGTGAGGAATCACTTTTATATGGCCATTCCCTGCAGGGTCTTGTAACTACCTTCAAATGATTGGGTGGGACTATGCAAATAAGGTGCTTGTGTTCTACCAATAGCTTTCTAATAGTGCATATAAGGTGCATGACACCTTTGTGGAGGTGGGGCCAGGCAAATAGGTAGGACACCCAACTGAAGGAATTGCACAGCTTTGCCATACTACTAGGCGTCAAAGAGATACATAGTACCCCTTTCTCGCTTGGTTCAAAGGCTGGAGAGAGAGAAAGAAGGCATGTCTGCTCTCTGTAGAATCAGCCTTGGGTTGGTGTTCTTTCCCTCCTGAGGTGAGAGGGAGCCAGATGGCTTTAACATGATTTTTTCATGATCCCCTTCTCCATTTTTTTCTTTTACAATCCTCTCCCATGCCATAAGAACATTGCTTTCCAAAAGCAAATTCACTGCCATAGAGTCAGGTCTGCCTCGTAGCCACCCGTTAGGGCAGGATAGAATTGCCCTTGTGAGTTTCTGAGACTGTAACTCTTTATGGGAGTAGAAAGCCGCATTTTTCTCCCAAGAAGCAGCTGCTGGTTTCAAACTGTTGATCTTGCAACATGTTACCCAAGACTCTACCAGAGCTCCTTGAACATTTCTTTACTTCTCAGAAATTTTAAGTGAGCCATCCATATAGGGCTAACCATGTTTCCTGCTCTGCATCAAGATCTCTTGCAATATTGAGAAGAAATGGACCGATTGCATGCAGGAGGCTGGGGAGCAATGGTCGAGCTCTGGCTACTCACTGAAAGGTCTACAGTTTGGACCCACCAAGCACTCCATGACAGAAAGATGTGGCAGTCTGTTCTCAGGAAGACTTGCAGTCTCAGAAGCCCTGTCAGATAGGTTTACTCTGAGCTGAAGTAGACTGGATGGCAATGGGTTTGGTTCGTGGGTATCCTTAGAATTGGATTGCATGGGCCTGGCCAAGGTGGAGCCAAGTTAGAGGTGAATGGGGCTGGAGTCGAGTACAGAAGTTACTAGAGGGAAACCTGTGAGAGCCAGAACTCTGCCTGCCTTTCCGGGTCTCACAAGTATCCTGTGCCATTGGCAGAGGACAGTGTGACCACCTTTCTATCAGTCAGGTCAGTGGAAAGTCGTCGAGTTTTCCTTCTCTGAAAGATGTCTACCTTACAGATCCCAGAGTCGGCAGGCTTTATTGTTTGGTGGCCTTTAAAAGGCCTGCTTCCTTCCGCATACTTTCCAGCCTCTTTTCCAGTCTCCCACTTCTTGGAACTCTGCTGAGTTCTAGCTCTGGATGAGGATTCAAGGTAGACGTTAGACTCCACTAGGCACTCACAGGGGGAAAGATGAAGCTTTCTACTCCCATAAAGATCTCCAATCTTAGGGAGATTGGGCTGGAAAGGGGGAACCGATTACAAAGATCTACATATAACCTCCTCCCTGGGGGACGGACAACAGAAAAGTGGGGGAAGGGAGACGTCGGATAGGGCAAGATATGACAAAATAATAATTTATAAATTATCAAGGGTTCATGAGGGAGAGTGGGCAGGGAGGGAGGGGAAAATGGGGAGCTGATGCCGGGGGCTTAAGTGGAGAGCAAATGTTTTGAGAATGACGAGGGCAATGAATGTACAAATGTGCTTTACACAATTGATGTATGTATGGATTGTGATAAGAGTTGTATGAGCCCCTAATAAAATGATTTTTAAAATCCCTAAACATATAGACATTAAACAACATACTTCTAGAGAAAAAAAAAAGATCTCCAATCTTGAATATCCACAGAGGTAGTTCTACTAGGTCCTATGGGTTCCTTATGAGTTGGAATCGACTCACCAGTGGTAAGATTCATTTTTTTTAATACCTTTGGAGAGCAGTGTTTTCCTTTGAGGAAAGAAGTAGTTAGACTTTTCTTCAGCTATTCGCTACTAACAATGTCTCTTTCTTGTGAAAGTACTGACAGCAATTACCCCCAACATCTTCAAATGGGGATCCATCACATGCCGACAAATCCACTGGGAAACCCGGCTAGATAGATTCTGACTCACTAGGTCTTGGTGGGTCCTGATAGTTTGCATATATAACAAGCTCTATGGGGATGAGGATGCTGCTGGGCCATGGACCATAAGTGGCAAAAAGCAAAGCAATTAGAGTAATTGACCATCGGTTGATTCATGGTAAAGAATGAAGAGAGAAGATTCAGGGTATGGGAGCTGTGTTTGTGGGAGTGGGGAGAAAGTACTCAGTTACCCTGTGTTGTCAAGGAAGGTCAAGTCGACATGAAGGGGGTCCAGGAACGGACACTTGCTGAAAGGGGGGCGGGCACCAGAGACACAGTATTTCTTTGTCACAATGTTTCTTGAAACCAATGCCAACCCCAATTATCTTTGATTAAAAGCCTTCCGTTGGATTTCCTGCTGTCTGCTAGCTTTTGCCATCTCCTCCAATATTGTTTTAATTGTGAAAGAGTCTTGAACAACCCCATGTCTAAGGTTGATTTACACAAGACAAAATGTTCCCCAAATGACAGTAGTTTTTCCAGGATGGAGCCCTGTTGGCACAGGGGGCTAAGGGTTGGGCTGCTAACTGCAAAGTTGGTGGCTTCAAACCCACCAGCGGCTCTGCAGGGGACAGATGAGACTGCCTCCCCTGCGTCCCCAGAAAGAGTTCTGCTTTGTCCTGCGGGGTCACTGTGAGCGGGAATCCACTTGAGGGCAGTGGGCTTGGGCTTGGGTTTCTTTTACAGGGGTGTCCCCAGGTAGAGCAAACAGTTAACAAGCTCAGCTACTAATCAAATGGACGGACATCAAGTCCATATAAGGAAGCCTTGGAAGAAAGGCCTGGCAATCTGTTTCAGAGAATCCAGCCCCTGAAGGCATGACCAAGATTGCCACAGAGTCAGAGCTGATGGCGGTGGTAAGTGCACAATGCCTTGATTTAAAAGGCAAGATCCACCCCCTATTGTGCAGGTGGGCTCCGACAGCCTTTTAATCAGGGCGAGCGATCCAAATAGCCTTCAGTGCGAGCACGAGTCCTTTGCTACAGGGTAAGCATGTAAAAACAATACGTCTTTTTAAAAACAGAGTTTTAAAATTGGGAATAGGAGAGGGGTTTACATTTCAGATCATCAAATTTGTATTAAGCAGTTTAAGCTATTAATCAACCCCCCGCCATTAGTTTACCCTGCCCCCTCTTTAATTTCCCTTCTTCTTTTTACAGATAACTGTCTTCTACCTCGCCCTTTGCATACCCAGCAGCTTCAGCTTCTCTCCCCGGCCTCACCCGGCTCCTGAGGAGCCTCCAAAGTCTGCTCCTTGGAGTAGAGACTTGAACAAACCCAGCGTTTGAAAGTCGTGTGTTTCCTTTACAACGGTAGTCTCCTTTTGGACCGACTGGCTTCACTCAGCACAATGCTGTCCAGGTCCATCCAAGCCGTGGGGTGCTTCTTGGTGTCCTCATTGTTTTGAGGGGTGCATAGTATTCCATTGTGGGCAGGTAACAGAGTTTCTTTATCCATGCTTCTACCGAGAGCCATTTAGGGGGTTTCCATCTCCTTGTTACTGTGAACGGTGCTGCAAGGAACATGAGCATGCTGCGGGCTCTTCACGTTAGAGCTCTTCCATCTTCAGGGTCCGTGCCCAGCAGAGGGGTCCCTGGATCGTATGGCATGTCAATTCAGTTGGTTGAGCTGACACTCTCTCTCTCTCCATGGTGTTTGTATAGCTTTCCAGCTCCCTCAGCCATGTCTGCATGCTCCCAGCTCTCCGTAGCTCCTTCAGCATTTCTTTCCTGTTCCTCTGAAATTGGTTGGCATTGTTGGTGTAAGGCGGTATGTCATTACGCTTTCACGGAAAAGCAGCAACTCTTCATTTTAATGTCTGAACAATCTATGAACTCTTTTCTTATGGAAAAAAATAGCGTACCACGCCCAAAGTTTTAAAAAATGCACTCATCATATTTCGTAACAAGGAGAGATTTTTCTCTTTTTTTTGGCCCTTTGCAAAATGGGCACAAACAGTATAATAGGTCGGGCATCCTTTATTTCATTAAATGTAGTTTAGGGGTCAGCAGTATGCACTTAAAATCCCAGATGGCAAGAACATTATTACTTTTTGGATATCTTTTTATTACGATGATTTCTTTTTTTATCTTTCCTCCTTTAGAGTGCTTGGGTATGTGTAGTTTTTGAGTTCTGGAACACGACAACAGTTATATTTCATTACTGTCAATTACCTGGGCAATTTACTGGAGAAGCCCCTGGCAGACAAGTCCATGTCGCCCCTGCGTTCCCTTCTCTGCTGCCTTGAGGACATCGTGGCCCCAGTGGCTGGTGCAGCCGGCCAGCCTGTGTTATTTTCATGTCACGGTTCACTGCTTGAGAACGGGAGAGGAGGTAGTGTGCACTCTCCCACTGTCTGTCTGAGAACGGTCACCCCAGACCTTGTTCTGGTGCCTTCTGTTCTGCTGTTCTGCCTCCGGTCATGTTCGGTATTTGATCATTCAGGGTAAAGCGACCACCACTTACGCACCTGCACAACTATGAAATAAATGCAGTCTGTGGCCTGGGAGGATTTTAAAGATCCCAGCCTGTGATCAGCCCCGTTCCTGAAGAATGTGTGTGCACGGTGTCTATCTTTGCCGGTCTCTCTGCAAATAAGATCGAAACAGAGCGATTAGTCACCTGGCACCCTGCAAGGAGTCAGGAGTTTCATTCTGTCTAGCTTTGGGGGTGATTAAAGTCTGATGTGCTGTTGTGGGAGGTTCTAGTGTTTTCTTTGATTGGCTCCGAATCAGAGGGGTTTATATGTTTGCAGACAAAAACTCAGCCAAATTTGTAAATTGCAAAGACTTCTACCAGGTCAGAAAATGGTCGCCCTAATTCTGTTCTCTAACTTGTTCTGGATGGGGCGTGTACAAATATCTTCCATGTGCCTACAAGTTAACTAGCGGGGCTCACCTAGGGGTAGTAGTGAGCCTGACTGGATCAAAGTATCTTGGGGCCGGGCACAAAGTGGCACAGTCACCTGTTTGCTTCTTTGTGGTTCAATTATTCCTGCTTTGTATTTGCTGCTGCCCAAAGGTGAGCTATTTTGCCTGCCCACAACATATAGAATGGAAAGTTTACAACCATCGCTTTCTCCCCAAGAGGTCACCCTATCCCAATGTTCTCATTTTGGGGACTAACACCAATATCCTCAGAGTGATTTTGAACACCTGAACCCTTCCCCTTCCAACCCTTAGAATGTACTTCCTTCTCTAGGCTTTTAGTGCCAAGTACCCTAATTCAAGTCCACAATGGACTGCGGAAGCAGCTCCGACTCAGTTTACCAGCATCCAGCCTTTTCGCCTACCTTCCGCACAGCTGTCAGAATGAGCCTTGCCGTACATGCCTGGATACAATAAGAAGGCCAGCATGCTGCTCAAGACTTGCATGAGCTGGCGTGATTTTCACTTCTCCCTTCCCCATTAACAGCCTTTCTGGTTCCATCTCAGACAATGTCCTTGGCTTCACTTCACATGGCTCCCTGAATGCTTGCCCCTACCTCTATGCTTGACTCTTTCCCCTGATCTGGAATGTTCGCTTCCTCACACTCTCTCCATCTCAACAAGACTTCAACTTCTCACCAGATTTGTAAGGTATAATTAGTGCCATGATTGTGGGGGGAAGGAAACATTAAAGAACCAGAGGAAAGCTGTATGTTTCATTGGTGCTATACTGCACCCTGACTGGCCCGTCTTCTCCCCATGACTCTTCTGTAAGGGGATGTCCAATTGCCTACAGATAGCCTTTGGGCCTCCACTCTGCTCCTACCCCCCAACTCCCACCCACCCACCACCCCATTCACATTGACATGATGTTTTGTTCTGGGTCTTTGATGCCTGATACCTGATCCCGTCCACACCTCATGATCACCCAAGCTGTTGTGCTTCTTCCATGTGGGCTTTTTTGCTTCCCAGCTAGATGCTGCTTATTTACCTTCAAGCCTTTAAGACCCCAGATGCTATATCTTTTGATAGCTGGGCACCATCAGCTTTCTTCACCACATTTGCTTATTTACCCATTTTGTCTTCAGTGATTGTGTCGGGAAGGTGAGCAGCTCAGAATGCCAGATTATTAGAACAAAGTGTTCTTGTGTTGAGGGAGTACTTGAGTAGAGGCCCAATGTCCATCTGCTTCCTTAATACTAAACCTAATCCTATCTTACAAATCTGGCTAGAAACACAGAAAATACAGGACAGATAAACTCCTCGGGACCAATATTGAGAGTAGCCATACTTAGGAGGGGAAGGGGAAGGTGAGGGGAGAAAGAGGGAACCAGTCACAATGACCTACCTATACCCCCCAACCCCCAGGGGGATGGAGAACAGATAAGGAGCTAAAGGGAGACATCTGACAATGCAAGGCATGGGAAAATAATAATAATTTATAAATTACCAAGGATTCATGAAGGAAGGAGGGAGGGGTGGGGGAAAATGAGCTGATACCAAGGGCTCAAGAAATAAGAGAATGTTTTGAAAATGATGAAGGCAACTAATGTACCAATGTGCTTGACACAGTGGGTGGATGGATGGATTGTGATAAGAGTTGTATGAGTCCCCAATAAAATGAATAAATAAAAATGTTTAAAAGACGTCAACATCTCATGCAGGAAACTGTTGAACTGTGCTCTCTCATCTTTGTTTCTCCCCTGTCTGCCCCTGACTCCCCGCCTATGCATCTGTTTGAGTAGATATTAAATCATTTTTATCTGATGACATTTTGTTTTATAATCTTTTGTAAAGTACTTCTAAGGCATTTGGAATGCAACTCAATCAAATCCCCCATCCCCCAGCTAGAAAACTTGAAGTCTTCTATTGTTTTTATGTGCCCCCAAATATGTGTGCATATATTCAGCATTGACAACAGATTTTCTTCATCACATAATGGCTGCAGATACTCAAGCAAGGAAGACGGACCAAATCTTTGCTCTAGAGATGGCATTGAGTGGATTTATAGAGCTAATATGCCCAGGACAACATAAAGGACTACTAGGTACATAGTTCCCAAAGCAACAATAGAAGTTTCCATAATAGTCTCACAGTCAGAGCAAAGCATTTGATAGCTTGCTGTGATACTGACTGGCAAGAGAAATGTCAGAGTTATGCCCATTTATTGTGGTGGGGCATAGGACCAACATCACTATTAGAAAACGACACAGCCAACATTGAAGACAAACATCTGTCAGATGCTATAGACCTGTCACCTCTCAAAATAGTAGGCTAAGTGTTCTGAGGGGGCTGAGAATGTTCTACATCTTAACTGGGGCGATGGTGTCGAAATATGTAAATTTTGTATTTTCTAAACATAAAATATCAGGGTAACATAACTATGTTTATTTATGGATTAAATTATGCACCCCCCTCCCCATTAAACTGCTGGAATCCTAAAACTTGTGCTTGCAATCCTGTGTGGAAATAGGATCATCTTTGATGTATTTAGATCGCACCCAATTAAAGCGAGTACTACATCTAATCACTTCTGAGTTAATACAAAAGCAGATTAGACACAGCGATGCACACAGAGGAAGACGGGTACTTGTGAGGATTGTCTCTAAATCAAGAGCCAAAAGACCACGGAATGGACATCACCATGACCCTGATAAGAAGTTTTATCCCCCAGAACTGTGAGAAAATGCAAGTCAATTTGTCAGATCCACTCATTTCAGCTATAGTAGTATGAGGTAATGAAGACGGGCATCACTGAGGGCATTTTTTTTAAATTGAGGAGAAATGGTAAGAAGGGAAGACAAACCTAGCACAAACCCTTTGAGTTGTCCTGTCTGTTCCACAGATGAATCCTGCACAGATCCCTAGGGTGCGTTGGGAGGCCTCCTGCGATGGCATTACATGAGCTTCCAGTGAGCATACGCCATCTGAGCGGATTCTCATCCCCTGGACAGGCAGGCCCCGGGGTAAGCGCCTGATTCTGAGAGTGCTAAGGGATTGCCTGAAAACCTGAAAGCCAGTGCCTTGCTCCTGATCACAGGCTCCCATTGGAAGCACTTAGCACCTTTGAAAGGAAGGCCCGAGTCCCATCCTCAGAGATCCGCATTCAGTTGGTCTGGGATGGGCCTGGGCCTTGGTATTTTAAATTTTTAGTTGGACTTGGTGTCCCCCAAGACTGTGGTCCTGAGGTCCCAGGCCTGCTGATTCGATCCCTCAAGGTGTTTGGTTGTGTCTAAGGTGGTTTTGATGGTGTGGATCATAACGAACTATAGATAGCTGTGAGGAGAAGAAGAATTCCACTACACTTTATTGTATTCATGTGGAACCTGTACATGGATCAAGAGGCAGTTGCACAAACAGAGCAAGGGCATAATACTCCATGGCTTAAACCTAGGAAAGGGGTGTGAAAGGGGGGTTCCCTCTCACCATACTTATTTAATGTGTATGCAGAGCAAATCATCAGAGAAGCTGGCTCATATGAAGAAGCATGTGGCCTCAGGGATTGGAGGAAGGCTTATTAACAACCTGTGATATGCAGATGAGACAACCTTGCTTGCTGAAAGTAAGGAGGACTTGAAATGCTCACTGATCAGCATCAAGGATTGCAGGCTTCAGGATGGATTACAACCCAATGTCAAGAAGATCCGAACCTTCACAACTGGACTAATAGGCCCCGGCATGATAAATGGAGAAAAGGTTAAAGTTGTCAAGGATTTGGTCTTGCTTGGATTCACAATCAATGCTCATGGAAGCAGCAGTCAAGAGATCAAAAGACGAATCACGTTGGGAAAGTCTGCTGCACAAGACCTCTCTAGAGTGTTGGGAAACAGGGTGGGTACTTTGAGGACTAAGCTCCCCCTGACCCAAGCAAGTCATGGTGTTTTAAATGTCTCGTATGCAGGTGAAAGTTGGGTATTTAATAAGGGAGACCGAATAGAAATCTTTGCACTTGAATTGTGGTGCTGGAGAAGAAAATTGGAAGTACTATGGGCTTCTAAAAGGGCTGATCTGTTTTGGAAGAAGTGCAGCCAGAGACAAGGACAGTGAGGTTTCCTTTCATGCGCTTTAGACAGCTTGTCAGGAGAGACCTGTCCCAGGAGGACATCATTTTTGGTAAAATAGAGGGCCAGTCCAAAAGAGGAAGGCCCTTTACGAGACAGGTTGACACAGTGGCTGCAATAACGGGCTCAAGCACAGGAGTGATTGTCAGGCGAGTGCCGGACAGAGCAGTGTTTCCTTCTGTCGTGTGGGAAGAGGTTGCTATGGGTCGGGACCAGCTCCGTGGCACCGAACAACAATGACAACACCAGGAAGTATTTTACATAATTATGGCCCCTGTGTGCTCTGCTACCTTCATTGAGATGTTGGCAGCAAAGGCGAAGACATGTACACATATCTTCTGTCCTATATAGGACATAAGTTTATATAGATACAGTTTCCGCTCTCCCTCCCACACTTGTTCAGTATATAGGTCTATCTAAGTATGTGCTCATAGAGCACTGTTATTGCAGGCCTGTGTATTTAACAGTATTTACGCCTGTTGCCTTTTACTCTCGTAAACCTCACTGTCTTCCTCCGCCTCCACATTTTTTTCTGAATTTCCCTCTTATTGTGTCTTGCCTTCCCCTTCACCCAAGTCCATCCTCCAGCCGAGATGTCCCTCAGATTCTGGCTCAGTTGGTCTGGCATAAGCCTGGGCATCGGTACTTTTTATCAGCTGCCCCAGGGCTTTCTAGTGTGCAGGTGGCGTTCAGATTCTTTAGTAAGTCCCCTGCTCTCTTGAAAAAACTGTGGTCAGGAAACAAGAGTTGCACAAAGGTGAAGGGCTTTGCCTACGGTGGGGCTTCTCACCTGCCTGTCTGTTGTGAGTGGACATTGCAATGACCTCAGGAGGCTGTGGAGCCTCCCCAGCCCCAGGAGAAACCCAGCCTGCGGTCACAAAGGCGCAAGTGGTCGGAGCCAGGGAGCTGACGCAACTGCCTTGATCCCTAACCTCAGGTTTGTTCCACTTCCGCTCCCCCACCTGACTGCATTCCTGGCAAGGGCTTTTGAGACCCGAGTTGCAGCTGCGGCACTCATTCGAACCTGAGCCCCTCAGGGCACCCTCCCTGCCTGGGGACTTCCGAGAGGACACCAGCAGGGAGAACCCATGCTTCCATTTGCTCTAGATCTGACTGCAAGGACGCCAGGGGCCCAATCCTACCTTGGCCCTCATTTCCCTCCTCCCCAGCCTGTCCCCAGCCCCACAATTGTAGCCGTCTCTGAGGTTCCTAACTCTGGTTTAACCTCACTTTGTACCACCCCTCTGGCTATGATGAAAATACAATTGTTTACATTAAAAATGTAAGGAGGAAAGATGAGGTCAAAAGCAGTCAAACAATGACTAATAAAGAGGCTGGTGTGTTTGGAAAGTTCTAGTTGGGACGGAGAATTAACGAGCTCCTTGCAGCTGGCTTAAGACCTCCAATAATGTGAGTCGCCTGACTGAGCTGACCCCGGGGCTCACTAGGATGGTAATTGGAAGTCAGCATGAAAGACAGATGACGTGGAATACAAAGTCTGTTTTTAAAGACCCCACTTCTGGCCATGGGAAATTCACTGGCAAGGTTGCCATTTAGAAACAAATGTGAACCACTGTCTCAGAAATCAATCATCCAGATGGATTGAAAGTACACTTTTTTTTTTTTGAAAGTACACTTTAAAAAAAATTATTTTTACTATTTTTTTCTTTGCAACCATTTGTTTCTTTTGAGGGAGTCAGGGCAATTTCTGCATTCCATGCTAGCGGCTAGTTTTCTTTGTTATATTCTGGCTCTCTCATTTGTATCATCATTTATATTTCCATGGGATGATTATTAGGAGCTAAACGAGGGTACGCAGTGTCTTCAAGTGCAAAAGAGCAACGCACCAGCCAGGCTCTGTGCCAGCGGTTGACTGAAAACATGTCGGGGAGAACTTGGTTCAAAGCCGAGTGTTCTGGCCAACACAACTCCAGTGCCTCCATCGCCTGCCTGCTGCGGAGGCTTGCATGTTGCTGTGATGCTGAATAGGTCTCAACTGAGGGTCCAAGTTAAGGCAGTCTTGGAAGAAAGGCCTGGAAATCAGCTAGTGAACACTCTATGGGTTGTAAGCTTCCAATTGTCAATTCCAATTGTCAACTCATTGGCAGCTAGCAACAAGCATCACGTCAGCATTCTCACGCGTGGGAATTAAACAGTAGTTGTCAAAAACAAAGTTCTGATATGTGGTCCAATGGGGAACACATTCTGCCAAATGAAACAAGTTAAACCTAAAAGGCTGTATGTATGGCCCTGTTTACATAAAATGTTTAAAATAGACAAACAGAGACCAATGATTTTAGTGCGTACCAGAGGCTGGAGAAAGCATGATTGGGAAAACCCAAGCTCAACCCAATCCATTCTGACTCAGCAATGCTACAGGGCAGAGGAGAACAGGGCTGCACAGCTGGTTGGGGAAGACAGCCTCATCTTCCTCCCTTGGTGAAGATGGTGGATTCCAAGGGCTGGCCTTGCAATTATCAACCCAATGACTAACCAACTAGGCCAACAGGGCACCACTGGAGTTCCACTTGGATTGGGGGATTATTAGTTAATCTTACTATTTGGGGTGATGAAATATCTTTGCAAATAGATAATGGTGACGGTTGTATGACACGAGGAATGCAATTAATGTCCGTGAACAATCCACTTAAAATTATACACACAGAGAGAGTCGTTAACAATTTTAATATGTATCTGAGAGAGACAATGATCTAGATGTATCAGGTGCCAGGGGATTCAATGTTTACTTCACACTCTTGGCGCCCAACATGTGGATAAGGCACATGTACACATAGCCAAGGTGGACTGAAGCCTTTCTCTTACAAGACTACTACCTTATCATTTCTTGCAATGTGATCTTTTTAAGTCATTTAAAATGTATTTGTGTTTCTACACATGGTATGGTTATCTTGTATGTACATGTGGTATACAAAATGAATTTTTTTCAAAACTGTGTATTTAAATTTTTTGGAAACAAAATGACTTTATTACCTTCAAAGAACTCTCCATTACACTTAATACCTTTGTCAAATGTGTGATTCCATTCTTGGAAACATTTTTTAAACTCATCTGTTTGAATGGCTGACAGCACCTCCCTTTTTTTCCCCTTCACCGCGTCTACGTTGTCAAATCGCTGTCTTTTCATGTCCCCTTTCATTTGAGGAAACAAAAAGAAGTTGGGTGAGTCAGGTGGGTGGAGCAAGAGAGGCATGCTGGTTTTTGCCCAAAACTGGTGCACTGAGATGGCTGCATGAGCAGGTGCATTGTGTGGGGGCAAAACCAGCCCCCTCTCTGCCACAAATCAGGCCTTTTTTTGTCACACACAGTTACACAAGTGTTTCAAAACCTTTAAATAGGAAATTTGACTAATAGTTTGACCTGGTGGAACAAACTTCAAATGCACTATGCCCCTCACATTACACCCCTTTTTTGGGGGGGAACCTCTTGTACATATATGTGTATGTGTGTATATAATGTGGTACACATTCACATGCTCATCCAGATACATATATTGGCACACATATTTGCACACTCACATGAGTGTGCATATATGTATATAACTATATATACACCTGTGTACAAAAACACATGCATTAAGCTCACAAAGTTCTAAGGTACTGTCCAATACATGCTCGAAACTTCTGCATTGCTGTAGAAATACCAGGTCCCAAAGTGCCCCAGGTGGCTTCCCTGTCGCTGCAGATCTCATGCTCCTCTGCTCTGCCAGAGGCTGATTGTCAAGATTAGTTAATATTTGCAAAATGCTTTGAAGGACAGGCTATCTTAACCTCCTCACCTTGCCGTGCCTGTCTGTTATGGAGGAACCCAGGTCCCAGAGAGACTTCATCTGTGGGCTCATCAGCAGAATCTCAAAGCAAAGAAGCCCCTTCTTGGTCCAGGGGACAGAGTGGGGGGCAAGGAGGGGGGTCTGGATTTTTATTTCCTGAAATCCTTTTAGCAATTGGCAGCAAAGAGACCCCTTTAGGCGTCTCACAGGACAGATTTCTGTTTAGGCTGAAGAAGCAAGGAATTAGCCAAAAGCCAGGAGGAGACTCATGTTCTTGAGTTAAAGATAAACTGAAAAGGTATTTTAAGATCTAGCGGTTGGTCCAGTGGGAACAATAGATAAATTACAGGCCCGGGGATTAAGCCAACTTCATCTCTGATTAGTTTTGTTTGGAAACTAGAATGACATAAAAACTGGCAAACAGTTATAGACTTGAAAACATGATTGTCAAGAAAATCTTCATTTTCCTCTTTTACAGGAAAAACACCCCAGAGGGCTAAGAATGGTAGTTCTAAAGAAACAAATGAATAAGCAAGGCTGGATCAGTCAGTCTGTCCTTGCTGCGCGGTCAAAATACACAGAGGAATGTTATTCTTCATGATTACCCAGACTTGACTCATCTGGGATGTCTTCTTGCCAGTTCCAGATCGATGGATTCTTGTTTCTTCATGGTGTTAGATGCTGTGGAGTTGGTTCCCACCCATAGCAGCCTATTTACAACAGAGAGAAACACTGCCCAGTCATGAACCATCCTTGAAATTGTTCTCATGTTTAAGCCTATTGTTGCAGCCATTGTGTCAATCCATCTTATTGAGCGTCTTCCCTTTTTTCGGCTGCCTCTCCACTTTCCCAAATGTGATGTCCTTATCCAGAGACTGGTATCTCCTGGCAGCATGTCTGAAGTAAATGAAAGGAAGTCTTGTCATCCTTGCCTTGAAGGACCATTCTGGCTGTATCCCTTCAAAGATAGAGGTACATGTTCTTTAGGAAGCTCATGGTATTCTTTGCCAACATCATCATTAAAATGCATAGATTTTTATTCAGCGTTCCTTATTCAATGTACAACTTTCATTTAAATATAGGCAATTAGAGATACCATGACTTGGGTCAGGCACACCTTAGTTCTCAAAGTGACATTCAACATTTTGAAGCGGTCTTGTGCAGTACATTTACGCAATGCAGGGTGATGTTTAATCTGTTTTGACTGTTATCTCCATGAGCATTGATGATGGATTAAAGCAAGATGAAATCCTTGACAACTTCAGTCTTTTCTCCATTTATCTGATGTTATTTTTTGGTTCCGTTGAAAGGATTAAAACAAACAAACAAACAAACAACTTTTTTTTTTTTACATTGAGTTGTAATCCATACTGAAGGCTGCAATCCTTAAACTTCGCCAGCAAGCGCTTTAAGTCCTCCTCATTTTCAGTAAGCCAGGTTGTGTCATCTACATAATACAGGTAGTTACTAAGCCTTCCTCCAATCCTGATGCCACATTCTTCTTCATACAATCCAGCTTCTACGATTATTTGTTCAGTATACAGGCTGAATACATATGGTGAGAGGATACAACCCTGTCGCACACCTTTCCTAATTTTAAACCATGTAGTATTCTCTTGTTCTGTTTTTGTAGCTACCTCTTGATACACGTGCAGGTTCCATATGAGCACAATAAAGTGTTCAGGAATTTCCATTCTTCTTAAGGACATCTATAATGGTTACACAGTCAAATAAAGAGGAAGGAACAGTGTGTTAGTCCGGGTAGACTAGAGAAACAAATTCATGGACACTGATATGTGTATAAGAAAACGCTTTTTTTGAAAAAGCTTTATATACAAGAGCAATTGAATATTGAGAAAACATCTCAGCCCAGTCCAGATCAAGTCCATAAGTCCAATATTAGCCCATATATCCGATACCTATCTATAAATTCCTCTTCAGAATCACACAACATATGCAGTGATGCTGAATGCAGGAAGATCACAGGCCAGTGGGTGGGAAGTCTTGTGGATCCAGTGGTGGTGTAAGCATCTCAGTGCTGGAAGGGTCTCTACATGGCTCCTCTAGCTCAGGGCACTAGCATAGCTCCATGTCTCTTGTCAACTGGGATGTCTCCCAGCAAGTGCGCATGTATCCCGCCTCCAGCAAGCTATTCATCTCCTTAGGACCTCCAAATGAGGTCATCAAGCTTCGACCTGATTGACAGGGCAAACTCCGCCCCTTAACTCTCAAGTCACAAATTGACACTAGGTTATGCAACTACCACAAATAGTTTTCGGAAAATATAGTCTTGGTAATAGAAATGAACCAAAATGGAGATCTCAGGATAGAATTTTGCCAAACTGATGACTTGTTCATGGCAAGTACCTTCTTTTCAGCAACACAATAAACATTGACTTCTCCAGATGAGATACACAGAAATCAAATTGACTATATTTTGGGGAAGAGACAATGGAGAAGTTCAATAAACCAAGCCAGAGACTAACCAGGGAGCATGCCATCAATTGCTCATATATAAATTCATGTTGAACTTGAAGAAAATGAAAACTGATCCACAAGAGCCAAAGTATGACCTTGAGTATATTCCACCTGAATTTCAAGAACATCCCAAGAACAGATTTGATGCATAAACTCTAATGACAGAAGGCCTGATGAGCTGTGGGATGACATCAAGAACATTGCTCACTAAGAAAACAAAAGATCATTAAAAAGACAGGGAAGAAAGAAAATATCAAAGTGGATGTCAAAAGAGACTCACATGCATGTGAAAGTTGAATATTGAATAAATCTGTCTTAGACAAAGTACAACCAGAATGCTCTTTGGGGCAAAGTACATCTCACATACTTAGGACATGTTGTCAGAAGAGACCAGTCCCTGGAGAAGGACATCATGTTTGATAAAGTAGATGGGCAGCAAACAAGAAGGTCTTTGATGAGATGGATTGGCACCATAGCTACAACAATGAGCACAAACATAAGAACAATTATGAGATGGCGCAGGACCCGGTGGTTTTACTCCGTTGTTCATAGGGTCTTATGAATCAGAACCGATTCAATGGCATCCAACAACAACAACAAAACAACAATAGCTCTTTTATTTTTCTGACAAAATTTCTTCCAATGTATTTTATCTTGATAGTGGTTATGCATTGAGCTGCTAACCAGAAGGTCAGCAGTTTGAAACCACCAGCTCTGTGGCTGAAAGTGAGGCTTTCTACTCCTATACCGAGTTACAGTCTCAGAAACCCACAGGGCACTTCTACCTTGTCCTATAGGGTATCTAAGAGCTAGAATTGACTCCTTGGCCATGAGTGAGTTACTGAGTGACTGTAAATGGTAATTTTCTTTTAATTTCCTTGCGGAGTCTTTTTCTTTGATATACAAGAATCCAACAGGTTTTTTAATTTGACTTTATAGCCTGCTATGCTGACAACTTTTGCAATTAGGTTCAGCAATGTTTTAAATGAATCTTTGGGGTTTTGTATACATAGGATTATTACCATCTGCAAATAAAGAACGTTTTTGTTTCTTCTGTGTCAATGTGGATGCCTGTAATATCTTTTTTATATCTCTGGCTAAGGCTTCCAGGTCTATGTTAAATAAGACTGATGATAAAGGGACACCTTATCTGGCTCCCATTTGGAGGGGGAATGTTTTAAATTTCTTTTCATTAAATGAGATGTTAACTGTTGGTTTTGCCATTGGCCATATTATTTTGAGGAATTTCCTTTCTATTCCTATTTATTAAGTATTTTTCATCAAGAATGAATGTTGAGTTTTATCAAATGCCTTTTCTGCATCTGATAGATATAATCATATGGTTCTTTTTCTTTGTTTTGTTTATATGGTAGATTACATTGATTGTTTTTCTAATATTGAACCATGCTTTAATACCCACTTGATTATTATGTATAATATTAACATGCTTTTTGTATTTTATTGAACATATTTCTTGCATGTGAAACTGTTGGTGTCTATATTCATAAAGGGAATTGTTCTATAATTTTCAATTCTCTCTTTCTCTGGCTTAGGTATCAGGGTTCTAAGTGCTTCATAAAATGAGTCTGGTAGTATATTTTACTTTTCTATAATCTGAAATAGTTTAAGGAAGTTTGGTATTAACTCTTCTCTAAATGATTGGTAGAATTCCCTCGCAAAATCATCTGATCTGGGACTTTTTGATGTTTCTAGATTTTTTTATGACTAGATCTATTTCTTCTTGTGTTACAGGGCTGTTGAGGTTTTCTACACTATGCAGTGTTAATTTAGATGGGTAATGTGGTTCTAGAAATTTATCAGTTTCTTCTACATTAAAAACATTTTTTGGAATACAATTTTTCATACTATGTAACAATTTTTTTATTTTAATTGCTCTTGTTGTGATGTCCACTTTATTTCTTATTCATAATTTCTGCATTGTCTTTATTAGGTTTGCCAGTGATTTATCAATTTTGTTAATCCTTTTGCAGAAGTAATATTTTATCTTGTTTTTAAATTTTCTGATTTATTTAATTCTGCTCTTATAATTACTATTCCTTTTCTTCTAGTTTCTGAGGATTTGTTTTCCTGGTCTTTTTCTAGTTGTTATAGAGGATGAGTTAAAGGTGTTATTTTAGCTCTTTCTTCCTTTTTGATGTGTGCACATACTGATATAAATTGTCATATAGTACTGCTTTTCCATGTGCCAGATATTTTGGTAATTTGTATTTTTGTTCTCATTTGCTTCAAGGATTTTTTAAATGTTGCTTTTTATTTCCTCAATTATCCAATGTTGTTTAAATAAAGTGTGGTTCAATTTCCATGCAATTGATTTTTCGGGGTTGGTCATTCTTTGGCTGATCATTTAAATGGGTTTTGTTTGATTCCCAACAACTCCCATAGCTGTAATGACTAAATATACTTGATCTGTTCATCTGTTCACTAATTTACCATCTTTTAAGGACCAGACTTCAGCACAGTGCTCCAAGATGTGAATGCAACATGCTGGTGTGGAGTAGGGAACCAGTGGAGAGGTCTGGGGGGGACGGCCCCAATCCAAACTATAGTGGATACCGGCCCCTCCCCCCAGAAGAATTTATTTCAAAGGACAGCATTGAATCTGTAGCTCCCAGTGAGGGACATATCTGATCTGAGCACATGGGAGCAGATGAAGGGGGAGGAGGAGAGAGTGGAGCACATCCTGGTCCACCAGGCTTTGAGGACGAT
>NW_022111324.1:95626157-95628978 GCF_000313985.2 Echinops telfairi
CAATGAATGTACAAATGTGCTTTACACAATTGATGTATATATGGATTGTGATAAGAGTTGTATGCGCCCCTAATAAAACGATAAAAAAAAATTTGCCATCTTTTTTTGTGCAATTGCTCCCTGCCAGGCACTGTTCTAGGTGCTGAAGATACAGCCAGGAACAGATCGACCTCCCTGCTCTTATGGTGATTGCGTGGTCATAGAGGGAGTTAGACTATAAATAATTAAGATATTAAAATATATGGTACTTTGACATGCCTTATGAAGAAAAATGAAGCATAAAAGGAGGAAGGGAGATACTGAGGGTGGAAATTACTACTTTAAAACAAAAACAAGCATTTTATTGGCACTTCATCCACCTATCATACAATTCAGTAGTTCAGTCGTAACAAGAAGAATTGTACAATCACTGCCACAATCGTTTTTAGCACATTTTCTTCTTCCTTGTACTTTTGTTATTCATGTAATCATTTTATTTTCAATTGCAGCACAAATATGCACAACAAAACGTTCTCCAACTCCAGAACTTCTACATGTATCATTCAGAGCCATTGATTATAGTCTTCATGTTGTACAATCATTATTGATATCCTTTACCAAATTATGCCAGCACCCTTGACATGAACTCAAGGCCCCCTGGGCAAAACTCTTCCTCCTTCACCCATGGGAACCATAGGGCACGTTTGATTTCTTTTCTTTTCTTTTTTTAAGTAGTTTTCTTGATATAATATTCACATAGGATACACTTGCAGAGTTAAATTGCTTTTAAAGAGTTATATACACATCATCACAATAGTTTCTAATGCTCCCTCCACTCTCCTGAATTCATTGTTTGCTTCCCAGTCCCGTTTACTCTCCCTCAACCACCCTGTTCCCAATAAACCAATTGCATCAGTTATTGTCTCTGTACTTCCACATCTCCTGGGCTTCATAAGCTGAGAAACCTAAAAGAAACATTCAAACACAAACACAAACCAAAATAGAAGGAAAATAATCATACAAAGATAACAAGTAAAATAAAAAATAAGAAAGAAAAGCCCACGAACACAATATTGTAAAGAACAGAGAAGAAATTTCTGTCATGGAACAAGTGAGAAATATTTGAGCCTGGAACAAGTCCAGGCTCAATCCAGGTTAATTGACCAAGTGTCATTTTATACCATGGTTTGATCCACTGTACTTAGCTTTACAACAAGGTGTGTCTGAAAGGAAAGCTGTTCGAGTCCCTCACCTGTGGATAGAGGGGGTCTTCCAGAGGCTTAGCCTGACTAGATGTCTGCAGATGGGTTTTGGGCCCCGCTCTCCTCCGTAGCCGTCTACAAATGGGGTGTGCACCATTTAACCTCTGATGCTTCCCCCCCCCATCATATTTGGCAATCACTGTTTTATGCAGGGACATTAGGGAAGATATTACTGATAAAAGAATGCGTGGGAAAATAACCTAAGTCCTAGAGCAGACTAGTTGTTGACCCGGAGGAGGAGTACCTGTGGCAGGTGATCCGTGCACATGTGCGGTGGGAGAAGCGTTCCGAGCGTGTTTGAGGACTAGCCAGGTGATCACTGTGGCTGGAAGCACGGCAGGGGTGGGAAGCAGTCCGATAGAGGCTGGGGCATAGCGGGAAAAACCTACGTAAGTGAATACAAGGCGTTTGCCACTGCAAAGTTTTAAGCAGAAGAGGGTCATATATATTTTTAACTTATTATTCTAGCATCTCTTTGGATATATACAAAGGCAAAGGTTGATGCTGATATATCAAGTTTCATATGATTGTAAAAATTCAGGGGAAAGATGACGATGATCTTAAGTAGGCTGGGAGATGTCAAAGTGGTAAGACATAGTTACACATACCAAGATAGATTTTTGAGATACTGTTATTATTTGGTGCTGTGAAATCAGTTCCAATTCATAGGGACCCTAGGCAGAACAGAGCTAAACACCGTCCAACCCTGGATCATCCGTTCTTATGCTAGAGCGCATTATTGCAGCCACTGGTCAGTTCAGCTCCCTGAGGGGCTTCCTCTTTTTCACTCCCCTTGTACTTTACCAAGAGAAGGTAACTCTTCCAAAGCAGTATTTTAGTGCCTTTTAACTGTAGGTATTTTGACTTTTAATATCTTGGCACAAGATCTGACAACATTCCCTTGGTATTTATTAGGTTTTCAGTATCTGGCAGTGCTCCACTGCTCCTCGTAACGTTTTCAGGGGCCAGAAGTGGGCAGTCTATTCCTTCTTCCGCAGCGTGGTCCGAGTCTGGAAACCCCACTGGGACCTGTCCACCTTGACAGCCCCTGCTGGTGGTTGAAATGCCAGTGGCATGCCTAGCGTCCAGCATCACAGCAATAAGCCAGCGACCCAGGACGACAAACGGACAGAGAAGTGGGTCTATCTGACTTCTAAGATCCAACCCATGACAACTGATGTACAATCTGATGATCAGTGCGGAGGGAGGGGGTGAAAGAAAGAGGGGCGCTGAAGAGGAATCTTGTCCTGAGCAGCTGCCAACCCCAAGTCGCTATTCAATGAGAGTGGGAACAATCATAGGTAACACAAGCTTGCGAGGCAAGTAGGGTGTGCTAGCTTAGACACCATGTTTGATTTGCTCAATTCATATCCCAATAGGGATGCCAAGTAAGAAGATAGATGTGTAAAACTGAACTTTAGAAGAGATGTTTAGACTGGGCATAAATTTAACTAATTGCTGTTGTGTCCACTCCAACACAGGGTGACCCTACAGTGAACCCTCGTTTATCGCGGTTAATCGGTTCTAGACCCTAGCGTGATAAATGAAATTCCGCGAAGTAGGATTCCTTATTTGTAAAT
>NW_022111324.1:95629459-95680833 GCF_000313985.2 Echinops telfairi
GGCAGTAATGACAGAGCATGCGCTGTTACGCAAAAACCGCGATAGAGTGAAGCCGCGGAAGTCGAAGCGCGAAGTGGCGAGGGTTCACTGTATTTGCAAGAGCAAAACTGTACCCCATAGGGTTTTCAAGAGCTGATCTTCCATGAGCACGTGGCCAGCTTTTCTTTTGAAATGCCTCTGGGGGGGGCTAGAATCTCCATCAGCAGATTTGTAGCTGAACAACTTAATTGTTTGTCCCACCCATGGACTCTAGATATAAATTTAGGGCCCTGCTATGGAGGGAAGGTGGGCAGAGTGAGAGGAGCTTTGGGCCTTTCCGAACGTGAAAGGTAGAGCTAATGAGGAGGGTGCAGCAAAGCGATGGAGAACGTCTTCCCAAGGTAAGAGAAGATTCACCAGTGCTGGACGTCCAGGGAAAGCGTGTTCCACATCTTTTGAAACTTTGAATGAAATGAGGATTGAGAATTGACTATCAGCTTTAGAGATGCCATTTCTGGTGAACTTGCTAAGAACAGTTAAAGGGAGTGGTGAGAACAAAAGTTAGATGAGATTTGGGTTAAAAAATAATAAGGAAGAGAGTTCGAGACAGTGAAACTAGATGAATCTTCTGAAAGAATCTTGAGAGGTGTTGTTATAAAGAGAAGCTGGGAAGCTTTTTGGTGGTGGAGAGAGAAGGGAGAGTCCCTGGGTGGTTTGAAGAGATAATGCATTCATCCACTTACACAAAAGGTTGGTGGTTCAAGTCTACCAAGAGGCACACCAGAAGATGTGATCTACTTCGTTGGTGATCTACTTCTGAAACATCAGCCCTTGAAAATCTCATAGAGCACAGTTCTACTCTGACACAAACAGGACCACCATGAGCCAGTCAACTTGATGACAACTGGTTAGCTGGCTGGCGGGAGATGGAGCTCAAAGAGATGCTAGAAGATGCAGTACATTCCAGCACATTTACACACCAGTGTGAATGACACAGCCACCAATGGAGGAAACATGAGTGTGAGTATGAGTGAGTGCTCACTCCTGGAGGGTTGTCTTTCAAAGTGAGAACTTGACCTCAGTTAACAGGAAGGACAGCTGATCTTTAAGAGCAGAAAAGCACCAGCGCTTGGAGTTGGCTAGATGTCATGTGGGAAAATGTGATATTTCTAGTTCTACTTCTTCCTCTTCTTCTCATTGAAACAGGAAACCAGTTATGAGCTTGCTATTTGAGTGGCATCACTCTCACCTGCCATTTGGCAGATCCTGGTTGGATTCCTGGCCACTAGCTCTCAGGCCCCCATCTGTCCGTTGTGTTGCTATGATGCTGAACAGGTTCAGTGAAACGTCCAGACTAAGATGGGCTCAGAAGAAATATCTGGAGATCTGCCTCTGAAGTTCAGCCAGTGAACACTCTCTGGGCCATAACAGTCCAATTAGCAATGCATCCTAGGGATAGTGCACCGCTGGGCAACAACAGTTAACTACAACAACCAGAGTGAGGGACTGAACCTCGCAGGAGTGAGTGAGTAGGGAGTAGCCATCCTGAAGGGTAGGATTGGGGATGAACCCCTGATATATTAGATGACTACTTGGTACATTAAGTCCACTTGAGGTCTGTAGCCAGTTTAATGAGAGCCAGATAGTCTATGGGTGCATGGCTTGTTAATCTCTCTCAGCTGCCTAGGTGCAGGTATGGAATCAGCCAAGAGTGGCGCTTCACATGGCTCATTGCACTTGCAGTTTGGTGCCCTGTATGCACAATCAGAATAACCACTGGGAGGACCAGATATGCCAGTTCCTTAGGGAACTCACAGAACAAGTAAGTCAGCTATTAATTATTTACATTGACGACTATCAGTTACTCCGTAGGAACATAGCATTTCCTTGGTATTAGTTAACTCAGGTAATACTCTTATGATCCTATTTGTTTAATCGTTTTATTACGGGCTCATACGACTCTTATCACAATCCATACATCCATCAATTGTGTAAAGCACAGTTGTACATCCATTGCTCTCGTCATTCTCAAAACATTTGCTCTCCACTTAAGCCCCCGGCATGATCCTATTTTTAATATTCAGTGAAGGGACATGTGTTCACATCTTCTTCAACTCATTTAATTCTTTAACTCTGCTTAAGACGAGCTTACCAAAGTATTTTCACGTCAATTAAAGCACGCCATGGCCCTACTAAGTGGCTAGGTCCTAGAAGAAGGTCCCTAAGTGGCTTGAACTGTTTGACCTTGACTACTAACCTCGTTTGATGGCCAGCCCATCTACTTCCATAAGGGCACAGGCACAAGAACCCTGTGGCACACCGACCTCCTGTGACACACAGGGGGTCACCAGGAGCCTGAATGGACTCAACAGCAATGGGCTTGGGTTTTCTTGTTGTTGTTGTTGAAATCCTAGAGTGAGTGGCGTCCAACCTTAAATCTATTTATCCTAATGACTCCACCGTTTGGTGGAAAGCTTGCAAATGCAGCCGTTTCTGGGGTGTGCCGTATGTGATGCATGGCAGGACATGGCTGATTTCATATTGATCCTGGAGACCTCTTATTTCTCCTACAGGATGGAGGACCCCCTGCGAGAGAGGTCTGTGTCACCCAGATGTCTCTTCTCGTCCTTCCTGCACAGGGTCAACTTATCTCATCACCCAACTTGCAGGGCTGTCATTTACCTGGAACAGCACCACGGGGAAGAGGCCTCTAAACCACGGGGTCCATCAAGGAGGAAAGGGGCATGCTTCACTCTCCTGAACGTCTTTCACAGCCTCCTGTGGTAAGTGCAGGGGTTACTCCGTGTGTTCTCAATTCCCCTGGGTGCTGGGCCGCTCTTGAGGAAGGGGAAACTGACTGTACCCGTGGTCACTCAATTGTTCTTGACGCAGGGCTCACGTTGTAGTCTCCAGCGTACACCTTGTTCACTGCGGGTTTCTTCAGATGCACAGGTGCAGGAAATACCCAGGGGGCTTTCCCACAGGCCCTAACCGTGAACATCTTGATCACATCCTGTACCCTCTTCACACCTCCCTCCCCAAGTCTTCCCTGATAATGCCAGCACAGGGACATTCTGTTCTGAGCTCATTAGGCAAGAATGTAGCCAGACTGCCTGAAGAGGGTTTTCAGTGGCGTGGGCTCTCCCCAGTTAGGGAGACAATCTGAAAACCATGCTGTCCTTTCACCAACTCGGGAATACATTTCCTCCCCTGGACCTGGCCACGCGGAGATGGTCCCCTGTCACCACCACCGCCGGCAGCTGTCACTGAGTCTATTCAGACTCACGGTGACCCCGTGTGTGTGAGCGTTGTATTATACTCCACACGGTCCTCAATGGGTGTTTTTTTTTTGACAGGAGATATCCTGGCCTCTCTTCGGAGGCACCAGTAGGGAGATTTGAATCTTCAGCCTTTCACCTAGCAGCTGGACACGCTAACTGGTTGCTGCATGATCAGGGATCCCACGATCACTCACACCTTCAGTGAATTCATGAAAAGGCTACAGTTAATAGCTCTTCAGCACATGGAAGACTTGGACTGCTCTCAAGGGTGGTTTTCCTTGCAATTCATTCTTTCAAACGATTCAGGGCTTGGCTTCACTTGCTGAGTATTGTGCGAAATCCTTCTATTGTGCTAAATCAGAGGAAAGCTCCTGTCCTGCCGGCCTGTAGCCCTCAGTAAGAATCGCTGCGGGAGCTCAAGGGTCAAACATCCAACTAAGGAATATTTCTTGAGTACTGACTCTGTGCCGGATGCTGTACTTTAGCGAGTGATTCTCCAACTTTGCTGCATTTTAGAATCCCTGTAGGGAGCTTTAAAACATTTAGGTTCCCAAGGTAGAACCTACATCAAGCCAAGCTCGAGGGACGGGCCCCAGTCATCAGGATTTTTCATAGAAACTGCTCTGAGGATGCCGATATGCCGGCAAGGTTGGAAACAGGATTTCTGACAGTGCTTCTCCTACAGTAATGTGCACATGAACTACCTGGGGACCTTGTGGAAGGACCCCGGGTGTCACCGTGAGTTAGGCATTGAGTTGCTAATCGCAAGGTAGGCGGTTCAACCCCACCAGCCATTCTACAAAAGAAAAATAAGACGGTCTGCACCAGGAAAGATTGACAGTTCCAGACAGCCTCTGTAGGGCGACTATGAGTCACAATCAACTCGATGGCAGTGGGTTTGGGGATCTTGTTAGCATGCAGATTCTGCGTGAATACAGCTAAGATAGGGCCCGAGATTCTGGATTTTTCTAAAAGCCCAAGGAAATGTTGATGCTTGCTGATCTACAGGACATCTTTGAAGTAGCCAACAATAAAAGCACTTCAACCCTTGTTGTCACCACCTGTCAGTGCGTCACCCTGTGATCATCTCTGTGTTGCTAGAAACCATGTCACTAACATGCCAAACACCAGACCAGGAGGAAAGACTTGGCCACTTCCATCTGAAAATTAGCCAATGAAACCCTGATGGATTACAAAGAACACCGTCTGACTCGCTCCCTCTGGAGATGTCATTGGGAGCAATCCATTGCTAGTGGACAGCCTGGAATTTGGTGACAGCGAGGGCGATCAGGGAGGAAGGGCTCTCTTGGGGAAATGGGTTGGCACAGTGCTTGCAATGATGGACTCAACATGCTGGGACTTGTCAGAATGACACAAGACTGGGCGACATTGGACGGGAGGTCCCTCTGAGTCAGAGTTCACTTGCCGGCAAGCAACTAATCTGTTTCTCTGCCTCTTGATGTGTTGAATGTTCCTGCCCCCAAACCTTCCCATGTGCCCTCCCTTGTCTTTGAAGTCACCTCCAGGAACGCCACAGAGAAGGTGCCTTTTCATCCTCTGACCCTCCTGTCTCACCCAGCCGCGAGATATAAAGTCATCTCCACCCTACTTCTCTGTAATTCTCTATCACTACTTTCTGTTTATGTGCTTCCTACAATGATACCAACCAACGATGACGGATCTGTTTCCTTGTTTTCTCAGTGATCTAAACTAGCTGTGTAAGGGTCACAAGGTCAGAAGCAATACACCTTGTTCTATCTGCGTTCTACTTAGCACCCAGCGCAGCCTCTAACACGTAGAAAGGTGGTGAGAGATAGCTGTTGAATGAATGACAATAGGGTATCTGATCTGTTGGGGGCTTTTTTGTTTGTTTGTTTTAATTTCAGGTGAGACAAGAGGCCAAAGTGAGGATGACCGCAAAAGCTTTCTTGGGATCAAGGCTGTCTCCTGGAGCATGTCTTACCTTGTCCTTCCCTAACATGAACTTTGGCTGAAGAATCAATGTCTGCCTCAAGAAACTTCAGTCCTTTCCTGTTTCAGGTTGGTTTCTCTAGAGAAGTAAATGGCTCTCACGGGCTGGAGGCAGGGGATGACAAAGCATCATCACAGGTCACGTGAGAAGCTGTTGGCTGCTGAAGGTGGGGAAGGTGGTGAATATATATATTAGAGTTTGATCACAAACACGAAGCAAATCCTTAATCAGAGCCTGGATAGCACAAGCAATTTGCAATCAACCCCATGGACGCAGGGCAGACCTCTGAAAAAAGTTGAAGTTGCCTTGCATCAGAGGCGGGTGCACTTGAGTAAGGGAGGGACTTGAGTTACACCCTCTTGTAAGGCTTTAATTTAAGATACAGCCCACATTAATCCTCCTCATTAACATAAAGAGGTAAGACATTACAACAGATTAAGTGGAAGATAATTACATTCACAAAATAGAGGACAGCCACTCAATCCTGAGAATCATGACCGAGCCAAGTTGACACACAACATTGGCCATTACACTTCCAAAAATTAGAACTTGATCCCCAACACGAAGAAAATCTACCCCAGTCTCCAGGGAAGTGGCTCTATTCCTATAAAAGGATGAATCATCAGCTTGCTGGTGTTATCTTCTCAGGGCATTGCAGCGCACTGAGATAACACCCAAGGTAAATAATCAACAGAGCAATGTCATAAATGTCTCAGAATCTTGGAGCCAGATCATTCCTAACCTAATACCGCATCAGAGGTTTTAGTATGCCCAGGGCAATATCTTGCCTTTTGCCAAATCTGGGACTGGGATGGCATGCATAGCAAAAATCTTTCTTAGCTCTTCATTTTTCATGAAAAAACAAACCAACAAACCCACAACAATAACAAAAACAGGACAAAAAAACTACACCTCCAAAAAAATAGCTTTGACTTTTCCATGGATGGTGTGAGGGTCACAGTTAAAGGGTCATAGTTAATCCCAAGGCTGTGTGTGCTTCCAACGAAGGGCAATGGAGTGTCCAGCAGAAGTGACCTAAGGGGGACTAAGAGAAAAGACACAGTATTTGCCCAGTGTCACAAAAGCCCAGACTTGGAGGCAAGGTAATACTATTGTTCCCCTTGGTTTTGACACAACTGAGGTGCAGAAGGGCTAGCAGGCTGCTTGCAATTACCTCTCAGCCGGGGATGTTGGGAATGGTTAGAAGACCAGAGCACCACTGATTCCCAAGCCAGGGCTCAACCTACTCACACACAGGGCCCCTCTTCCTAAAGTCAGCACAGGAGAATTTAGATATCAGGTTGGCTTTATTGTGCCTAAAGGGCATCTGACAGGGTCTCAGGTTAGTTTCAAGCATATACTTTCTGAAGGCAAGGGATTTGGGGGTTTGCCAGAGAAAAATGAGGCATTCTACTCCTATAAATACTTATAGTTTCAGAAAACCACATGGGCAGTTCTACCCTGTCCTATAGAGTCTAGATGAGTCGATATTGACTAGCTGGCGAGATGTTTGCTTTGGAGAGTTTTAAGTGCTGACTTACATCTTCATTTTACAGAGTAGTCTGTTAGGCACTGGCCTTTTCCTTGGTGCTGAGGATGCCCTTTTAGCACTGTGCATAGTGCTGGCCCTTTGCCCGCATGATAGAACAAACGGAAATGGCTAGAAGGGATTGGGATGGCATTTGGGGACAAGGCACACACCATCTTATAAACTTGGTGGCACTGATTGAACCAGTGCCGTGGCATTTAATCTGATTGACAGAGGAAAAGGGATTTTATGGAGGGATTAACCATCTCACATTCACTTTCCCAAGGCCTACGGGTGTCTATCATGTCTGGCGCTCAAATATTCAGTGTGATTAAATCCTCTGAAAATCCTTACAGCAAAATGACCAATTGGGATAGGTCACTGCGTGCCAAGGGACGTGCCATTTCTTGTTCTTCTGCTTACTCAGTTCCAACCCTGTGACGACGGAGAGAGGAAATCTATGCTTTTGTGGACCCTGGGGAACTCTTTGAGGCCCAGGAGCTGGACCTGGTTACAATATCTTACATTGTGAGCAAAGCCGGCCACAGTCTGGAGAGTTCTTAGAAGTCATGGAATCTAAGTACAGGGTTCTAGCTGGGTGGTCTTCTGACTGGACGCAGCTATTCTTTGGAGGCCATCTTTACAAGGCTGGTGAAGAATGGAGAGCTCAGATCTTCTGGAAAGTTGTTCTTCAATGGTTCTAATTTAAGATAGGCCTTCCTTAGTTGGAATCTGGGCAGCACAAGTCATTGGCAATTGATCCCTAGCCAACCTATAGGTTGGTAGTTCAAATCCACCCAGTGACAGGGTGGCAGAAAGATCTGGTGATTTACTTCTGCAAATATTAAGGTCAAGGAAACTGTATAGAGCATAAACCCACGGTATAACACAAGGGGTGTTACAGACTCAATGGGATTGATTCAATGGGAGCTTTTTAATTTTTCACTCTAATCTTAACACATTTTTCTTGATTCTTTCTCACTTCTAAAACAATATATATAAAATCAACCCCTGTTCTGGCCATTTTGTATCCTTTATAGATGTAAATAAGGAGCCCTGGTGGCGTAGTAGATATGCTTTGGGCTCTGATCCACAAGGTCAGTGGTTTGAAACCACTAGCCACTTTGAGGGAGAAAGATGGGGCTTTCTACTCCCATTAACAGTGACAGACTTGGAAACTCACAGGGGCAGTTCCACCCTGTCCTGTAGGGTTGCTATGGGTCAGCATTGACTCAATTGCACGTGCATAGATGTAAATCATTTAATTTTACAAATTACACTTTAAAAAATGTTGCCATCAAGTCTCTAGACGCTTACTTATTCTACGACCTTAGATAAGGTTATTTTTGCATTGCAGAGTAAATGTTACCTTTTTCTCATTCTTTTCATTTGATTGTCGTTGCTTTCAGTGCCCTTGGGCCAGTTTCCACTCACAGCGACCTCACAGACAACAGAACAAAACACTGCCCGGTCCTATGCCCTTCCAGTCCAGTCCATGCTCCAATTATTAGTGGATGTTTGATTCTTCTCATTTTGACTTGGGCCCAATCAGTAAATGAAGGTCCTGAATGCTGTGCTCCATCCACACCATTGCGTTCAGCTCCACTGTGGGGAAGCAGCTCCTCTCCTGTCGTGTTTTGAGTGCCTTCCAACTCACGGGATTCATTTCTGGGACTACATCTGACAAAGCTCTACTGCTCTTCAGAAGGTTTTCAGTGGCTAATCCCACAGAAGTGAACAACCTCGTCTTTCTTCCTAGTCTGTTCTCAGTCCTGAAACTCCACTGAAGCCTGTTCACCTTGGGTGACCCTGCTGGTATTTGAAATACCAGTTGACTAGCTTCCAGCATCTGAGCAAGTAACACTGTATGACAAACTGATCTTTTCTCTTTAAATTGTAGTCAGAAGATATGTAATAAAACATGTGCCACTTCAACATTTTTTTACATCTACATTTCAGCAATGTTAATATGTTCATAATATTGTACAACCATCTCCACTGTCAATTTCTAAATGTGTCCATCACCTTTGGCAGATGTACTGATTTCCACTATCCCTTTCCCATCCATCTTTGGTAACAACAAGTAGACTTTTGTGTCTCTGCATTTGTGTGCTCTAGATATTTATATGAGTAGGGGGACACAATATATCTCCCTTTGTGTTTAGCTTATCTTATTCACTCTGCATGATTGTGTTATGTCTGGTTATCTAGAAAAACAAATCCCATGACACTCATCTATCTCTAAGACAGAACTTTATATCAAGAAGTAATTATATATGAAGAAAGCATCCCAGCTCAGTCCAACTCAACTTCACAAGCCCAACACTCATCCATAAATCCCTCTTCAGACTCGGGTAGTCACATGAAATGATGCAGAATTCAGGATGATCACAGGCTGGTGGGTGTAGAGTTGTGAGGATCCAAGGTCAATGGAAATATGGCAAGACACCTATAGCTCTCAGGGTCAGTGGCAAAATCCTAGCAAAGCAGTAAGGTGAAGGGGTAGACATAAAGGGAGGTTCCCAGAGTCCTCTTTAAAAGAAGGCCACACCCCCAAGGAAGTGTCATCAGGTGATGGCCTAATTGACAACTTGGATTCCACTCCAACACTTTCAGACATGTTCAAGTTGACATAAAATCATCTAACTACCACCATGGTGTTTTCAAGGTTCGTGTTGTAACATGTACCTGATTCTAGAATCTATGGAACTAGTTGGTCTTCTGTTCCCTCATTTGCTCATCACTCGTGCTTTTTCTCACAGTGCTCTAAGTATTGTCTGAGTATACAGAGGATTATTATCTGCCTTACACCTTCAACAGTGCAGGCTTATTTTGTGTTCCTTCCGGATTAGCAGCTTTCTTAGATACTCCTGATCTGCTTCTTGCTGAGCTCACCGACTACTCACTGTGACTAGGGTGATATCAGCCCAAAAGATCATGACCGAGACCATGCATCAGACTGTTACGCTATCTGAAAGAGAGTGGTACTAAATCCAGCTGTACATAGCACAAAGAAGCAGATGAACTACTATAAGGAAACACAGACAAGGAACTAGAGTTGAAAGGAAGTACCAAGGCTCTGTGTGATAGCAACTTGTCTTTCATTAGAATATCTTCAGACACTTGGAGGGGCTTCCCACCATGCAGGTGAGTGGACAGCACATACTTCAGGTGTGTTTCGGTTCTTAGAGTTTGTGACTTTAGAAAGGAGCCCACATGACTCAGTGTCTAAGAGGCTGTTTGCTTCCAACACAGAGCAACTCTGTGTACAACCAATATGCTACGTGGCTTGAATCTAGCATCCAATCCTTCAGAGACAAAAGTGGCAGTCTGTTTCTATACAGATTATCAGCCTTAGAAATGCTATGTAGCAGCACTGTTCCTGTCCTACAGGGTCGTTATGAGTCAGCATCCACTCAATGACAGCAAATATTTTGTACCATGTTTTTTGGGATGGGGTGTGGGGGAGGTTGTTCCATTAGAAAGGACCCCTGCTACCTCCTGAAAGGGAGGTTGTTCTAATTCACCTGCTGCAGGAGAAAAATGAGGCAGTCTGCTTCCCCCAAATGACAGCCTTTGTCTTAAGATCAGCAGCCATTTAAGTGGAGTATCGATTAAGTCCACATGGAAGAAGCACATCAGCCTGGGTAACTCAAGGATTGTAAATAATGAAATGCCAATACAAAGGAGGGAATGGTATCAGTGCTTAAAAGGAAACACCTGGTTTTCAGAAGGCTATGGGTGACAGTGGAAGCCCAGAATCCATTCGCAGGGTTCCCACATGGCTCAGACCTCAGGCAGAGCCCCTCTGACCATAGTCCAGGGATACGAGTAGCCCTGTTACCAGCCCGAGAGCATTGTAAAATCAATTATGGAAGATGTAATTAGGTTACGATGTGACACTTTATCATGGGATCTCCCTTTTGACTAGTTTTAAAGTTGTTTCAGTTGTCCTGATTTTTTTGCAGTTGAGGTTTTTCTCTGTTTTGTTTGTTATTATTGTTTGCTTGTTTCTTGTATTTGTTTCGTATGATTTTCTGCGTATGAAATCCAGGATAGGTAAATAAGAAAGACAGGAAGTGGATTAACCATTACTTAGTGGCATGGCAGAGGAAGTTGGGGGGAGACAGAGAACTAACAACATGCATGGGAGCAACCAAGGCCTTGATCACTACAGGAGCCTCTGGAATTCCCTCAAGCAGGGAGCTGGAGCATCCAGACCCAGGAAGATCCCCAAAGCCTTCAAGGTTGGGAGAGTTTGAATAAATTAACATCAGAAAATCAGATGGTCATGACTTCTGCCAGGCCTCCTGTCTCTCCTCCACCCTTCCCAGCTGCTTCTTTCCAACAGTTCATAGTAACAGGGGGGCTGACTGTAAACCGCAGACCTGTGGGCCTCAAACGTTCGAATCTGGATGGAGATTTATAACCCATTCTTCCTAGAGGGCCTCTTTGCCTTCCTTTTTGAACCCACCTGTGAGGGATTTCCATCTGCTTTTGTTCTTTTATTTATTTATTTTACGTGATACGCCAATTGCCCCGAATCATTCCAATAAATGATTGGAAACGAGGACAGAAACACAGTAATAAATGTTTTTAAAACTGTCCTTTGTAGTAGCGACTTTGCTATTTTCCTTATTATGGATCTGTCTGGATTGCACAAGGGTCCCTTTGTGCAGCCAACCTCCATAAACCGATGCCAAACAGAGGCTCCATTTGTCTTTGGCCCAGTAGGGTTCATGTGCTTCAGGAGCCGAGCGTGAATTAACCTAGAAATCGCTGTCCTCAGCCTGGTTATCAAAGGCTTGAGAAATGGGCCCAGAACTACCCAGTGCTACACCTGCTTTATTAAGATTAAGGATTCTAAGAACTCAACGGAGAACCACCGTGTGTTAAAATTCCACTACTCTTGAGTTGACTCAGGCCCAATAAGACCTTATAGCACAGAAGAGAACTGCTCATTAGTTTATGGCACTTTAAATTTTTAAGAGAGCAAACATTGGCATCATTCTCCTTCAGAGTGTCTGCTGGGTGCAAGCTGCGAACCTTGCAGTGAGGAGCTCGATGCCTAGCCCTCAGTGACACCAAGGCTTCTTCCCCAACTGATCTTAGACCCACTGCCTTCAAGTTGTTGTAAAATCTCTGTGGGAGCAGACAGCCTCATCATTCTCCATTTCAGCAGCTGGTGGGTTTGAGCCACTGACTCAGGGTTAGTAACCCAATGCTTGCACGACACCAGGAGTCCCGTGTTGGGAATGCTTGTTCTGTGTCATGAGCTATGCAATCACATGAAGCAACAATGGAAAACAACAAAATCAAAACCAGTGGTTCTTCATTCCTTTCTTTTTGTTATATTTAAATTTTTAAATGATATTTAATTTTATAAGTAATGTATAATATTAAAAAAAACTATTTTTATTATTAATAGTTACTTGTTTGGGTTTAGATAAAGGCTCATCTAGAACAAATTAGTTTTCCATTCAACAATTCTACATATTTGTTTCATGACATTGACTGCAATGTAACAGCATTCTTGTACCACTTCCTCCCTTGTGTTTTCTCTTTCCATTTGTCCTTCCTTCCTATCACTTCCTGCCTTCTGAACTTTGTCTCCAGGCAAATGCTGCCCTTTTGAACTTGTCTTCTGTTCTTCTTTCTTCTTCTAACCAATTAAAGACAGTTCGCCAAAGACAAAGCACAAATGGCTAGCAAACATGTGAAAAAAATGCTCACTATCCCTAGTCATCAGGGAGATGCAAATTAAACACACAATGAGATAGCACTTTACACCCACAATGCTAGCCCAATTTAAAAACAGAAAACAACAAATGCTAAAGAGGATGTGGACAGATTGGAACTTGTATACACTGTTGGTGGACTTGTATATACAGACAAGCGCTATAAAAAACAATATGGTGATCCTTAAAGCAGCTGGGAATTGGAATCCCATATGATCCACCAATACCACTATTAGGCATGTACCCCTAGGAAATAAGAGACACAACATGAGTAGGTGTCTGCTCCCCCGTGTTCATAGCAGCACAGTGCACACTAGCAAGAAACTGGAAGCTGCCCAAGTGCCCAACAGTAGAAGAATGGATAAAGAAACTATAGCATATACACTCAGTGGAATGCTACACATACCTAAAAAACAGTGATGAAAGCATGAAATGGGAGGACCTGGAGACCATTATGCTGAGTGAAGTGAGTCAATCACAAAAGGACAAATATTGTAGGAGTCTGGTACTATAAGGGGAAACACAAGCTAAACAAATCTTAGCAACGAATTCCCAAACAAAGGGGTCGAAAGTTGCCTACTGACCATGAACCACACATCACCCTCTCGCATGTGCACTTCATGAAAACCACCTCCAAAGAGGGAACCTCACCTTGGCTGGAGTCACTCCTTCAAGAAGGTGGGGAAGGAGAAGACCATCCACGTGATGCTGTGCAGCATTGAGACTAAGCTTTGACAAATGGACAGGCCCGCCACAGGAATGGAAGGAGGATCTTACAGAAAATCCAAGTAAGACCAGGGGAGGGGAGCGGAGCGTCTGTAGTTTAGAAGACGCACTGATATTTCTATTGGTGGGTACACGGGGAGGGTGACCTTTCATATCAGGAAGGAATATTAAACAATAATTGTGGGGAACGTTAAGGGAGAATAAACCAAGTTCTATGGTTCTGGGTAGACACTTTGAATGCGTTTTTACCAAATCCTCCATGAATTTGTGCCACAATGACCTTACTGCTGGCCTTACCGGGAACATGGCATCCCCCAAGGCCACACCAGAAGGGCTGGACATGGAAGCCTGAACGAATGAACTGAGCCCAATCTCAAAACTACCCTTGGCCTTGGGACTGAAATACATGGGAGAGGAAACAAAAGATGGTCATTTCAAGACTGTAGAAATGGGGGTCGGTGGACAGGAACCCCTGGCTTAGTGGGTGTTTGTTTGGGTTTGTTGTTGTTGTTGCCTTTATTTTTGCCATAATAAACCAGAGTCAATCATAATACGGAGACAAGAAGATGGATTCTGGGCCCCCATGTGATTCTAGGCCCAATCTAAGAACAGTTAGCTATTGTAACATGGCCCTGCTTGATACTCACCATCACATCAGGACAATGACAACCGAGAATCCTGTCTTGTGGGGACTGGATAATTAAACACTGTACGTGTACAAGGTGGAATCTTAGGAATCACTGAAACACAATTGTGAGACTGTCAAAGACTTCTGGTGTGGAAAACATTGGAAGACATTATGTCCAATAAAGTTAGTCAATCTCATAAAGATAGATATTTCATCACACCATTATCATAAACGGGGAAGTTAAGGGGAAAAAAGGTTTTCACAACAAAGGAAAATCCTCTGAATATTATGACAAGGCCAGGGAGAGGGGCAGGAAGAAGGGGAGGGGTAGGGAGGAAGGAGGGAAGTGCCGGTGGTTGGGAGGCGGGGGCAGAGCCCAGTGTATTGGAAGACAGCCATCGCTCTGCTGTGATGGGCTTGCAACTACATAGGATGCGTTTTTTCTTTGTATGTATTTCACGCCACAGCTACAAAGGAAAAAATAATCAAAAGATCGGAGCAGAGGCTGCCGAGGGCCAGCTGGCACCACCACTCGGTGCCATGGAGGCAGTGCCAACTCATAAGGACTCGGCAGACAGAGTAGAATTGCCCTGATGGGTTTCAGAGGCTGTAACTCTTTTCAGGAGTTGAGCGTTTTGGTTTTCTCCCACGGAGCAGCTGGTGGCTTTGAATTGGTGGGTGCCAGCCTAGTGCATAACCACTATACTATACTACCAGGGCTCAGCTGAGACCACGGAGCGGGGCTATCTGTGAGATCTGGAGCCATGGAGAAGATGCGGCCATTGCTCAAGAACCCACTGATAGAAAAACGAAGAGTGAAGGAAATACCCTAGCTTGTCTGTTCTTCTCCCCTGCCTGAATTCACACTGGGATTTGACAAATGTAGTTTCCCTGGTATACTTTAAGCAGGGAACAATAAGAATAAATGATCTGCATATCCAATTGTAGCGAATTCAAGAAGCTGATTAAGAAAAATATATAAGCATGGGACTGAACATTTGTAAAACAAATTTGGGCCCAACACACAGACAGTCCCATGCAGGGTGCGTGCCTCCCCACGGAGAGGTACCGTATTTCCTAAGCTCGTGGTGCTGGGAGCTACCTGCCAGGAAATGCCTGAAACAGAGGAGCAAGAGGACCGGGTCTTAGGTATGCCTGGACAACGTCCTTCTAAGACCTGGAGGGGACTTTCTGGGATGGCTCAGAAGTGCAGAAGCACTCGGAGTACTTATAACACTAGGTGTCAGCTTATCTGTGGATAGCAGATGTGGAGCACAATTTCACGGATTTTGTCATTTCAGGGCGTGTCTAAATAGCTAAAAATATCTATTTGGGCCATTTTTATAACAATTTGCATACAGAAATTTGAATTTGGAGCGGGATGGCTTTTTGGAAAAACAACCCAATTTGTGTGAACCAATATGTTTATCTGAAGCCAATACATGGAGTCTATCTCTGATTCATTCATAAACACCAGTTGGTTCCATTTATTCTGGACCCCACTTCAGTATGACTTCCTCTGGCATGCTTTACCCACTGCTGCATAGCAGCTCATAGTGACTTATTGAATTTACTCCCTTTTATCGTATATACTTATGTAATTATACGCTAAAGACATTTGTAACATTCCTGAGAACTTTCATGCCCCTATTACTTACTGGTAAGATAACACTGGCCAGCACACATTTTGGGGCCTCAAATATTAGACTTGTTTCTGGATGTATTTGACCTTCTGACTCCAAAACTGGCACCAGTTTCCCCCATTAGCTGCAATTTTTGAGATACAGAACATATGCTTGATGCCAATCTTCACCCATAAAAAATCAGGATATTTTAATGTAATGTTAACTCGTCAGAGAGTGAGGAAGTACACGCTTGCTTTAGTAGTTTGTGCTGTGCTAAATATTTAGGTTGGGTTATACTTCACATGGTGTCCTTTGATCCAAGGATATATTTAAACAGCACAGATTACATGAACTTGGGATTTCCCCCAAGCCTCACTTCACTTTTACTAGGAACTGAATAGCAATTAGTTTGAAATTTGTTATCTTAACATAAGAATCATTGTGTAATAAATAAAGAACCTTGGTCATATACTGGGTTATGTGTTTGACCACTATCCCAAAGGTCAGCCATCTGAGCCCACCAGCTTCTCTGTAAGAGAAAGATGAGACTCTCAGCTCCCTTACAGATTTATAGGCTCAAACACCCACAGGAGAAGTTCCACTCTGTCCTATTGGGTTGCTATGCATTGTAATCAACTGAACAGTAGTGAATTTGGTCCAATAACTTGAGATTGAAATGTTCTGAAACCCAAAACGTGTCTGTCAGAATTCAAACTCCTTTATTAAAATGAAAATGCTCCAGTCTTGTTATAAGATGGCACAACTTCTTCACTTGTGCATAGAGACTCCCCAAAGAAAAGTTAAAAATGTTCTTACCTCTGAAACATTTAACATGAATTTTTCATTGACATCTAGATCTTAAAAGGTGTTCGGAACGCACGCCTTCCATAAATATTCATTTTCAATTTTCTATTTTTCTCAAGCTGTGTTTTGGCTTTTCAGCATCCATTATGCAGAATATATGTATATATATTGCATAATTGCATATGGCGGTGTAAGTCCATAATATTTATGGACTAGTATTAGACTCATGGACTTGAGTTGGGCTGGGCTGGGATGTTTTCTTGATATATAATTACTTCTCGATATAAAGTTCTTTCTTGCACATATGTGAGTGTCGCTGGATTTGTCGGTCTAGTCCACCCAGCCTAAGAAGCAGGTTTTACTGTAGTGAAAAACCTTTTGCCTTTTGGGGACCACTTAAAAAGATTTTCTCATTCCAACGTGATAAATATATTCTCCCACATTCTTTTTGAATGTGGGTTGATCTTTTGAAGTAGTTTTCTCTTTTGCATTTCTATCTTTATCCATCTGGAGTTTAGCTTTGCATACAGTAAATCATAAAAATACAGCTTTATTTTTGTTGCCTGTTTGCTCCATTCAAACAAAAACCAACCTCACAGCCGTCAGTCCATTATGGCTCGTAGCGAGCCTACAGGACAGGGTAGAATGGCCTCCAGGGGCTCCCCAGACTGAAACTCTTTACAGTGCAAGAAGCCTAGTTCTTCTCTCAGTTTGCTCCACATCATTTATTAAATAAGTTGTCTATTCCTCTTAGATTTGTGGTACCATCTATATCACATAACACTTTTAAAATATATTTCTAAGTATGTTGATGAACTTTCTACTCTATCCCATTAGTCGATCTTGCACCAATTCCACATAACTTGTAGTAATATGGCAATGCATTTTATTATCTGGAAGGGTTTCTCCTGCCAATCCCTCTCTCACTGACTATTCTTTTACAAAACTGACTTAGTTTTTCATATGAATTTAGGGATAATTTACCTAGTTCCTTAAAAATATCTGGCTGTATGTATGTTTTTGTTTTCTTTTCAATTTTTTATCTTATTTTATTGGGGGCTCTTACAGCTCTTATCACAACCCATACATATATACATTTTGTCAAACACATCTGTACATATGTTGCCATTAACTTTTGTCTTTTAGTTGATATTATAAATAAATTAAAGCTATTATTGTGGATTTAATTTCTAGCTCATTATTGCTGTCATAGAGCAGCACTATTGATTTTTTTTTAAATTGTGAATCCAGCACAGTAGATGATCAGTTTCACATTCAGTCTTTTACACACTTTTGCTCCATCTCATTCATTACAATCCCCTCCATGTACCATCACGTGTCCCACTTCCTTCCTGTTTCCTACTTCCTTCCTCTCTTCTTCCTCACCCTTTAGAAATTTGCCCTTGACCGGTTTTTCCTCTGATTTTAACTGGTTGATTGTTGTAAGATGTGTGCACCCCCCTAGTGTTATTGCTCACCGTATAGACCTGCCAATTGTTTGGCTGAAATAAAGGGGTGTGAGCTCCTCTCTAGACCTGAAGAGTGACTATAAGCCATTTTCTTGGGGATTCCATCAGTCTCTATTTAAGCAGTAAGTCTGGTTGTTTTTATGATCTTGACCCCTGTTCCACCATTTCTGCCACTTTGTAGAGAACCATCTAATGTGCTCCTTTCAGAAAAATATGGTGGTATTTAGGCAGCATTGAGTTCTTCTGATCTAGGGTCAGGGATGCTGCTGTTTGCTTGCTCCATTAGTCCACTGGACTCATTGTTGTATGCGTCTTCAATTTTCACCCCTTTTCTTTACTCTGGGACCTGAACATGGACCAAGAGGCAGTTGTGCAGGGAGAGAACAACAGCTGCACCAAAAGCTCATGATGGCTCTCATGAGCCTTTAAGATATCCCAGTTGCTATTCACGGAAGTAAGATACAGAGCATTGTGTTTCGGGGGGTTATGTTATGCCAACTGACCTTCGTGTCCTCCAAAATGATGATCCTGAGTCCCAAGACCCAGTAGCCCAATCGCTCAAGGAGTTTGGTTATGTCTAAGAAGTTTAATAACTTGACCCCTATCCGTTGCGTCACATTCACGTATATTTGCAGCAAAGCTAAGTATCACGTACAACTATTCTCTGTCAAACTTATCTACATCAGTGGATATACTCTCACTGTCCCTTCCCACATCTCTGCAGCCTGCATGTCTCTTCATTTATCGCCATTACTGGCACTTCCATACTTTTACTTTGTAAAAATATTTGTGATAAGTTGAAATCCTTATTACCAGTGTGACAGGCTTGTTTTACTTTGGATGCTTTTACACGTCAGTAGTCTTCTGGATGGCATTGCCATGTACATTCACCTCAGGGTGTTGCTTAATGTTGCTTCAGCGTCTGAATAACTCCCTTCCTTTAATAGTTCTTGTATGGTTTATCTGGTTCTTATAAATTCCTTTTATTCGTGTCTGTCTGGAAATACCCTGTTTTGCCATTGTATTTGAGGGACAGTTTTGCTGGGTTTGTCATTCGTGCAATCAGTTTGTTTCTTTCAGAATTGTGTATGTATCATCCCACTGCCTTTGTGCCTGCAGTGTTTCCATTGAGAAAACAGAGCTAAGTCTTCTTGTTTCTCTTTTGTAGGTAACCTTTTGTTTTTCTTGACCTTCTCTTAGGACCCTTTCCTTGTTTTCAGTTTTAGAACGTTTAGTTATGGCATGTCTCGGTCATTTTCTTTTGGATCTATCCTGTTATTGGTTAGTTCGACTCCTTGAATACATATCTTTTCATCTTCCATGATGTTAGGGAAGTTTTCTTTCAACAAATCTTTGACAATTTCTACCTGTACTTTTTTGTGTGTGCTTTTCTTAAATTAAAAAAAAAAAATTTATTGGGGGCTCGTACAATTCTCATCACAATCCCTACATACATCCACTGTGTCAAGCACATATGTACATTCGCTGCCCTCATCATTCTCAAAACATTTGCCCTCCACCTCAGCCCTTAATATCAGTTGCTCTTTTTCCCCCTCCCTCCCCACGCCCCCCCCACCCCCCGCATGAACCCTTCTTAAGTCACAACTTATTATAGTTGTGTCATTAATTACACTATCCCACGTCTCTCCCCGCTCTCTTCTCTGCTGTTCCTCCCCCAGGGAGGAGGCAATACCTAGATTCTTGTAATCAGTTCCCCCTTTCCACCCCACATTCCCATCACCCTCCAGGCCTCTCCCTTTTCACACTTGGTCCTGAAGGAGTCATCTGTCCTGGATTCCCTGTGTTTCCAGTTGCTATCTGTACCAATGTACATCCACTTTTATTGGTACCTTTTTGGTTCTGAAATTTGAATCACACCTAAATTATTCCTGCTGATGGTGTCTCACATAATATATAGCTTTTCTTTAGATTTTTTAATCTTTTGGAAAACTGTGCAAAGACCTAGAATTAGAAAACCAAAAATAAAGAATACATAGTATATCTTAAACTGAAAAAAAAAAAAACAAATAAAATTCAACCCTGGAGTTCAATCTTGAAAGATTCTACAGGCAAAATCTTGAATGACGCAAGAAGCATCAAAAGAAGATGGAAAAAAGACACAGACTCACTGCACCAGACAGAATTAGTCTGTCTTCAACCATTTTAGGAGATGGCATATGAGAAAGGGCCAATGGTGCTGACGCTGCACTGAAAGCCTTAGCCCAAAACAAGGCTCCAGGAATGGATGAAATACCAATGGAAATGTTTCAACAAGCTGATGAAGCACTGGAAGCATTTACTTGCCCATATCTGAAAATGTGGAAGACAACTACTTAGCCAACTTACTGAAAGAGAGCCATATATAGAATTGAGTTAGTTTATTGTGCCAACCTGGCCTATAAACACAAGAGGGGGGGCAATTGAAGGGTGGAGAGATAAATGGCTCTGTGAGCCACGCCTTTCGAGTTCTCAGGTCTCTTGCATTGTGATGGTTGGACCAGGGTGCAGCTGCCTTAGCCAGTTCCCTGCTTCAGCTGACAAGGCTCACTTCCTGTAAGATGTCCCCAAGGAGAAGCTGCATGGACCTACCCCAATGCAGCCTTGGGTGCTGGGGCAGCCGTGTGGAGACCCCTATCAGGACTGAGATGCTTACACGTTCACTGATTTGGCTTTCCTCCTGCAGTCGGCATCATTGTGTATGCTTTGTGAGATGCAGGAGGACTTTGTGGATTGGTGTTGGACATAGGGGTTATGTTGGACTTGTGGGCTTGGGCAGCACTGGGTTGGGATGTTTTCTTGATGTGCACTTACCCTTTATATAAAACTCTCTCTTATACAAATGAGTTTCTGTGGATTTGTTTCTCTAAAGTACCCAGACTAACACAAGAATCCATTCCAAAGAAAGGTGACCCAACAGAATGCCCAAATTATTGAAAAATATCATTGATATCACATGCAAGTAAACTTTTTCTCAAGATCATCCAACAAAGGTTACAGCAGTGCATGGATAGGGAGCTGCTTGAGGTTCTGGCGGGATTCAGAAGAGTATGTGGAACAAGGGATATTATTGCCGATGTCAGATGGAGCTTCATTGAAAGCAGAGTACCAGAGAGATGCTTACTTGTGTTTCATTGACTATGCAAAGGCATTTGATTGTGTGGCTCATAACAAACTACAGATAGCCGTGAGAACACACTTCCTTGTGTTCATGTGGAACTTGTACACAAATCAAGAGGCAGTTGTACAAACAGAACGAAGGAATACTGCAGGGTTGAAAATTAGGGACCGTGTGCATCAGGTTAAATGCATAGTTTAAAATTAGGGACCGTGTGCATCAGGCAAGGAGGGTGAGACTTTGTCTCACATACTTTGGGCATGTGGCCAGGAGAAACCAGTCTCTGGAGAAGGACATCATGCTTGATAAAGTGGAGAAGGGGCAATGAAAGAGAGGAAGCCCTTTGACAAGCTGGATTGACACTGTGGCTGCTGCTACAATGGTCTGAAGCGTAAGAACATTTGTGAAGCTAGTGCAGGACGGTGCAGTGTTTCATTCTGTTGTGCAGAGGGTCACAATGGGCAGGAACTGTCTCAATGGCACCTAACGACACACATCCGTCTACATATTATGTAGATGCAGTTGCTGATCTCAAAACGCCGACGGTATACATCCATTCCTCATTTGTTGACATAGTTAGGTTCCAAAGACCAGGTTGTAATTTGAAATTAGTTAGTATGCCAAAAGTAAGGATGAACACATCGTATCACAAAATGGGGAGTGATTACATCTTTATATAGCTGCCAAACCACTGAGAACCATGTTCCAACCAAGTTACAACCCTCACTATCACAGCCTGTGTTATTGTTGACTCTCACCATCTCTTACTGCCAGATATACATTGATAATGCACAAAATAGTCACATAGGAGACTTTTTTGCTACTTTCCTAAATGTGAATCATCAGTAAGTGACAAGTAGGTAATATGCAAAAAGTTAAATACAACAATTTACAATAGGTATTATTAAGATGTATAGATCTTCATCCCAGAACTCTAATTCAGATTTGAGACTTAGATATTTAACTATGTACTTGAGCTGTCCAAATACGTGCAGCTAAAATTTAACATGGCCAAAACCCCAGGAAAAGCTTGCTTCTCCTGATGGATCTCACATGGTAAAAATACCAACTGCTAGTTGTTCAGGTTAAAATATTTAAGATATTCCTAAGTCCTCTCTCGCATTCTAGGGGTGTGTATTTTTCCCTTCTCTTGCTCACATCTAATCCTTCAAAACACCTGTTATGTCCATTTTCAGAATACATCCAGGATGCTAGTCATTCTCAGCCCACACTGCTACCACCTGGGGCAAAACTACTACCATTCCCTCTCCCCCGCCCACCACAGGATCAGTGCAACAGAATCTTCTCTGATCTCTTCGCCACTGTCTTTGCTCAGCTATAGCATACTCTCATCAAAGTCAGCATAACTCTTCTATAATTCCTTACAAATTCTCTCTACTCTTGTCTCACATCTATGATTCTCTCCATCGAGTCCATGTTTCTGGAAGACGGCTTCCTTGCTATTCCCTTGAAGTGTAAAGTGTATACTTGTCTGTTCCCATAAGGATCGGACAGCCTTAGAAACCCTGTATAGGATCACAGTGAGTTAGAATCTAGTAGATAGCTGTGGATTTTGGGGTTTGGGCTGCCTACCGTGATATGTTTTGGATAGTCACAGGGCTTGTTGTCTTACTCCATTCATATTTGTTCTCAACTAGGGCATTGTCAGTAGACTTTTCCCGATTCCCATATATAAAACAGCATTTTCCCCAGAAGTCTCAACCTTCCTTAACTTGCTTCATTTAATTTTCTACTCGTAAGCACAAAATGACAGACTGTTTTCACTGACTGTCTTTATTTCTGAACTCTAGCATAAGCTCTACCAGAGCAGGGACTTGGTCTCTTTTGTTCAATAGTCTGTCTTCAGTATGCATAACCCATTTCTCCTTCAGGGTTTCTTAGAGGGAAGGAACTGTGCTGGACACGCCTATCTGTTTCTCCCATTTTGTATGCATAGTCGTTACTCAATATATACTTGTTCAATTGAACTATTTATCTCACACTCAACAAACATATGTGTTTTTATAATTCCTGGATTAACAAGTATGAGTCAATGCAGACCACATTTCCCTACAATCTACAGTTACATTTTAAGTATAAAGCAACTTCGAGCTTCAGTAGAAAGAAATGGGGAAAGGGATTCAAATGCCCAAACAATTGGCTTTAGCTTGCTTCAATATATTTTTTAAATGTGGTAAAAATATAGAGCAAATCATATGTCATTTCAGCCTTATTTACATGCACACGTCAGTGACGTTCATTACATTCACCACGGCGAGCTTGCCTAAGTGTCTCTGTACTATTAATATGGTCTTCCATTACATATTGCTTTATATTCTCCAGGGACATTTTGTGTTCATTATTTCCTATAATTCTTACAATCATTTGGCGATGGAAGTACAAGAGGACATGACTTACCAAATATCACATGGCTATGAAATAGTAGGACCTGAACTCATACTTTGATTTTTAAATTCTAATTCCCAGGCTATTTTTTGAATCCCATATAATCTTCTTAGCCATTTCTATATTTAAACACCCCAAGTAATGTTCTGAAGTGTTGTTTTCCAGGAACGATCTTGTATCATGTGTTCCACATATGTGTCCATTCGGGGCTTTATAGAACAATATAATAAATGTACACAATAAAATGTGGATTCGTTGCCCAGAAAAGAGAGTTTGATTTTCCATTGCCCTGCAAAATGATGGACAAGTTACTGTCTTGCAGAGCAGGTTGTAAGCCTTAAACGTGGTAGCTTGAGATGCTGATCCCTAGCCCTGCCAGATGAGCGAGACAATAGTGGAGGACCATAATTGGTGCTTTCTGTCTTCCCCTTTCAGTTGGTATTTTCAGGCATAGCCTGTGCTCGCTAAATTATGTTTTCCAAAATGCAACGCTGATGACCTTCCCCCTCCCACTTTTTTAGACCAGCTTATCTCTTCTTTTTGCCTTTTTTTTCAGTGTTTCTCCACCAAAGTTTCTTGTTATCGTCTCCATCCATATTTCCCCTGATGTCCTGAGGATAGAAAACAGCAAGAGAGGTGGGCTGGACACCATGGTCTTCATTCTTCTCTTGGACACTTGTCACCTTAGACTTAATGGTCAGAGTGTTTGTTTCTCTTAAATTAGTGGTAGCCCCAAGCAGATTTTAAGAGACTGGATTGTTGATGAGGTAGAGCCAACATTGTGTCCACACAAACCATGCAGTATGAGTGTTGAACCTTCCCCCTTCTCTTCGAGGGGGTCTTCACGAGCATGTTTACCCCCTCCAGTGAGGAAAACACAAAGGGAACTCTCTGTAAGGCACAACCCGCCTTCCACCCATCTAGAATGCTTCCAGGCTGTTTGTACAAAGCTCTGGAGGAGAACCCATGTATCTTCACACTGCAGTCTCAGGCCATCACCCACACATCACAAACCCTTGCCTTGGGAGGAGGGCCAAGGTGGTCATTGCTGTTGTCATTGCTGTTGTTACCAGTTGTTGAGTTGGCCCCCACCTCATGGAAACCCCATGCACATGGAAATCAAGCACTGCCCAGTCCTGCTCCAACTCCCTGACCAGTCAGTGGTAGATCAAATGATCGCATCCATAGGGTGTTCATTGGTTGATCTTCAGAAGTAGATTGTCAAGTCCTGCTTCCTAGTGGGTCTTACTTTGGAAGCTCCACTGAAATTATTCAGCACCACAATAGCATGAAAGCTTTCACTGACAGATGAACGGTGGCCGCACGTGGGAGCATCAGATCCTGGTCTCCTGCATGGGAGGTGAGAATTCTACCACCAAGTCTAAATATCCCTGGCTGCAATTTAGCTTCCACCTATACAGCAGACAGTGTTTTTCCATCGCAGACACCCCATTTTCTCATGCTTCTCACTAGGCTGGGCAAAGCTGTGGATGTGACCTTTGGGCCATTCCAGGGGTCAGGCCTCTTGGTAATGGCAAGTGGGTACCATCTAATTCTAATCTCAGATAAGATCAGAATTTGAGTGATGTCCATTGTAAAGTTTCTTTAGAAGATGGACAGTAGTTTGGGTTAGTATGATATGTGCTATTTCTCACAGGAACACTATCACCTCTAAGTGAGTACTTCTACAACCACGGCTACTCTTCACCTAAGTCAGACAGCATGGCATGTTGTGGGATTATTGCCTTAGTTGCTGTGGGTTCAAGTTCTCAGAGGGTTGGAGGTGGGTCAAGTGTTTGGGTTTGCCTTGATTGTTTTATATGCAATCACTCTACGTATGCAGTTGTCAATCTCATAAGAATAATGGAAACCATTAAAAAAGAATAATAAACTCAGGGTAACTCAGTGGAGACATATTGCTTTAAGTTCTCAGAAAATATTTTGTCTATGAAACTGTGACCTTTCATTTATTGGGGGGTTTAACATTTATAATACTCTCTGCTTGTAAGGTTCTTGATCTTGGGAGAGATTGCCACATATTTGTATACTCATCAAATATAAGACTATCACTTTTAAGGGGTGTGTTAGGCAGGGTTCTCTAGAGAAACAAAACCAGGACCCTACTGATTTGATATAAATATATATGAGGATAAGTTTATATGGCAAGAAGAAATTTAACGACTAATTAGTTCACACATCAGTACAGAGAGTTCTGTTTAACTCACTTCTGTGGAATGGTTAATATACTGGAAGTCCTTCAACTAACATGGGCCGCCAGGTCCAAGGTCAAGGAAGCAGACAGCAGAGTCCTGCCTGGGGCAAGGCAAGCAGAGTCTGCCCACAGGCAGCAAGCATCAGGGTGGGTCACTGAGGTGGTTAGTTTATTGTGCCAACCTGACCGATAAACACATGTGGGATTAATTGAAGGGCAGAGAGATAAATGGCTTGGCTAGCTTCGCTTTTCTTGTCTCTTGCTCTTTGATCATGGAACCAGTGTGCGGCTGCCTTGCTTGTTCTGTGCCTCAATTTGCAAGCTACACTACTTGTGGGATACCTAACCTGTGGACTGTGTTGCTGTAATTTGAGGTTCCTTCAAGACCTGCTTCACCACAACATTGGAATTTACATCTCTTGAGCTGGGGACTGTCGGACCCTGTCATCTGGCTGACTGTTGGTGACTTGCCTTGCTGTTTGCTGCCTGTGCCCGGATAGCCTGAATTGCTCTACAGAGGACTACCCGGCGGCCCTCAAGACTTAAAGGACTGCCAGTGTCTCACAACTGTCTCATGGGAGTGAGTTGTACTGAGCCATTGGTACTGCTTCATAATTTAATTTACTGTTTATTTCTTATGTTATATACCTATCTATCTGTATAAATATATATAAAAGTATTAGCATTCTGTTTTGTTTCTCTGGAGAACCCTGTCTAACACAGTCACCAACAGTCAGTAGCTGAGGAGCTTAGGTAAGCAGGCTCAAATGGGATATGGAGCACAAGCAATGCAAGCCTATGGAATCCACCAGCCTCAAGCTCAAGCGATGTACAATGGATGCACCAGCAGTGTGGTGAAGCCGGTCTCGAAGGTGCCTCAAACTCTAGCAACACGATCCTTGGATTGGCCTGGCTCACAGGATTAGGCAAAGACCTAGCCAGAGAAGCAGCCCTCAGGTTCCAGCATGCTCCAGTCACCAGAGAGCAAGAGAGAGGGGGGCAGGCCTTGCAGAGCCATTTATCTTTTGCCCTCCAATCAAACTGCGACCTGATTATCCCACATGTTCCTATTGGCCAGATTGGCACAATAAACCTACCTATCACAAGGGGAATATCTATATGCCTGAGCACTAGTTTGTCCCTGCACAACATTTTCGCATAGTTTTGTCTATATTTTTGACAAAACCCACAAGTTATGCTTATTTTAGGAAACAGCTTCTGTGGTTGTCCCCCAGCAGTAGAGTCCCTGGAATCCGAGTCTCCTTAGAAAGCCTTCATCATGAGGCTTACTCTTCTAATAACAAGAAAGTCATTGTCATTAAGATGATTCCAACTCATGGAGACCCTAGACAACTCTGTAGGTAGAGGTAGCTCTAAGGTGCGACAGATGTGACATGTGTCCTGGGTACCACTCGAAGGGGTACAAATGAGTAGTTTTTATTAATAATTATGGTTTCCAAAGTCCGCTACGAGCGATCATTCAGCAAGGTACACTGGCTACATTTGTATTTGAAAGGCTTGATGACCCAGATGAAGAAGAGTGTGGCATCAGGATCGGAGGAAGGCTTGTTAGCAACCTGCGATATGCTGATGACGCAACCTTGCTTGCTGAAAGTGAGGACTGGAAGCACGTGATGAAGACTGAGGATTCCAGCCTTCAGTATGGATTGCAACTCAGTGTAAAGAAGACAAAATTCCTCACAACTGCACCGAGTGGCAATAATATCACGAACAATGGAGAAAAGATTAAAGTTGTCAAGGTTTTTGCCTTGCTTGGATCCACAATCAATGCTCATGAGACCAGCAGTCAAGAGAGCAAACGACGCATTGCACTGGGTCAATCTGCTGCATGTAACCTCTTTAAGGTGTTGCAAAGCAAGGTTACTTTGGGGACGGAGGGGGGCCTGACCCAAGCCATGGTGTTTTCAATTGCTTCGTATGCGTGTGGAAGTTGGACAGAGAATCATAGAATAAGGAAGATGAAAGGAGAATCGATCTATTTGAATTATGGTGCTGGCAAAGAGTACTGAAAGTACCACGAATGCCAAAAGTACAAACAAATTTATCTCGGAAATACAGCTAGAATGCTCCTTAGAGGTAAGGCTAGAAAGACTTTGTTCTTGAACTTTGGAAATGTTGTCATGAGAGACCAGTCCCTGGTCTTAGTAAAGTAGCAGGCAGCACAAAAGAGGAAGGCCTTTTGCAAGATGAACTTGCAACAGTGGTTGTTGTATAGATGGGCTCAAACGTAAGAACAATTGTGAGGATAGGACAGGGCTAGGCAGTGTCGTGCTCTGCTGTACATAGGCTATATATGAGTCCGAATTGTCTCGAAAGCACTGGACAACAATAACAATGGGTCAAGGAGCCTTGACGGTGTGGTGGCTTTGTGCTGGGCTGCTAACAGCACGGTCAGTAGTTTGAAACCACCAGCGGCTCCATGGGAGAAAGCTGAGGCTTTCTGCTCCTAAAACCCACAGAGGTAATTCTACCCTATCTTATAGGCTCACTATGAATAGAAATTGACTCAAAGACAGTGACCTTTTTTATGGGTCAATGCAGATTAAGTGATCCTGTTCTGCTGAGTGTACAAAAAGAGGAGAGAATGATTTTTAACACAGTATAAGCCAGTTATCAGTGAAAATAAGGAAGGCATACTTGTAAATTTTGTGTCATGCCATCATGTGCCAAGTCAAAGATTAATGAGCTTCACTTGTCTTTTTGAGCTGACATGATAGTGAAATTTGGATGAGACTCAATTTCAGTGCATGCCACGGGTGCTCCTTGCTGCAGAGAATGCCTCTGTCTATAGGAAAGGGGAGAACGACCCCATAGGCTTTCCAAGGCTGCAAATCTTGACAGAAACACATTGCCACATTATTCTGCCGAAGAGCAGAGCGACTGGTACGTTAGAATTTCTGACCTTTCAGTTAGCCTCTGAGGTCTTAGCCACTGAGCCAGGAAGGCTCTTTTCTTCCAGAAATACCATGATTTAGGGCTCAGTTCTTAGTGGGCCCCCATTCTTCTTGAGGGTCCCGTTCTGTACTTAAAGCTCCAAACCGAGCTCAATTGCTTTCCCACTTGCTCCCTATCAGAGTCCAGTCTGGGATGTGCCTGAGTGGCCTCCCTTCCCAGGGAGCATTCCTGGGCTCTCTTTTTGCGTTTCAGCCCCCAGTCTTATTTTGGCTGTGTCTTTCCTGAGACTACTTGATCCTCCAGACATGCCTGAATCTCACAGGATTTAGGCCCTTCCTCTTAGGCCTTTGTCTCTGGATTGTTGTGCCATTTGTCCTGTGTTCTCACTTCAACTATCATTTATCAGGGTTTCCTAATACTATGAAAGCCAGTTCGTCCCTCCCCCATCCGACTCTCAATCAGTATGCTCCCCCTACTCTCCCCTTTTATGACTCTGGTGTAGTGCTTATACACCATAGTGCTTCCTTAGGTCATAATCCTCTATCATTAAGTGGAAAGACATGATGATGTCCTTCTCTGGGGATTGGTCCCTCCTCATCAGAAATTCAAAGTACGTGAGATGAAATCTCACCATTCTCGCATCTAAGCAAGATTCTGACAGCATTTATTCCAAGACAGTCACAATAGTTCTTCTTGAAGTCCATAATCTATTCAATATTCTTTGCTAATCCATGGCCATCAAGTCACTCCTAACTCATGGTGATCCTACAGGATAAAGTAAAAGAACTAACCTCCAATGGGTTGGCAGCCAAGTACAAAATCCACAACAAAATCCTACAGGGTTCCTTCTTCACTAACACCATCCTTCAAATGCATGAATTGACTCCGTGGTTATAACAATGGACTGAAAAAACACAACAATGATTGTGAGGCTGGCACAGAATTGGGCAGCTTTTTGTTCTGACATCAAACAAAGGGGGTTGCTATGAGTTGAACTCATTCAAGGTCCCCAACAACCATGTGTTTAGACAGGTAATTTGCATCCCTGTAACAAAGCCCCGGGCATAGCGGATTATGAGTTGGATCACTAACCACAAGGTTAGCAGTTCAAACCCACCATTTTTCTCCAAATGAGGAAAAATGAGCCCTTTTCTTGCTCCCAAAGATTTACAGCCTTAGGAACCATAAATAGGAACACGATGAGTCAGTATTGCCTCAATGGCAGTGAGTTGAAAATGAAGGAGTACCTGGGTGGGAAGAATGGCTAATGTGCTCACAGCTGCTAATGGAAAGATTAAAAGTTTGAATCCATTTAGAGATACTCGGGGGGGAAATCTATGGTGATCTACTTCATAAAAAGTCAGTCATTGACATCCCTATCAGAGAGATGAGGGATACTGATGAGAAAGTCAACTGAGAAGAGAGGGAAGGGAGCAGACACATCGGAGAGAACACAAGTGCATGTCTATTGGTAGAAAGGAGGGAGGACCAACCTCCATGTGTTGCGGGATGGAGGTGGGGGGATGACAAAAAGGACTTTTAATGACCCTAAGGGGAAAGTATCCCTGATAATATGCAAAGTATCCCTGATAATAAGACACTTTTGTTCGAGTTTCTGGGCACACCCTGCGGACCCAGGCCAAGTGCCATAGAACACTAGGGCATTTGATCCTGGCTCCTCAAGGTAGATAACCTGCTCCAAAGGCTGAACCAGAGACATCCGATACAGATGCTCCACCAGATGAACTGGACTGTACTTCACACACATAAGACTGAAAATTCATGGTGTTTGAAGAAGCAGCAGACAGCCAGACCAAGAGTATTGAACTGTTGGTAGGCAGGCAATAATTGGCTGCGGTAGTTAGTTTATTTGCCAACCTGGCTGATAAACACATGTGGGGTTAATTGAAGGGCAGAGGGATAAATGGCTCAGTGAGCCTTGCCTTGCTAGTTCTAGGGTCTCTTGCTTTGTGATGGCTGGACCAGGCTTCAGCTGCCTTAACCAGTTCCCTGCTTTAGCTGGCAAGGCTCATTTCCTGCAAGACATCCCTGAGGAGAAGCCACATGGACCTACCCAGATGCAGCCCTGGGTGCTGAAGGAGCCATATGGAGACCCCTGCCAGCACTGAGATGTTTACACATTCACTGACTCCGCTTTCCTCCTGCAGTTGGCATCATTGCATCTGTTTTGTGAGATGGAGGAGGACTTTCTGGATTGGTGTTGGACATATGGGTTAATGTGGTAATGTTGGACTTGTGGGCTTGGGCAGCACTGGGTTGGGATGTTTTCTTGATGCACACTTAAACTTTATATAAAACTCTCTCTTATACATGAATTTCTGTGGATTTGTTTTTCTAATCTACCCAGACTAACACATTGGCTCAAAGGACATATAAGACATCAATGCCCTATATCTTATATTAAGATATGTATTATTCCAGAAAACCTGTGACTGACAGTGCATATTACTGTAAAATTTCCCTGACAACCAACTCCCATTGTTTATATAAAGAAATGAAAGGATTTATTTCTGTGCAAGTGATTAATTCAGGTATTGATATATGGAGTTAGCCTACATTGGCCCAATATCCCTCTCTCAACAGTGTTTTAAAAAATTAGTACCAGGCGCTAACCAATGACAATATTAATGGAGGATCTCTATGCTCTAGAGAGGCGACTGATAAGACTCTCTACCATAAATTAAGAAGGAGGTCTCTAAAGAGATCCAAGGGGGGAAAAAAACCCAGATTCCGAAATGGGTTTGGGGCTCATGCTCAATCTTAGCTACAATTTAAGAACAATTCGTTCTTGGATCATGGCCCTGCTCAATACTCGCCCTCAGGAAGGGAACACAGGAGATACAGGTGCTATAGCCAAGTGTGGTGAAGAAATTAGATGGGGTCTGGCTACCAGATAAAGTAACATCTTTTTAAAGGCTTATTTCCAATCAAGCATCCATTGAAGGGAGAGGTCAACTAAGTCCACACTAACACCAGTGACCAGAAGATTGTAAATCACATAATCCAAAGTTGAAGGAGAGAAGAGCATCAGAGCCCAAATTGTGAGCTTCTGGTTTTCAGAAGGTTGTGGATGACACATTTGTGAGATCGACATAGGAACCAAGCCTCGGATGGTTCCCCTCTATCTATAATAGAGGGATGGGAGAGACTGGTTACCAAACAGAGAGCATTGGAGAGGTGACTATAGGAGATCAAAATGGTAACCCTGACTTGAATGGTTAAAACCTTGTCAGTTGGTTCCTCCTCTGATATATGTTGGGTCTAATCTGGTTTTCAATATTTTCTGGGTTTTTTTTTTTTTCCATATTGGGGTTTATCTCTGCTGTTTTTGTCATTGAGGGTAACCCTCTTCAATTTTTGTTGTACGTATTTTTGTTTTTCAGTATATGAAATCCAGGATTGATGAGCCTTTAGAGACAGCAAGTAGGATAAGAGTTCCTGGCGAGTACAGTGGGGGTGGGAAGGGTAAAGGAGAGCTGACATCAAGAAGTTCAAGAAAGAAGAGAACGTTTTGAAACTGATTGTGGTAGCAATTGTACAGTACTGCCTGATGTGATTGAGCTAGGGAATGATATGATATCAGTCTTAGCTCCCAATGAAATGGTTTTGAAAACAAAAAGTCAGTCACTGAAAACTCTGTGAACTACAGTTCTAGTCTAACACACACGAGGTTTCCAGGAGTCAGAAGTTCATGCTAGAGCAACTGGTTAATGAAGGATTAGCAGCCACCTCTGCCTCTGGAAGTTTCAGGGTCCAGTCTAGATGTGTCCCAATTGGGATGCTCATACCCTAGTGGGTGAGCAAGGCAATTCTTTGAGGGGAGAGGAAGACAATGTTGAACTTCTGTTTTGATTTATTTTTTTATCCTGAAAGAAGACATGAACATTTTACGGGTCTTTTCTCTCTGTCTTGGACAGAATGACAGATGGTGTTGCAACCATCACCCATGGTCCGTGAGGACTCCGGTGGGAGAGCCATAGACTTGATGGTCATTGGCTGTGAGCAGAGGGCTACATGTTGCCTTGTGTTCGCTTGCCAAAGTAGTTTTACTATCTGAGTTTGCAAAAGCAAATCTCACAAAATGGCTTAGTGGCATATAAACAGGACTGCAAATTAAGGTAATACTGTTAATGGCTGGGTTATGCATTTGGCTGTTAACCGAGAAAGGCTAAAGTGAGAACCTACCAGCCAAGCCTTGGCAGAAGGATGAGTCCATCTGCTTCCATACAATGTAATCCTCAAAAACCCTCTGAAGCAGCATTACTCTGTTCTCGAGGGCCACAGGGAGTCACAATCAACCTGATGCCAGGGTGGAAGAAGCATAAAGCCAGTGCTTCTGCACACCATGTAAGCACTTGACAGCCAAAGGAAGAGATTATAAACAATGAATATGAAATAAGAAGGTAGGCAAAAGTTTCCACAACAACCAAGAAGACCATGTGCTATATGGGTTTAAAGATATAAGACTATTTCCCCTTGTTCCATGTGGTTAGGTTGCCCTCAAGGTTTGGTGTGCCATGGAGGGGGTCTGCATGCACACTCCCAGTTCTGTGGAGACATACCCAATACTCTCGCCCTGGGTGGGTTAGTGCCCTGTTCCCCCAGTGTCATTGTCTCCTCCCCTCTTTTTTTCCCTCCTCTTCTCCCTTTCCACCTTCTCTACTTCTTTGTGTTGGAATAACATGTACAACCTCGGCTTTAGTCTGTCTACCACCTGATTGCCTGTACCTCAGTCTGTACAGTGTGAGCTAAGTGGCTTTTCTTCTGTCCCTATTGTGCTGATTATACTCACCTCAGGGGACTCATGTTGCACTTGTCATTTTGTGATTGGCTAACTTTGTTTAGCCTTATTTCCTCCAACTCTTCCTATGAGATGATGTGCTTCATGTGATCATCAGTGCTCTTTAGGGATGCGTAGTACTCCATTGTGTGTATGTGCCAGTTTTCTATCTCTAATCTATCAATGGAAATTTAGGTTGTTTCCAAGTTTTTGCAATTGTGAATTGTACCGCAATAAACATTGGAGTGTAGACGACTGGTCATGGTCTACTTCTTACCTCTTCTGGGTATATGCCCAGTAGAGAGATAGCTGGGTCATAAGGTAAATAAATTTCCATTTTCTTTAAATATTGCCGTCCAGCTTTCTACAGAGGCTGTATGTATCTACACAACTACCAGCAGTGGAGGAGAGTTCTTATCTTGCCACATCCCCTCCAACATTTGTTGCTCTCTGATTTTCTGACTTGGGCTATCCTCAAGGATGTTAGGTGGTATCTCATGGTTGTTTTAATTTGTATTTCTCTGATGGCTAATGATCGGGAGCATTTTCTCATATGTTTATTGGTCATTTGGGTCTCCTCCCTAGTGAAACTTCTGTTCAGGTCTTTTGCCCACTTCCTCATGGAGTTAAATGTTTTCCTCTTTTTTGCAGGCCAAGAGGCGTATTGTAGATTTTACTAATATGCTCTTTGTCTGTTGTGTCATTGCTAACAATCCTCTCTCAGTCTATTGGATCTCTTGCTACTCTCTTTATAAAGTCTTTCGATGCACACAGGTGTTTTATCCTTAGTATATCCCACTTGTTGATTTCAGGTTCACCTTCCCTATTGCAGTTAGCCTATGTAGTATTCTGTGAGCCAAAGTCATCAGGTTTTTCCTGATTCCTTCATTGATGGTCCTGATAGTTTGGGGTTTTACTTCTAGGTCTGTGATTCACCTTGAGTTTGTTCTTATGCACGGGGTGAGGTAAGGATCTTGTTTCATTTTCCTACAAGTGGATATCCATTGTTCCCAGCACCACTTGTTAAAGAGGGCACCAACTTCCTATTTGATGCTTTTGGGGCCCTTGTCAATATGCTGTCTATATGCTGAAGATTTTATTTCTGGGTTTTCTGTTCTTTTCCATTGGTCTGAGTATCTGTCATTATTCCAGTACCATGCAGAGGACAACACTAAACATACAAGTTGGGGAGAGGGGCCAGCATGCCATACCCATACAGAAACAAACCAAGAAGGAAAAAGAGAGAGTGAGGGTCTAGATCCCATATTGGCATACCAAGCCCTGAGGATGACATCCCTGCACAGACTTACTAAGGCACAGAGAGGTCTGTACAGCCAACAACATCTTGAGACATGATGTCCCCTTGCTGGAGCATACTGCAGCAGAGGGCAATACTGGCAACACACAGCAGGGAGTTAGTCCCATCTGAACTCCCACAGCCAGACGAACCATGAAGGGAACATAACAGATCAGTAACAGGAGCAAAGCAAAGCCACAAATTCCCTGGGAAGCCCCCCAAATAGACTTTAGGCTAGGGGAAGAAGTTCCCTGAATCCCTCAGGACCAGTGGGAAATAGGAATAAAGGTAAGCAGCAGACAGACATGGAATTATGGGGTATTTTTGATAGTTATTGTTATTATTTTTCTCTTTTTATTCAATATTTTGAGGTTTTTTGTTTTTTGTTTTGTCTCCTTGTTGGGAAGCAAGCTTGTGGAGAAAGCAACAGGATCAACAGCTCTGGAGGGAATTGGTGGGAGGAAGACATGGGGGAAGAAAGCAGTGAGCAAACAATGCTATAGACAGGGGAACAACTAGGGAATGAAAATCAACACCAAGGAGGGCATAGAGATACTAGGGGTGTTAGAGCAACAGCAATCTAGCTGAGAGGAATTACTAAGAGGCAGATGAAGGGTGAGTGTGATGATGGGACAGGAGGAAGGTATAAGGAAATAGAGGAAAGATCTAAGAAGCAAAACTATGGATAGAGGTATAAACTTAGGTGTGCACAAATGTAAATACATTAATTCATAAAAAGACAGGTATTGACCTATGTACATATATTTATATGGCAATACACTGAGGTAGTGGATGGACTTTGGGCCTCTGCCCAAGCCCTGCCTCAACGCAAGAACACTTTGTTCTAACAATCTGGCATTCTGTAATGCTCACCCTCCTGACACGAGGTGTCGATGGGATCAGGTAACAGGAACCAGAAGACCCCAAACAAACAAACAAGACATATGGTTGAGAATGAGGGGGTTTGGATCAGAGACCCCAAACCCATCTGTAGACAGTGGGACATCCCCTCACAGAAGGGTCACAAGGAAGAAATGAGTCAATCAGGGTGTAGTATAACACCAACGGAACACACACTATTCCTCTGGTTCTTTGAAACTTCCTCACCCCCCACTATCATGACCCCAGTCCTGCCTTCCACTGCTGGCTAGACCAGAACATGTTCACAGGTACAAATAAGAGCTCATGACATACAGAATCAATGTCAGATAAACCTTCAGGAACAGGAATGAGAGTAGTGATACCAGGAGGGTAGGGGTAAAGTGAGGAGAGGAAGGGAGGAAGGGGGAACTGATCGCAGTGACTGACACATAATCACCCCCCCCCATCCCCACACATACACACAGGGGGACAAATAACAAGATCTGTGGGTGAAGGGAGACAGTGGTCGGTGTAAGATATGAAAATCATAATAATTTATCATATATCAAGGGGTCACAAAGGTGGGAGGGGAATATGGAGGGATAAAAGAAGAGCTGATATCAAGGCCTCAAAAAGACAATAAATGTTTAGAAAATAATGATGAAAGCATATGTACAAATATGCTTGATACAATTGATGTATGGATTGTTATAAGAGCTGTAAGAGACTCCAATAAAATGATAAGAAGAAGAAGAAGAAGAAGAAGGAGTATATATTAGTTAAGGAAATGAAGACATCACTGAGATTCAAAAGACACTTAAAAACTACGAATGCAAACCATTAATGATGGTAAGAGTAGTTTATTTGTTTTTGACAGTCTCACCAACATACAAAGCACATATACATTTCACTAGTTCAATAACACTCATGATTGTTGTGTTACCATGTGGTGTTACCACTATCAGTTCCAGGTTATTTCTTCTTCCTTGAACTCATTATTGTTGGAATGAGCATTCCTTGCACTCACTTCCCACCCACTGCTCTGCTCATGTCCCTTTGCAACGATTAATCCAGTTTCTGTCTTTATAGGTTTGCCTGTCCTGGGTTTCATATACAGAAAAACTTACACAATCAAAATGGCCCCCAAACAGGACAAACCTCAATCCAAAACAAAGCAGAAAATATGAAAAACTAGAATAAGGATACATCAGATGAAGTGGGAGGTCAAATGACCAGGTGTCACATTTTGATCTAACTACAACCACAGTCGTCTGCCCTGTAATGTTCTCTCACAGCAAGGCCTTTCCTGACCATGGCCATTAGCAGAGGGAGTTCATGGGAGGCTTAGTCCACATGCGGGGGTGGGGTGGGGGGTGAGGGGGTGGATCCTGTGAATCCTGTGAGCTTTCATTGTCATCCATAACCTTCTGCAAATCAGGTGTCCAGAATTTGGGGTCTAATAGCACTCCCTCCTCTGGGCTGTTCACATGTCTTTTGCCCACTTTTTAATTGGGTCATTTGTTACTTTCATTTTGAGGTGTTGTAGAATTCTATATATTTTGGCAATTAGACCTTTGTCTGTTGTGTCATTGCTAAAAACATTTCCCCAATCTGTTGGCTCTTGTTTATCTCTTTTGATAAAATCTTTTGATTTTATTTCTAATCTCTGAGTCATCTTTTTTTGCCATCCACGGTGGATTTTTATTATACTTGATAGCCTGTGTATGTGTTTCAATAGGACACTTAAGTTTGCCCCAATTTTCTTAGTGATGATCCTCAGAGTACGGGGGTTTCTAATCAAGTCTCTAATCCGTCCTGTCACCCTTTGTCTGTCACTTTGCTGTATGGTGGTGACGTGTGTGTTGCTATGATGTTGAAAGCTGTATCATTGGTGATTCAAATATCAGCAGCATCACCCAAAGTGAACAGGCTTCAACAGAGCTTCCAGACGGAGACTACAAAGAAGGAATCGGCTTTTCACTTCAGAGGAATTAGCCACTGAAAACCTTATGGTTAGCATCGAAGCACTTTCAGTTACTGAAAACCTAACGAATAGAAGTAGAACATTGTCTGAAATAGTGCCAGAAGTTGAGAGCCTCAGTTTAGAAGGCACTCAACATAGCACCGAAGAAGAGTTGCCCCTCAAAATAGAGTGGACCGTAGTGATGTCAATGCAGTAAAGCCATTTTCTAGTGGCACATGACTCAAAATGAGAAGAAATATCTGGAAACATCAATCGATAATTGGCTCTTGAGATGTACAAAGTATGAATTGAGGAAATTTGGAATTCATCGAAGTGAAATTGCACTCATAAAGACTGATATTCTGGAGAGAGCAAGCTGAAATGGACTGGTATCGGTCATTTTGAATCAGAAAATCATAACGTTTACAGTCAAACGGAATGGTAAAGGATATAACACAATAGAGAGGAATGGCATGGCATTTGTTGTCAGAAAGGAGCTTGCTTAATGAGTACAAAGATATCTGTGATAAGATCATTTCTACCCAAATACAAGGAAATCCAATCGATACAAGCATTATTCCAGTTTATGCACCAACAGCAATAGCTAGTGATGAGGAAATTAAAGAATCTACCAATGCCTCGCGTCTGAAATTAACTAAATGTTCAACCAAGAAGCATTGATGATTATTGGCAACTGAAATACAAAAGGTGGAAAGAAAGAAGAACCAGTAGTTGGAAAATATGGTCTAGTGATAAAAATTAAGCTGAAGATTCCATGATATAATTTTTCAAGGCTACATAGAAAGTAACTTTTTTCAACAGCACTTAAAGCTACTCTTCACATACTTCTAGAGGGCATACGCCAAAATAAAATGGACTGCATCTGTGGGAAGGGATGATGGGAAGCTCAGCATCAGCAGCTAAAACCAGGCCACGGGCCAACTGTGGAACAGGCCATCAATTGCTCCTGTATCACTTCAGGTTGACGTTCCAGAAAATTAAAACACATCCACGAGATCCAAAATACCACCTTGAAAATATCCCACCTGAATTTTGAGAACGTCCGAAGAACAAATTTGAACAGAAGATTTCAAAGGGTAACTTGAGAAGGCAAAGTAAAATAGTACAACGAAATGTACAAAGAAGGCCAAAAAGGAAGAATGTGCTCAACATATCTTAAACTGAAAGGACTAATACAAAAAAAGCAAGTCTCGAGCTGCAATATTGAAAGATTCTATGGGGAAAAGATTGAACAATGCAGGAAACACTCAAAGAAGATGTGAATAATACACAGAATTGGTGTCTCAGAAAGAACGACTTGACATTTAAATATTTCAGGAGGTAACATATAAGCAAGAGCCAATGGTGTTAAAGGAAAATGTTCAAGCTGCATTGAAAGCATTGGCCAAAAGCAAGGCTCGAGAAATTGATGGGATGCCAATCAAAATGTTTCAAAAAGCTGATGAAGCACTGAAAGCATTTACTTGTCTATGCCATGAAATTTGAATGACAACTACTTGGCTAACTGATTGAAAGAGATCCATATTTTAACCCATTCCAAAGAAAGGCAACCCAACAGAATGCTCAAGTTATAGAAAAATATCATTCATACCACATGCAAGTAAAATTTGGCTGAAGATAATCCCACAACAACTGCAGCAGTACATTGACAGAAGTTCAGGCCAGATTCAGAAGGGAACATAGAACAATTGCTGATGTCAGATGGATCTTGGCTGAAAGCAGAGAACACTCAAAAGATGTTTACTTGTGTGTTCTTAACTATGCCAAGGTATTAGACTATCTGGATCATCACAAACGTTGGATCACCGTAAGAAGAATGGGAATTCTGGAACACTTCATTGGGCTCATGCTGAACTTGCACATGGATGAAGAGGCAGGTGTGCAAACAGAACAAGGGAATACTGCAAGGCTTATATTCAAGAAAGGTGTAAATCAGGGTTGTATCCTCTCACCATACATATTCAATCTGCACGGTGAATAAATAATCCAAGAACTGGGTAATATGAAGAAGAGTGTGGCATCAGAATTGGAGGAAGGCTTAGTAACAACCTGTGCTGTGCAGCTGACACAACCTTGCTTACTGCAACTGAGGAGGAACTGAAACACTTGTTGATGAAGGTCAAGCATTGCAGCCTTCAGTGTGGATTACAACTCAATGTAAAGGAGACCCAATTCCTCACAAACGGACCAATAGGTACCATCACAATAAACAGAGAAAAGATAGAAGTTGTCATAGAATTTGTCTTGCTTGGATCCACAGTCAATGCTCATAGAAGCAGCAGCCAAGAGATCACAAGACACATTGTATTGGGTAAATCTGCTGTACAAGACTTCTTTAGAGTATTGAGAAGCAGGGTGGGTACTTTGAGGAGTACAGTGCGCCTGGCCCAAGAATGCGCTCAGGATATCTTTTTAAGTTGCCTCATATGCATGTGACAGTTGGACACTGAATAAAGAAGGCTGAAGAAGAATTGCTATGTTTGGATTGTGGTGCCTGTGAAGCATGTTGAAAGCACAAGGGCTGCCAAAGAACAAACAGACCTGTCTTGGAAGAAGTACAGTCAACATGCTCCTTAGAGGCGCGGATGGGGAGACTTTGTCTCACATGTTTGAACATGTTGTCAGGAGAGACCAGTCCATGGAGCAGGACATCATGTTGAGTAAAGGAGAGGGGTGGGGAGCCACAAAAAAGAGGCAGGGCCTCAATGAAATGGATTGACACAGTGGCTGCAACAACACCCTGAAGCCTCCAAGCACTTGTGAGGATGGCGCAGGACCGGCAGTGTTTCATTCACCTGTGTGCATAGGGTCAGATGGGTCAGATCCACCTGGATGGCGTCTAACAACAACAAAGTCAACCAGAGACGTAAGTAAACCACAGACCTAAGAGTGGATTTGGGCCCTCACCCATAATTCTAGTGCCGTTCTAAGAACACTTAATTCTTATGACATGGCCCTGCTTGATGCTGCCTCTTCTGAAGAGATTACTGGAAATTTAGGTGTGGTGAAGAATCTAAATGATGCCTGGCTATCAGAAAGAATAGAGTCTAGGGTCTTAAAGGGTTGTCATCAAACACAACTGCCATTAGGACTTGGTGTATAGCAAACAAATCAGAGATCTTTGGGGAAAGGGCCGGAGAGTTGGAAACACCACCTTTATTACGTATAGTCACAGATGGAGGAGATAGCAAGAAACAATTGCTTCATATTTTGATATGTTTACTTAATGAAAGTTTCTCTGATTTTGCAGCAATGCTTGTTAACTTACTCCCATTCCGTGTGCTTTGGGAATCAGGAGATTCGTTTAGCAGTGGAAGGAAAATCAAGAGCAGTACTGAGAATCGCAAAGAAAGGCAGACAAGCAACCTAAAGGGGAAGGCTGGGATGCCAAGTGGCCCCGTGGATGCCACGGTTTGTACTCAACAACTAACCTAAAGGTTGGCGAGCGCGCGCACACACACACACACACACACATTCCCTGACTCAAAATAGCCACAGGTCTGGCAATCTTCTTTAAAACTGTCACAGCCTTAAAACTCCTGTTGAGCGGTGCTACTCTGCACACATGAGGTCACCATGTGTCAGAAATGGCATGACAGCAATTTGTTTGAATTTAAAGATGTCAAAAGGGATCCATGTAGTTCACATCTTTTGCACCTTTTGCTAATTTAAAGATTGATGGTTTAACCACCTGGCAGAGCTGCACCCCAAAATTGCAGGCAAGGAAATCTTATAGGACAGTTCTACGTTTCAATAGGCGAGGCCACCCTGAATTGTAAACCTCTCATTTGCAATGGGCTTGGTTTGTTTTTAGGATGACAAAGGAAGGGGTTTCGATTTTATGCTGCAGACCAATATTAAACTACATCCAGCCATAGAAGTTGCTCACTTCTGAGATACTTTGAGACTCAGAGTCGATGCTAGAGATGAGACAGGAGTAAGCAGTATACACAAGTAAGTAGTTTACACAAGAAGGTAGAAGGCTCTGATAAATGTATGAATTTGAGAGCACAGGAGTTGGTTCGCTCTATGTTGGCTTAGCATGCTGAACCTGAGCGAGCCCTGCCTTTCTTGGTGGCTACTTCCCACTGTGCCCAGATAAAGAAAGAACAGTGTCTGCCTGGACCACGGTCCCAGATGTCCAGCTTCACAAGCAGGCCATTCACCTCACTTCCAACTGCCCCGTGCTTTCTCATCCGAGCTGAAATCTTATCCAACTAATTGGTCACCAGGCAGCTTGAGCTAGGCGCTTCCTTCAGCACTTGTAATTCCTGCTAGTCCCCCACCCGCACAGGCTCTAAGTCTATTGTAAGTCCTTTCATATATTTCTAATATAGTTTCAGTTTCTGTAAAAGATAAGGAAAAGGCACCATATTCCATACCGCTTAGGAAACCGTGCGTTAACATGGTTTCTTCTTCAAACAAGTGTCAGTAGAAAACAACAGCTTTCTGGATTAGTTCAAAGGCTGTTAGAATGAAATGAAGGCTATCAGCATGGTCTCATTATGTTTACTTCCTTCGGGGGGAAACAGCAGAAGTCAATAAGCAACCAGTTTAATTTTGACAATACAGAGAATGTGTTGTCCACATGCACTTGCATAGTTGTGCTTAGGTGCCATTGAGCCAGTGCTGACCCATAGTGACCCCCTGTACAAGAAAACAAGACACTACCCAGTCCCATAGCACCCTTACAGTTGGTATATTTGAGCCCAGAGTTGGAGCCACTTCGCCAGCCTATCTCTTATCTACTGCCCGTCTCCTTGACCAAGGGACTGCTCTTTCCTGACACCATGTTCAAAGTGTCCATAGTAGCCACCCTAGAAAAATCCACAGTGTTTTATGTATGCGTTATAAGGGCACAGATTCCCCGCCCCACCCACCCCCAAATCTATGCCCACCGTGGAAGTCTTGATGACATGAAGGATTAATCATTTGGGCTACCAAGCACAGTATCCGTGGTTCAAACCTACCAGCTCTTCTGCAGGAGGAAGAGGAGGCTTTCTGCTCTCTAAAGACATACAGTCTCTGAGCAGTTCTACTCGGTTCTGTAAGGTTTTGCGGTGGATTAGAATGTACGCCAAGGGCAGTGGGGTTTGGATGACTACGGCCTTTCAATTTGAAGTAAGAGGAGACGATTGGAAGTTCTGCTCTATTGGCAGAAGGATCCCTGGTTCTGTGGGTTTGAACACTGGGCTGCAAGGTTGGGGCTTCAAACCCACCAGCTGCTCCCACAGAGAAAGACGAGGCTTTCTACTCCCATAAAAATGTAGTCTCCACATGAAAAAAAATTATAAATATAAAATGTTCATGAGGGACGGAGGGTAGGGGAGGGGGGAAATGAGGACCTGATATTAAGGGCTCAAGTATAGAGAAATGTTTTGAAAAGGATGATGATAACATATGTACCAATGTGCTTGACACAATGGATTGTGAGAGCCCCCAATACAATGATTTTTTTAAAATGTAGTCTTGAACAGTCATAAACAACAGTTCTACTTCATCGGATAGGGTCACAATAAGTCAGAATTCACTCAATGGCAGTGAGTTTGAGTTTGTTTTTTTAATTGGTGATTGGTATTTTATTGATTGTTTTGAGGATCAGTACAGGGAAATGATAGACAATCTGTACCCAATTCTTTGGCTGTTGTTGATCAGGGTCACGCTGGCTGTATTTCTGATTGGAAGGGGATGTGAGGGCGTGCACGGTGACCACTTCGCTGCCACCGGCTGAGGGTGTCCTCGGAAAGTGACTTAGCTCAGTGTCCACAGCCAAGACGGAGACAAGCTCTCTGCTCCGGATCTCCGGGCTGCTTCTGATCTTGGGCCGCACGGGATCAGGGCCTGTTCCAGGTCTCCAGCAAGCAGGCACACTTTGATCAGGTTGGCAGGGTAACGGGGTGGGGGGAACAGCACACAGCTGCAGGTAGTAATGCAGGGTCTTACAAGATAGTGTACGTTTCTTGCTCATTGGGCTGGCAGAGTTTAGAGACGTCTTGAGTCAAGGTCTTGTTTGGAGAGCTGGGAGAGGGGAGAGGAGAAAAGGGGCAGACTCGGCGCCATCTTCCTGAAAGTCCAAGTTTGAGGGTTTTTTTGAGATCATTTTATTATCAGAAAATAATCTATTCTAAGATGTAAATGTGGGGGGCTGAATAGGGAGCTGTGCATTGCTGGAGAAGGCTCGATAGCCTTTCTCTGTTGAGCTCTTGGGCGCCACAGGTTTAGTGGCATTGCAGAGGGTCATGTACTTGGATAGCAGCCTTCCTAGAAAACCTCTAAGATGACAAGATGGGGTGTTAGTGACTTAGGTAGCGCTGAGAGATGGATACACAGGGCTACAGTCTCTTGTGAGGCTAAAAGAGGAAAAACGACCCCATATTTCAAATGAGTTGGGTGTTTTTACTGAGATCCTTTGTCCTGGTCCTGCTGGCTCAGGGTGACTATTCTAAAATGCACTGCCTTGGCTCACTCTGCTCCTCCATCCCTCCATCGTGTCATCTTGAAGCTAAGAGACTGAAATTGACATTCCTATTTTTGATTTCACCTTAAGGAGATTTTGGAACATGTGAAGACATGCATATCTTTGTCTGTGAGAGAGGGAGACAGAGGTGGGGAGAGAGAGAGGGAGAGAGAAAGAGAGATTGAGAGAAAGAGAGAGAGAGAGAGAGAGAGTTTCATTCAAGAACCTAAGGGGCGGGAGAATCCCTAAGCAGTCTGGCCTGGCTAATGAAGCTTTCCTGCCTTTGTGAAGGAGATGGATGCCAGTCTTCTATAGACAGACTCTAAGACCCAGAAAGGCGCAAGATCAGAGCATGACTTGGAAACACAGCACAAGATGAATCGGACATCAGAAATCAAAAGAGTTCTGGAAGCTCTTGCTTGGCTGCTTCTATTAACCCCTTAGAGGTGAGGTGAAGCAGGTAATGGGATTAGGTCGAAGCAAGCCCATCTCATGCTCCTGGTGTGCTGGCTTAGCACGTAGGACTGCTGGTCCATGCCCACCCTTTCATGTTGGAGAGTCCACATTGTCCCTGGATAGAGAAGGACAACAATGGTGGCATGAATCAGGGTCCCAGATGCTCAGCCCTAAGAACCATCTCCAGGCCATTCATCCCACTTCCCACCGTCCCCTGCTTTCCCAGCAACGCTGAAATTCTACCCGTCTAACCGGTCACCAGACAGCCCTCCCTGGGCATTTCCTTCAATGCCGCTAATTCCCGGTGTCTTTACAGGGATCCTGACCCAGAGATGCACTTCAATAGGTAAGAGGTTAAAACAACACAAACAAACAGGGGAAACAAACTGGGAGATAAAAAAATTCTTGAGGCCCCGGGAATGCAGAAAGTGTATTTGGAGCACAATTCACACTTGGGCAGCCAGCTCTGTTCATGCTGATAAGTCTTTTTGAGGAAAACAAGTGAATTCATATCTGATAAACCAGCACATCGATAATACTAAATTCCCCTTGCCTTTGGGGGGCGGGGCGGTGTGGGGGACGGCAGCAGATAAGTTCTTGTTGTGCAGTGACTGAGGGAGGTAAGACTTACCGTAGATGCTACACAATGGAATATTTTCAGTTTAATCAGTTCCACAAGGATTGTACTGATAAGAACCCTTTCCCTTCAAATAATTAAGACATGCCTTCATGTCCCCATACCTGCTGCTAGAACGGGTGATAACATCTGTTTCAAGAGTGTCCATTGTTCCAGTTACAAACCAGGGTGGCTTGGTTGATCACAGGAGAGTTCTTAGGAATATTTTTTTTTAGTGTTTTTGGTGGGTGGTTGCTGTTGTTGCTTGTCATCAAGCTGGGCCCGCCCAACAGGACACAATGCTGCCTGGACCAGGGGATGGGCTTTGGGTTCGGACCATTGTGATGCACCAGGCTCTCCCTGGCTGATTTTTGCAAGTGCGTTGCTGCCTCTCTTCTGATTGCGTTCATTTGTAACCTCTGCTGAAGCTGTCCAACATCAAAGCAACGTGCAAGCCTCCATTGACAGGTGGTCAGTACCGTTCATAATACACCCCTACATCTGTGCCGACCCAGGTACAAGTTATTCTTGTCATAAGCCTCAAACCCTTTGGGAACCCAGTGGCCCCAAGAAGAACAAGGCAAGTATAACAGAGATTGGTGCTGGCTTCTAAATCATAGTTCTGCCCAGCAGTGAGATAGGCTGACCCCGTGGTTGCAGCAGTGGGCTGCTCACCACAGGAACGTAGTAAGTGAGAGTGACGTGGGACCAGGCCACCTTCTCTAGGGTGCGTGAGCCTGCGCTGACTCATCGACACGGAACCACCTCCACAACAGGTGGCAGAATGACTTCTTCTGAATTCTCCTCCGGTACTGTCTCCCACTTGTCATGTGATCTGTGTGCCATTCAACGATAAGAATAAATAGGATCAGGATTCCCTGGGCAATCTAGTGACCATACGCGGGGCATACAGCCAATAGAGAAGCACCCAGTAGAGCAATTTTTACTCATTCTGGATAAATTGGGGACTAGTATTAAACAAAAGATAATGTTAAACTGGAACTTGAAAGATGTGTAGGGAAAGAGGCAAGTGAATTTGTTCTTTTCCTGATCTTCTAAGCACAGTATTGCTATGCTTAAATGTTTACTTACATACTTACTTACTCATATATATAATTATATAGTTGTAGACACTTGTTCATGTGTGTATATATAGAGAGAGCTTTAGTTATAGGTGGAATTGTGTCCTCCAAAACTATGTATCGACTTAATGAGGCCATGATTCTCGGTATTATGTAATTCTCTGCCTTTTTATGGTCTGATGTACTTGTGCTCCAAAACAAAAGTCACTTCCATGGAGTTAATTTAGACTCATTTGGAGCTTCCCAAATTGTAACTCTTTATGGGAATAGAAAGCCTCATCATCTTCCTCCCACGCAATTATCCTCTTTGTTGTAAATCTTAACCTCTGTGATGTAAATGAGGTCAGATTAGAGGCAGTTATGTTATTAAGGCAGGATACAATCTACAGGATTAGGTTGTATGTTGAGTTCATCTCTCCTGATATATATAAAAGATATTAAACTAGCAAGCAGGCATCCGAGGAACCTAGAATCACCAAGAAAGAGGAGCCACGAGTGAAGTGTGTCTCTTGTACCCAGGTTCCCTGGGTGAGAACACTCTAGCCCAGGGGACAGATTGATGCCAAGACCCGTGGAGACCTCCATAAGTGCCAGGGCCACAGATGTTGAAAGACCATCCCCCAGAACAAACACACAGAGACAGCCTTTCCCTAAAGCTGGCACCTTGAACTCCTACGTCTAGCCTCCTAAACGGTGAGTGAATCCACTTTATGCTTGTTAGAGCCATCTATTTGTGGTCTTCCAGTGACAGAAGCACTAGATAATGAAAACATATAAAAATCCTACATAAGAATCCTACATAAGGGTTCATATGAGGGTCTTGGTTCTTGCCGTCACATATGATGGTATACAAGCTCTCTACTAATTAAAAATCCAAGTAGTTTCTGAGTCTGTCTATAAACTGCATACCCATGTAAATAGGAACAATTAGATAAGGTTTGTACCTGATATCAATTAGTCAAATGTTTGTCTTAGCATTGATATATATAGTGTACCTTTATACACTTGAAAAGAAAACCAATAAAGAAATACTTCCAAATATACTAAACACCTTTAACATAATAATACAGTAATAAAAATCATATTTCAATGCACATCACAAAAGAGTACCTGTTTATTATTATGAACCATTGGGTGTACCCAGAATTTATAATAAAATGAGCTTTGCAGGGACTGGTGCTTACGGATGGGCTGGCTGTAAGTTGGAAGTTTGTAATCCAGGGGCTGCCCATGATCATTTGAGGCCCACAAACAGATAAACAGTTTCAGCAGTCTGATAACCACCACAATGGACCAGCAATGGGGGATAGCTTCTCTCACAGCACAGAGTAGGGCAGCAAGGAAAATGGAGCTCTTGCTTCCCCTTGGCCTCTGCCAAAGCCCTTCTTCACCGAGAGGCCTGGGGGTGAATGCTCTCTCCCTGTCATTTTTACAGAAATGGACCAAGTTTCTTCTAAGGTTCCTGTGAGTTTCCAAGACTGTAACTCTTATGGGAGTAGAAAGCCCTTTCTCCCACGGAGCCCGTGGTCATTCTGAGCTGTTGACCTTGCGTTTAGCAGCCTAACACGTAACTACTATACCACCAGGCCTCCTAGTAAATATAAATCGTACTAACCGAACCTTAATGGGGGGGCGGCAATGAGACAACCGACTTGATGGCAGTGAGCTGGAGTTTTTGATTCCTATATGGACTATGCTTTGTTTAAACACCACACCCGGGCCCTGTCATGCAGCCCCTTTTACTTTCATTGTGCTGTGTTCAAGGGGAGTTGTCAGTGCCCCAAAGAATGTCCCATCAGTCTATGTGGTCTATGTTGGGGTGTAAATGCTGTCTCTCTCTTACCTGTAGCTGCTCTAGGTAGGACTGCTGAGAGATGTCATTCTGAGCCTCAGTTTCCCTTACTTTTAAATAAGGAGTTTAGATGAAGGGAACTATTAGATATTTTCCAATACTCTTTCACTTAGATTATTTGTTTCTGATCACTTATTAGAAGACAAATCTTTGAAATCAATGGAGCTTTTGCTTCATTAGATGGCAGACTTCCTTTGGAATAGGAAATGAAGCAGAGTTTTTAGAAATTTAATGATTTGATATGAAGCATTGGATGCTCATCAGTGGATGGGCATCAGAGAGGTGGAGAATAGGGGAGAGCAGGGAAGATGAGGAAGGAATCACGCACTAATTTCACAGCACATTTTCACTATTAATCAAGTACTTGGCCTGCACAGTGTGTTAAAACTATGGGTAGTAGTCTACTAGTGCACCATGACATCAGCTTATTGAATCATAATACTGAAAACCTCACTGCCATTGAGTCATGCTGAGGCTTGGGAGTCTTAAGGACAGGGTAGAACTGCCTCGCTGTCGGTTTCCCAGACTGTAACTCTTTACTGGAGTAGCAAGCCTTGTCTAGTGGTATCAAACAGCCAACCTGATAGTTAGCAGCCCAATGCATAAGCATTATGCCACAGGGGCTCCCATTGACCATAAGTGGCATTAATAATAACAAATAGAAAACAGGGTGCATCGTGTGGAGTTCGAAGAGATACTGGTTCATGAAAATTGATGCGATCTATACCTGTATTGCTCTGTATGTGTACTGAATCACAATACAAGATGTATTTCTATGTGCAGACATCAAATATGGAATTATGGGGCCATAGGTTACAATTAGGATTAGATACTTGAAACATTTATATAATAATTTAAAAGTGGAAATTTAAGATCTGGTTGAGTTGGGGCCAGACTCATAGGCAGATAAAAACAGAATAAAAAGCATTAAAGTCCTAAGACCTGGATGAAATGGAATACACTCTATCTCATGACAGATATAAGCATACTTTCTTGGAACTCATATCATCATCCCCCCCCATTTTAGAACTAAAAATTTAATCTTTGCAAACTGAAGGCCACTGGCTTTAAAGTCAGAGAGATTTTGTGTATGAATTTGGAAAACAAACAGCAACAACAATCTCATCCTCATTCTGCCAGTTGCCGCATCTTTAACATGAGGGCAATGATACGTCACATTGTGCTGTCTTAAGGACTAAATAACTAAGGTTTAAGACGTCTTGAGCCCAGCAGACCCCCCCGCACAGAGTGGTCTCTCGGTAAAGGACAGCCCCTGTGCATCTTCTCAAGGTGGAAAATCATTGTCTGGATATTCTTTTTCTTCCTGTGTTAGGTGAGCCCGTGCATGCCAGAGGAGAACTTTATTCCTACAGGGTTTCAAGGACGGATTGTCCAGAGTTAGATTGACCTGTCTTTCTCCCAAGGCACCTCTGGGTGGACACCAACATCCATCTTTTTGTTAGTAGTCGAGATCATTAACTGTTTACGCCACCCAGGGATTCCTGTACAGTATGCAGCTGAATGAGCATCCAAAGACTATTTTTCTCCATAAACACCCCCAATTGAAGGTGATATAGTTTATATACTTCATAAAGCTGGGGCATTTCTTTTCTTCCCCAGCTAACGCACACCTCAGGGGACTTCCAAAAGCAAACAGAGAAACAAACAAACAAAAAAATCCCCAAAACCACAGTGCCATCCTATGGACAGGGGAGAATCGATCCCCTGGGTTTCAGAGGCTGTATATCATTACAGGAGCCGAAAATATAAACCTGGAATTTCCCAGATGCTGGTGGATAAACTGGTGGTCTGTCTAAAACATGGGGCTGAGTCGTGTGATTTTTTTTAGCTGTAAGGCACTATAGATATCCCTTCACACAGCGCCTTCATTTTGAAGATAAGGAAACAAAGCCGCTGAAATATTAGGATATTTACCCACTTTTGTCAGATGAGTAGTGTCTGGCTCAGGACTTGAACTCAGACATGGTGTCTCCAAGTCCTGTAACTTTCCACTGACTTTTAGATTCCCAACAATGGGTATGAAGGGAAAGCTGAAAGTCCCCTGAAGTTCAAGGTCACGACAGGTCTATTTGGAGCCTCCCTTACAAAGCCGATTCGGTCCTTTCTCAGACCGCCTGGCCACAGAGCAGACTTTCTAGGAGAGGCAGGAAACTGGGCTTTCTGCCACTCCACAGCTTTGATTTCCCTCTAAGGAGCAAAAAGCCCTGCCCAGCCTCTTTCTGGCGGGCTTGGTAAATAGTCACCACCTTTGACTCCATATCTCCACGCCCAGAAATTAATCATAAAGGAAAAATCTCAAGGAAGGCAAAGATTTTGCTGCGAAGATGTCATAACATTGTTTTATAACAACTAAATTTTTGACCCACCGCAACTGTTTAAATAAGCGATTTTATATTTATATCATAGATTATTGTGTAGCCATAAATGGGATGCTATTGTAGGAAAAGAGCATCTTGGGATCTGGGAAATGTGCTGGGTTAATTGCTAGGGCACAGCACCTTACAAATCCGTAGAAAGATTCCCATTGTGTCATAAAGAACTATATTCACACCCATGTTTGTTTAAAACCCACATTCGGAATAAACAGCCCCAGAACACTAAGAATAAGTGGTGAAACAACTGATCGTGAGCATGTTGCCCTCGGGGTTTGCTCGATTCTCCACAATCCTGAACATGGACTCACATGATTGTGATAGCAAGACAATACAAAATGTTATTTAAAGTTAAAGTCTGATTTCTCCCCTTCATGTGCCCCTGCTGGAATGGCGTCAGCCAGCTAAGGAAGAGGGCTAGCATCTCAGGTTTTGGGTGTTGGACACGATGAGACCAGGGGAAGGAAGAGACTTGGAGATTTGTTCTCTGTCAGATGTCTAAGTTTTGGGGCCTGTTGCACACTCCACCAAACACAAGACGTGTGTGTGTGTGTGTGTGTGTGTGTGTGTGTGTATGTCTTCTTCAACACAACTAAGAGATCTCAAACTTTCTGAAACCACGGCCCAGCTAAACTGTGAAAACCCATGGCCTGCCCACTCCATTGATGCCCACATCCAATGTCATTGCCACGGAGTCAGTTTTGACTCCTGTGACCCTACAGTACAGAGTAGAATTGCTCTTGGTCTCCAGGAGGAGAGTCTCATTTTCCTCCCTTGGAGCAGCTGATGAGTTTGAACAGCTGACCTTGTGATTGGCAGCCCAATCCTTAACCCACTATACCACCATAACTCACGTTTCTATTTCCTGGAGGAAAATTCTTGGTCACATAAATTTAGAAACAAAATGAAGCATATATATATGTATATATGCCTCCCTTATATGTGTAAAAAGCATATGAGCTCTTATACATGATTTAAGTTATAAATCAGTCATGTCAACCTAAAATTCACCCAGTAATGCACTTATCTTGCTAGTATGATGGTGCCCGGCTATCAAAAGATATAGCGTCTGGGGTCTTAAAGGCTTGTAGGCAAATAAGCGGCCATCTAGCTCGGAAACAACAAAGTCCACAGAGAAGAAGCACACGCGCCTGTGCGAACACGAAGTGTTGAAGG
>NW_022111324.1:95681604-95690206 GCF_000313985.2 Echinops telfairi
TATCAAGGGTGCATGGGAGAGAGGGGAGGAGGAAGGGAGGGGGAGGGGGAAAAAAGGAAAATGAGCTGATTCTGGGAACCCAAGAAGAAAGCGAATTTTGGGAATGATGAGGGCAACAAATGTATAGATGTGCTTTACACAACTGATCTATGTATTGTGATGAATTGTATGAGGCCCAATAAATTGGAAAAAAAAGCAAAATTACTTAAATAGCATACATTTATAGATTACACTTATCACTTGGAAGTATGTATTACTGTTGATGTGTATCCTAGGGAGGTATATCTGTTCTAGCACTAGGGTACAAGAGACACTTATTTGATCCATAGGACTGGTGCAAGTACACAGCTTAGTTGAATGCCAGCACATATGGAGATCATGCAGGTAAGGTTCCAGACCTCTGCAATAAAGCAAATCTGGCAATAAAGTGAGTCACATAAGAACTCTTAAGTTTCCTAGTACATGTACGATTTACCTTTATGCTATATTTTAATCCACAAAATCTATAATAGCATGATTTAAAAGTCTGAACTATTGTGAGGATTACCAAAGTATGACAAGAGAGATGGGAAGTGAGCTCATGGTATTGGGGAAAACAGTGCCAACAGACAGAGGGTTACCACAAACCTTCTATTTGTTTTCTTAAAAAAATGCATATCTGTGAAGCATAATACAGCAAGGGTATGCCTGTAATTTGGAAATTATAGGTCCACATTAAACTTGATGCAAAACCTCAACATTGCCAGCAGTTAATTTCATAAACTACACTGGCACTCATGAAGCCCAACAGCAGTGCCCTTCCCATCTGTTCTGGCTCATGGCAACCTTATGTGTGTCAGACTCCAACCGGGCTCCACAAGGCTTCTAATAGCTGCTGTTTCAAAAAGTCCACTGCCAGGTCTTTCTTGAGCGTGGCCTCTGGGTGGACTCTGTCACCTTTTGATTAGCAGCTGACCACTTCGACTGCTTGCACCTGCCAGCAAGGAAGCTAGGCCAGACGTGAGAACGACGAGTCATTGAAACCCTATCCAGTCAAGACAGAAGCAACCATTCTGAATGTCACCTTGTCGAAAGGCTTGGAATTTCAAATGTAGACTTGCACTCCTGTGCCGTGGAAACAGGGCAATGCAGTAAGAAGTTGTATTTCTTAATAGAATATGGGATTACCTGTCATTGTTCCTGAATGCCTTTGAGTGGACGCCAACACATTGAGACCCTGTGTGACAGAGTAGGAGGACCGCCCTACTGTGTTGCTGAGCTGTAATCCTTACGGAAGCAGACCACCAAGTCTTGCTTCCATGGAGTCTCCGAGTGGACTAGGGTCCTCAGTAAAATCTGCTAACAAGCCAGGTTTAGGTTATGAATACATAATTTGTGTCACTTTGATACCTTACTTAGCAGAATATTATGAAACTGCCCTTTGTAAAATGGAAATGGATAACTCTGCCTGCAAGAACTTTAAAAGACACAAGTGCCCACCCTTCAGGAGGCCTACCAGTATCTCCGGTTCTCTCCTTAGATCACCTGCAATGTAGGAGATCCTTAATCCACGGGAGGAGTCCGTGGCTGGTGCTGACAGCTAAGGTACTCACTCAGCTGCTGATCCAGAGGTCGAGGTCTACCCAAGATGCCTCATCATTCCCTGCCAGTAAAACTCTCATGGAAAATCTTTGGGGCCCAGTTTCTACTCTGATACACCAGCGGTCATCCTGAGCTGGTGTTGACGTGAGGGCCACTCAGGCACCAAATCAGAACCCATCTTTGGTTCACCCAGAACCTCTGAAGCAGCTCCATCAGGCCCAGGGTCCAGACTCAGAAGACATATATGAAAATCCAAAGAGTGTCCCTCTGTTTCCCAAGTTCTGCTCCAACCTTCTTCTCTCTCCAGGTCTCAGTGGCGATGGAAATCGAGGCTTGCTTATAAGCACCCTCTCCATTCCAGCTCTTTTGACTTCTCTTGGACATTTTAAAACTATTCTTGGTTCTTTGACAGGTCAGCGTTCTCCTCTGAGAAATACATTTTCCTTCCAATTCCCATACCTCCATGTTCCGCAAAAAGAGAGAGGCTTTAGGGTCTTGAAAACAAAGAGAAGATGTTGGGATCCCTTAATGGCTTCCATCTTCAGGGAATTAGTGATTATAAGAAAATTCCTAACTGGGCTCAAGAAGCAAGCCCAGGAATCCTAACCAGTAGACAGGCAAGCCGATGCCGGAGACACTGGCGTGTTGGAGAATTAGCTGAGATTTATGCGAGGGGGCGGAGGATGTGGATGCCAACATCTGAAAGGGCTTTGCATCACCTCCCTCCCTTCAAGATTGGTTTGGCTTGTCAGATGTCATCTGGCCCTGACAGTCTGCATGTCTCCCTCCAGGGGCAGAGGGTCGTGGCAACAGTAGCAGTGGTCTGGAGGCCTCATGAGCTCCTGGGCACCTCGAAGACGGAGGGCCGAGGAGCTGGCTGTGTGGTGGCAGGCCAGGCCCTGCGGCTAATTAGGACTCAGAGACTGCAGGGCGCCCCTAGTCAGCCGGCCTTCTGCAAGGGCCTCTCAGCTACAGAGGAGACACACTTGGAGCAAGTCAGGCACCAGTAGCCTGGGAACCTTCAGAAGCCTGAGGGTTTTTGTCTTCTGGAACTCGCTGACCCATAAGGAGCTGCTGTGGATGGAGCTCTAATGCACAGCGACGCCCCATGTTTCCGAGTGGGGTTTGCAACAGCTGATTTTGTTGCTGCTGCTGTCAGTGGTGCACCAGGGCTTTCTTCTGAGGATCTCTGGGCCAATTGATTCAACCTTCCAATTTTATTTAGCCAGGCAAGTGTGGGGTCTGGCTACGTTCACCAAGTACTTGGATATGTTCACTTTGGTTTGTGCTCCATGTCAACCACTGTTCCAATTCAAGAATTAAATTTTCTCTCAGCACAAAGAACTGGGGAAAAAAGTGAACAAAAGACGGAGCTGGGACTATGAGAAGCGTGATTCAAAAAGCCCCAGGCACCCAGCTTGCCCAGTCAGTCATATGTCCGCAGATGGGTGTTCCTCCTGACTGCATTGTGTGTTTCTCCGTGCATCTAGCCCCTTGGACTGAGCCACTTGGAACTCCCCAGAGCCTCTTTGAGCACTTAGAAGCCTGCACCGGATTCTACCACTGGACTGAGCCACTTGGAACCCCCTCCCCCGGAGCCTCTTTGAGCCCTTAGAAGCCTGCACCGGAGTCTCCACACAGTCTTGTGGGGCTCACAGGCACAGGAGCAGCCCCCACATTCTTGCAGTCCCCTCATGCGTAGCCTAAGGGGAGCCAGGACAATAAACAGTGCCCCTTACAGATGGAGCCCAACAGGCTCCTTCCTCGGACTTAATGACACAGGGTTAGAATGTGAGACAGACCTTCCATAGAAATGACCATCCCTGGGACCCCGAAAGGCAGACCTTGAAGTGGCGGAAGCCTGGCCCACCACAGACTGTGGCTGTCGCCATCTCTCTGGATCCCCAGTAAATCTCCAAGCAACTTTGGCACACATTACTAGCGAGAAGGGTACCGAGAAGAACCCTGCCCTGAGGGCACCAAGGCAACGCTGGCTCCCATTACCTGGACTGAACACCGTTGTGCCTGGCGTTTTCCTTTATTCCAGCCTTTGGGTTTGGAGTTACATCGGCTCTACCAAACTGGGGAGAAGAGAAAGCAAAAGCGAAATTGCCACGGAAGGAGAGCCGAGATCAAAGAGAGAAGTTGTGAACGGCGGACGCTGCGAGGTGGGTTCTCCGGCAGCTAGAGACGCTCTTCAGCTAGAGACTGCCTGAGGCGAAGAGCTGCAATGCTTTTCCCTCGGTAAGAAATCTGTGACATCTGCCTTGACCTCGAGCTTTCCCGTCTACTGCGCCACTCTGCTGGCGGAGTGGGTTATGCGTTGGGTTACTAAACCAACGGTCACCAGTTCAAATCTTCCAACCACTCCAAGGGAGAACGATGAGGCTGTCGGCTCCCGTAAAGATTCACAGTCTCGGAAACCCACACGGGCAGGTGTACTCTGTCCTCGAGGGCCACTAGGAGTCAGAATCGACTCCCTCGTGGGAGTTTGTGGGTTTCCTCTGTGTTCAGTAGGGCAGTCTAGGATTTGTGCTCAGCCCTCGCCTTTCCCAGGAAGGAGAAAGGTGGAGGTGAGGCGGGACTCTCAGCACCGGAAGTCATCCGAAGCAGCAGCCCTCATCAGTCCTCCTCGCCCACATCTCCCAGGGAAGACCTGGACCACAGCACTCACCGGACTCCACTGAAGTTGCTTTGTTCCCATGGAAACCCATGAGTCCTCTCAGCTGTGTGTCTGTATTGTTTCAGGGACCAGGAAACACGCCCTGGAGGAGCTCTGCAATGTCCTCATAAAACACAGCACGCTCTTTTCTTATTCATCCAAATGATAAAAAGATTCCATTCTAAATTGAAAATGACTTTCTTTCTAGTGTGTGGCCATTGGGGACAAGTGCTGACCTTTAATATCGAGTCAGAAAGCTTAAGGCTCGTGCCAGTCTCCAGGAGCACGACCAAGAGGTTGCAGTGGGTAGAGGGGTGGACAGCACCCGGGTGACAATCTCAGAGGGAGTGGCATTAATGTTAGGGGGACAAAGGCTGGCGAGGGAGGAAGAGTTGGTGATTGCTGGAGGCTGGGCGGGGAAAGACAAGCCATTCCCTCTACCCTACAATGGCAGAGTCGGCTCTTGGGTTTGGGGTGTGAGACAAGGGCAGCGCATGAAGTGTGCAGTGCTGGGATGCACGTACTTGGAAAGAGGAGTACCCTACCAGAAGCCCAGCCAAGAGCAGAAGACTTGTCAGAAAGCCAGCCTAGGGTGGGAGGTCCACCATGAGCAGAATATAAAGTGTCGCTCTGCATTCTGCGCAGGCCTTTAAACTAGCTAATGGCCCTGTGGACTTCCTTTCCCAAGTATCCCCTTCAATAGACTCACACTATTGCTGTTCAAACCTGTTCTCTGAGCCTTGTCTGAATTTTGTCCTTCGCCTGAAATCTTTCTTGCTAACTGAATAAGAACTGAGGAATGGGGAGAATGGGGGAACGCTGAGCCTCCTCCCAGCAGCACAACAATAGCCGTCTAGAAAATTTGGGGGCAGTGTTTTCGCAGAAATGTATTAAATTATCCCTGTAGTTATAATAACAGCATTTTCCCCAAGCCCAGCTTGAATGCACCAAGAAACCTATAAGGCTAAAACTCCATGTTAGCTTACATTTTGAACCTTCTAACACCCTCTGGTCAGGGCTGTCATTGTAGTTTCAGGGACTAGGACCCAGCATCCAATTATAAGGCTGCCTCCAATCACGCTTTCATCTGCATACGCTGCTTTCATTGCTGCCGATGTGTTTACGTTTGCTGATTTTGTTAATTTTTGGGGTGTTTTGGCTACAGCAGTGTGAGTTATTTGAGAACTTTATATTGGTATTTTTTTTTGAGAATGGAAGAAAATAAGATTAAAACCATATTCACTGCCATGAAGTCAATTCCAACTCATCATGACCACATAGGGCAGGGTAGAACTAAGCCTGTAAATCTCTCAGACTGTAACTCTTTACAAGAGTAGAAAGCCACGCCTTTCTCCTGAGGGGCAGCTGGTGGTTTCGAACTGCTGACCTTGCAGTTAGCAGCCCAACGTCTAACCACTACGCCACCAGAGCTCTGCAATGGAAGAAAAAGGAGGCTAAAAATCAAAAAAGGTTTCTGCTCAGTTAATAATAATGTTGCGATGAATTGTATTGTAATTCAACACGGATTTTGCAAAACAATTCTGTTGTTAGTATTCAGATAGTCTACGAACTATTATATTTAAGCAACGTTCAGACAAATCTAGGATAAACTATGGCCTGGTCGTGAGGAGGTCCATAGGGGAAAGGCACACTATAAATTGCCACACTCTTGATGATCCCACTGCAGGGCTCTATATTGATGACAAGGCACACCAGTGAAGTGTGTTTGTACAGGAGGTTATCATGTCCCTCCCTTGCTGAGAGGACTTTGAAGTTGGCTGCCAGGCTGGTACCATGTGAAGACTCCCAGCACGTTGTACTCGGCAGTGGGCGCTTCTTGTCATGAAATTTGGCTGTTAGGAAACCCGGCCCTTGGTAGCATTAGAAAGAAATGGGAAGGTAGGTCCTATAATACTTTAGCATCACTATCTACCACCCATTACAAGTCCTAATTTATGTCAGGGCAAAACTGTGCTCTATTGGGTTGGCCATTGCTGATTTTTCAATAGTAGATAGTTAGGCCACTTGATGGACAGTTGAGCATGGTAAATCATTTGCACCACCCAGGGGACTCTTTTAGCATCCCAGCAGTGATTCTGGTTTGATGGAGTTCTTCATTCTCCCTGGACTCCACCCCTTCTCTTCCACTTTTCCTAACGAGTGGTGATAAAATCATTATGGTGGAACAAGCATTCCTGTAATCCAATTGTTAGCCATAACAATAGGAGCAACAACCAACAAACCTCTGAAGAGATGATTCACTATCCTATCCAGGGCACATCTAAAAATAATACCATTTTAAATAACTTAAAATGAATAGGAAACTCAGGTGGGTATAAACCAGATAACAGCACCCTTATTGTCTCCGCTCTTCCATCCTGACCCTAGGCCCCTCTGCATCATCGTCCTGCTGTGTGCACTCTGCGTGGACATGCTGCAGTCTCATTCAAATACGCTGGAGTTTCTCTTGGGCTCAGAATGGCATGCAAAATGCCTGCTTATGGAACCACTCTCCATTGTTAGGGAGACAATAAAAGGATGTCTGATAAGCATCTTGCAGCAGACTTTTCTCCAACTGAAGCATATTGGTGACACGGTATTTCCATTCTACCCGTGGCTCCAAGGAGATTTGTGTGACCCCCTGACAAGAGAAGACATTGCTCCTTCATTTCTGGAAGCAGCAAGCAGCTGTGCAGACGCTGCTTAGAAGCGGACTAATCTCACTCTGCTAACTTGAGGGGTTGGAGAAAAGACATGAGCTTTCCGAGTGTTTCAGGAAAGCCCATTTGATCAAGAGGCATGTGAACAGGTACCCTGGAGTCTGTGTTCAAGAACGGACGGGTTTATATCATCCAGTCTTGTTTATCACAGTAGATAACAAATGACGTTTGCTTAATGGAAGATCCACAAAAGGATGAAAGAGGATTATCGGGATTGGATGAAATCATGATTTTTCTTCCACTTAAGGTTTTCAGTAGAGGCTATGTCTCATTTTGAAGAACATGCTAGAGCAGCCCCTTTGGGGGTCAAATGACCCTTTCACAGGGGTCGCCGGATTCATAACAGTAGCAAAATTACAGTGATGAACTAGCAATGGAAATAATTTTATGGTTGGGGGTCACCACAACATGAGGAACTGTATTAAAGGGTCGCGGCATGAGGAAGTTTGAGACCCACTGCTCTAGAGACTCTGTTGATATGCCTTGGAAGTATTCTTTAATATCAACTGTGAGATGCAATTTTTATGTGATTCTTTTAAATATGAGCATGTCTATATATTTAACATATAACTCCAGCAAGGGCATGCCAACTTACATGCTCATCTGCAGGCACGTCTGTTGGACACAAATTCATGCATATGTTCCTTTAATCAATTGTCTGTATGATGTCTGTGCTCTATAACTATGCTTGATACCAGGAGGCTAAAGTCATATGCACACTATATAGGAGTGGCTGTATTTATTGAAGAGATAAATCACGGAGAGATAGAAAATTGATTTTTAAATATGAGGTGGTTGCCCAGAACTTTCGGTAGGTGGGGTTTCAGATCAAAGAAAGGGCTTTTTCCAAGCTGTGCTAGTTGGGGAAAATATTACCCAAGAAGGGGGATTTATTGACAACTCACCTCTTGAGGAGACTCGGTAATGACTTAGCATCTGGCTTCATTCGTTCCACATACACATACACACTTTCAACATCACAGCCACCTGCAGGAGGGAACTGGGTGCTCAGGAACTCTAGGTCAGGAGCATCAACGAGACAATTCAAGTTGTTGAGAAGAGCTAATTCAATGTGAACACATAAGGAGAATTTCAGGGACACTAACTGCATTTCTGCATGTTGCAACATTTGGTACTCATAAAGCTGCTCCATTCTGTTTACCATATGTGCCAGATTTTCTATTAGCATGAAATTCCAGGGACCCTTAAATAATTCAGATTCAGTCACAGAACAAGACAAAGATTCTGTCACAATTAAGTGGATGAGCAAAATTCTCTTTAGTCTCTTATGCTGAAAGTGAAACAGCTTCTTCAGGCCAGTCATAGATCTTTATGGTAGATTTCTTTCTTTTGAAAATATTTTAAATAATGCGGGGTGGGCTTTTCAATGGTTGATTTTCAGAAGGAGACCCTGAGGCCTTTCTTCCATGTTTGCTCAAGGCCACAAGTATTGATTTCATGATAGATTTCACCTAATTTGCTAATTATTTTAAACATTTCATTAAAACTGCTAAGATGTGGTTTCCACTTACTTGATCTTTTGTCTAACTAACTTTGTTTCATCTACTTCCTTTTCAGTCTCAGTGTCCTTAGTTGGCAAAACTGTCACACAGTAAGCAATCACCTTCATCTACTTGGG
>NW_022111324.1:95691274-95692333 GCF_000313985.2 Echinops telfairi
GCTTTGAGTCTCCACTCTGCACTCACCCACCTTTACAATGATACGATTTTCAAAAAAATTTTTGATGTAACTTTCCTGGTCTTTTTCTCACCAATATCGTTTTCACTATTCTTAAAACTTCTGTGTAATAAAACCCTCATGATACTCCTGTGTACTTCCAGAAAGTCTATCAAAATTGTCCCTGGAAAGTCCCCCAAACAATCCTCACCGTCTTCTGATCTGATCTCGCTGACTTGAGTGCGGTTGGCCAGCAGTCGCTGTTTGCACTGGACTCTTTTTAAGGCACCCCAAAAAGACAAAGACAATTGCATCTCTGAGAAAGCTTGCCTGAAGCATTCGATGATCAGAGAGATGGGTTTACAAGCATTTTGTCTGGAATAACCTTGTGCATGAATGGACTGGAACCCTAGTAGCGATACTTTTGGATTTACTCTCAAATGCAGGTATGTGTATACTTGTGCAAATACATAAACATTTGTGTATATATATATATGTGTGTATATAATCCTATATAATTTTACCCCACTACAAAAATATATTAGGGTTCAACATGGCTTGTGAGGCATTGCCCTATTCATCTGACCTAAATAATCATTCTTGACCTTCTCAACAGTGTATACCCGTCATTTTTAACTTTATACATAATAGATAGATGGGGACACATGAAGTAACCGCATGAAATATCCCTCTTGATAACTGTAGCTCTGGGCTGGTCTAATGGTACACTTAGATTATAAACAGCTTCCGATCTTTTATATGAGGGAGCTTTAAAACATTCCTAGAAATGCATATTATGGGAAAATTTCATAATAAATTATTCCTAATAAATATACCAAAGCAAACTCATACTAACTTGCTCCAATATGTCTGAACAGGATCTAGTTTGAAACAGTAAAAAGGATAGAACATCAGTCAGAAGAAGACAAAAAGCCAAACATTTAGAGCAACATGAATTCTGCGAAAATGAAGCAAGAAAGAGCAATAATCAGATTCATGATGAAGCTTAGGCGGAAGAATAGTGAAATCATTGATGCTTTACAAAAACTTCATGGGGACAAG
>NW_022111324.1:95692892-95694722 GCF_000313985.2 Echinops telfairi
CTTAAAAACAAAGGCACTGCAAATCTGAATCGAGGCAACTTGAGGACTTGGATCCTGTCCTAGAAGCACTGCCACTGTGGAGCCCACACTTGTAGGAATAGTGGGGTGCTTCTCAGCAACTGGATTAACTGCCACTCAGAATCATGCAGGACCATTGTTCTGGAGCACAGGCAATGCTACTGAGGGCATTCCTCCTAGCCGAAACCCATCTCATGTCTCTCAAATGATAAATTCACTATCTGTGAGGTTAGCTGCACCTTACTTACATGTCTCTCCTCCTTGAATCTCTAGGGTAGAGAGCCTAAAGGATCAAACATGGAAATAATCTCTCAATAAGATTCAGAAATCTCAATAAAGTAGTTATTATTTGGATCCCACAGCCTGTTAAATATTTTTCATCAATAAAATATTTTAAATGTCTTCTTTTAAGGTTGTGTAACCTTCTGCTCTGTAACCACAGTCATTTATTTTACATCTCTGTCAGATATTTAACTGGTTTCTTTTCAATCTTAGCCCCTTATATACTTTTCTAAAGAGAGTTACAATTGACATTTTGGTAGGTAAAGATCTGTCTACTTCTTTGACTATTACCTTAAATATGTAGAAGTGGAGGGACAGGATCAAAGAGAATAATTTTAAAAAATTCCTAATATATGTTATCGTTCATCAAATGGCCTCCCATCAGTGCGATTAACAATTTATTGCTTGCACCTGACATAAATGAAAGAGCCCGTTAAGAACTGCACCCTAGTCCTTTGAATTTTTATTAAAAATACTCTGCTAACTTGACTGTTGATGTTAAGTGCTCTTGAGTTGATATTCCACTCATGGAAAGCCCATGTGACTTCGCTGAATTAACTCGGGGTTTTCTAGACTCTAATCTGTTAATAGAGATAATAAAATTTTGCTTCAGTTTTCAAGGTGCTGAAAATTAAAACATTATATCCTTTCCTAGTTGGGAGAAAGACCAGGTGATTTGTTCCCATAAAGATTACAGTTTCAGGTTAGGATTTCTTTTCTGTAACTTTTGCTATCATTGTTCATTTATTAGTGTTATCTAGCTTTAACAAGCAGAAATGCATTTTATCACAGTTTAGGAAGCTAGAATTCTGAAATTCGAACAATGAATCTAGAAAACAGTTTCTCTCCTGTCTTCTCCTGTGCAATCCTCACGTGGCTTGACATCTCTCTTCCCCGTCTCTTCATTGTTTTTAATAGAGACTTCACAATAAATCGACTTGTTCATTGTAACACGAAGGTAAAAAGAAATCTTTTCCAGGACTGTAGCAATGGTCTCTAACTTGCACTGAATCCTTACATAACTTCTAGCGGGTGTGCTAAGTGCAAAAATTGAAATCATCACGTCCCCACCCCCAGCCAGTCCTGGGGCTTTGGGGCTTGGCTCGAGGGGAGTCCCTCTGGGACATGGGGGTGCATGAATGGTGTGACCCTTTGCTGGGCATGCTTACACAGTACAGTAGGCTGGGCCCCTCTAGGGTTTCCCGTATGGGCTCCAATACATTTATTTCCTTCCCTTTTGCTTAAAAAAAATTGAAATCATCATAGACAACAAGAAAATGAAGTAAATATTTACTTGTCCTCTTGAAGGAGCAGGGATTTCTAAATGCAAATTCACTAGATGGACCTATAGGGGGAAATCAATAGATTTACCTAAGTAAGCATCAAATTGTTTTTTACAACACATTAAAAAGTTTAAAATGAGCCACAAGTACTGACAGATGTCATGCATTGTCTTCTAACTGTATGCCAAACACCATGCTGGGAGCTTCACCTAAATTATTTATGAATTCTCTCTCTCTCTCTCTCTCT
>NW_022111324.1:95694822-95699084 GCF_000313985.2 Echinops telfairi
CTCTCACACACACACTCACGCGCGCATACACGTCACTCGAAACACCAAGATTTTAGAAGTATTGCCTCCTCTGAGCAAATGAGGAAACCGAATGGAATACATGACATCAGCGACTTGAAACCCTGGCTGCATGTGGAACCGCCGAGGGAGCTGTCGCAATGCCACCCCGGGTAGGCCCCTTCCTTGGACAGTTCGGTCTGATGCTGAGAGTGTGCCCTGGGCAGCGGTGCTTTGTCCACAGCCACGCTGATAGCTGTAGAGACAAGGCTGCAGAGAAAAAGCGCCGTCAGCATCCTCCCGTTTCCTGTACCACGTAGGACTTCTTGAAAAAATAAACAGCTGTTTAGTTGTCAAGGCTGCTAAATCCTAAACAAAGGCTTAATTTAAAACACAGCAAACTTTGGATGTGAGACTTGAGTAGGTGACCCTTCTGCGATGTAGACACCCTAATCCATGTTCTGGGGCATCAAGAAATCAACCACAGGGCTGGGGTGTTTGATGCTCTATGCTCTCCTTCAAAACTGTAATCTAAAGAAAATAATATAAAAGAGGAGGAGGATTAGAGAAAGGAGAACATTTTGATGGTCTAATAATTTTTAAATAACTGGCAGTGCATGAGCAAAGTGTCAGGCATTTGCATGAATCTACACATTTTGGTGTATGATGGCCCTCGTGACTTCTTTGACAAGTGATTTTTATCCATATAAGTGAATGAGTTTATTGCATAATTTTTAGGAGCACAGAGGTTGGAAATAGACCAGCTCAGCTTGATTTCCAGGTGCGTTCTTTACTGGCTGCATAAGCTTAGATACCACCAGCCATTTGTCCGTTCGGCATGCTGTGGTGGATTGTGTGTCGCTGGAAGCAATGCCTTGAGCTTCCTACAGTGGCTCGTCAGTTCTCTTAGACACATGATAGCCAAGGGCCAACAGGGCCTCCAGACTAAGACCAGGAAGAAAGGTTTGGTGATCTACTTTTGAGCTAGTTAGTTTATTGTGCCAACCTGGCTGATAAACACATGTGGGGTTAATTGAAGGGTGGAGGGATATATGGCTTGGTGAGCCTCACCTTTCTAGTTCTTGGGTCTCTTGCTTTCTGATGGTCGGACCAGGGTGGAGTTGCCACAGCCAGTTGCCTGCTTCAACTGGCAAAGTTCACTTCCTGCAAGACATCCCTGAGGAGAAGCCATATGGACCTACTCAGATGCAGCCCTGGGTGCTGGCGCACCCATGTGGAGACCCCTGGCAGCGCTGAGATGTTTACATGTTCACTGACTCAGCTTTCCTCCTGCAGTCGGCATCATAGTGTGTGTTTTGTGAGATGGAGGAGGACTTTGTGGATTGGTGTTAGACATGTGGGTTAATGTTGGACTTGTGGGCTTGGGCAGCCTGGGTTGGGATGATTTCTTGATGCACACTTAACCTTTATATAAAACTCTCTCTTATACATGAATTTCTGTGGATTTGTTTCTCTAAAGTACCCAGACTAGCACAACTTTCAAAAATTAACATGTGAAACCCCTTTGGATCTCAAAGAACATTGTCTGACTTGTTTGCTTTGACAGAAGGGCTCAATCCCTGGAGGGACACCGTGTTCGGTGAAGTAGAGTGCCGAGGAGAAGGGTGGGGGAACCTGTCCGGGAGATGAACTGCCCCGATGGCTACAATGGGCTCCAACATGTTGGCTCTTCTGAGGATTCTGAGGAATGGGCAAAGCTTCACCCTTGTACACAGGGTCCTCCCGAGCCGAAGTGAACTTGATGGCAGTAACGACCACTGGGGTAAGTTACTTGGTGTCTCTTTGTCTCGGTCCATTGGATTTAAAAATGGGCATACTGATAGTTGTTTTAATGCTGCATAAAAAATCAGCCCAAAGCTTAGTGGATTAAAATCTCCCGTTGTTTCCTCTAGGAGCCCTTGTGGCATAATGAGTTATGAGCTGGCTCCTAACTTCGAAGTCAGCTGTTCAAAACCACCAGCCTCTCAGCGGGCAAAAGATGACATTTTCTACTCCCGTAAAACGTTAGTCTCAGGTACCCACAGGGACAGCTCTCAGTGGCAATGAGTGAGTGAGACTGGATTCTTTCGGTAGGGTTAGAGGCCCCAGTTGGCTGGGCCTTCTGTCTCTAACTAAGGACCACAATCATCTGACAACTTGATTAGGGACAGGAGATCCCCTTCCAGGATGGTTCACTCACACGACTGCCCCCCTGGTCCTCCTTGTTGCCAGGAAGTGTCTGTTAGTCTGTTCACAAGGACCTTCTACCATGATTGCTTGGGGGTTCAAGAAGCATGTCCAAGAGACCAAGGTAGATGCTGCAATGCCTTGATGAATTCAGTTTCACCCCCTGTCACGTTCACAGTATTTTATTGGTAATACAGACCAGCCGTGACTCAATGAGGGAAGAGACTACAGTGGGGTGTAAATAATCGGAATCCATCATTCAGGATAATTTGAGGCTCTTACTACCAAGTACCTAGTTTATAGGCTTGGTGCAAAGATCAAGTTGGATATGTACATCCCGCTTTGGACAGAGCTTGTAGTTAGTTGCCATACAGGTGGCCCCTGCGTTAAGCCAAACCATGTACAGCACGACCAAACCCTGCTGGCCCTGCACCATCCCCATGGTGGCTGCAGACCGGACCATTTTGATCCATGTGGCCTACACAGTTTCATTTCTGCAAGGAGGTTTTATCTCCTAGGCCCTCTTGTCTGGAAGCTCTGTTGAAATCTGTTCAGCATCACAGCAACATGCAAGCCTCCACAGAAAGACAAGTCACACGTGAGCATCGTTGACTGGGTGTCAAACCCTGATCTCCTGCATGGAAGGTAAGAACGCTACCACTGCATTTCCATTACTCCCTGAACAGAGTCGGAACATAGCAAATATATAATTAAACCCCCAAAAATGAGAGCAGTAAGTCCTGGGCATTAGTATGTATGCATACAGTGTTGAATACCACAATCCTCTTTCAGTACTTAGCTTCTTTAAGAAGCCCATAGGCATAGTGGGTTACAAGTTGGGCCACTAGCCCAAAGATCAGCATTTCAGATGCACCACCATTGTGCTATAGGGTCACTCCCAGTCGGAATCGGCTCCACTGCAGTGAGTGTTGTTTGTCCACTACTGTTTGACCCTCAACTCTGAGACAACAAGAGATTCTCAACTTTGCATGGTAGAATCATCTGGAGAGATTTTTAGGATCTAGAGGCCCTGGCTACATCCCTGATACATGAAATCAGACTATCTCAGGTGTGGAGTCCTGCAATCACTAATTTTGAAGTTTCTTATGTGACTGCTCATAGTTTCCATTTTAAGCCCTGAACTGCAAACGTGGTGGTGCAAACCCACCAGGCACTCCACAGAAGTAAGATGACACTGTGTAGGCGCACATAGAAATTGACCGTCTGAGACATTCTAAGCAGTCGTTCTGTTCCGTCCTCGAGGGTCCCTCTGGGTGGGAATGGACTCGCTGACAGTGCGTTAAGTGGCTGCAATGCACAGCCTAGTTGGCAGCCCACTGCTCTGGCGAATTTAACTGAGATTATATTGCAATTCCGCAGGGCATTGGGTGCCAATTCAGCATTTAAATTCTCAAGACTTACCCTCACTTGCTGAAAACAATAGGAAGACCTTCGACTCACTCTAAAGCGCTGGGAATGCTGACGATGGGTGGGAATGACAGCCTGGCGCCACTTGCTCTCTGTCTGTGCGCCTCGCGTCTGCAGGGTTTGAGTCTACAGCATGTCAGCCAGGCTCCTTTGGCCAGAATTTGCCTTCATGCAAGAGGAGAAACTTCCTAGGCATGTGATCACTGGGCCAGGAAAATGTCACCCATTGCCAGAGTAAAACCAGCCTTCCACGCAACCAGGGTGACTGGCACATGAAACCAATTTAGACAAAGGGGTTGGAGAAGTATCAGAGTATCGGGAGACGGCCATTCTGGAAGAAATATCCCCACGGACGCACCTGGTCACCCTACAGGTTCTGTGCAGGAACAGAATGTGCTTTAAGTGCAAGAGTGTGTGTGTGTGTGTGTGTGTGTGTAGTCTGAACATTAGCCTGGTATTGAGAATAATCAGTTTCAATTTGGAAAAGGTGTGTGTGTGTGTGTGTGTTCTGAACATTAGCCTGGTATTGAGAATAATCAGTTTCAATTTGAAAAAGGTGTGTGTGTGTGTTCTGAACATTAGCCTGGTATTGAGAATAATCAGTTATAATTTGGAAAAGGTGTGTGTGTGTGTGTGTGTGTGTGTGTGTG
>NW_022111324.1:95699184-95707272 GCF_000313985.2 Echinops telfairi
TGTGAAAATTAGGTGTGTGTGTGTGTGTGTGTGTGTGTGTGTGTGTGTGTGTAGTCTGAACATTAGCCTGGTATTGAGAATAATCAGTTACAATTTGGAAAAGACAAGCAACAGAGTAAATGGTAGCTGTTATTTGACCCCAGAAAAATGCTAAGCAAATGAACACTTCTAATGAGTTACCTGAACAAACTGGACTTGTGGTGGGTTGGAAAACTCGCTACGCTTTATGCAGCTATTTGGGATTGAGTGAAGCTCTTAACAGACTGCTCATAGCTCTGTCTCCACATTGTAACCTATGTTTGTTTAAGGAAAGCTTAATCCATGTGTTTCTGATTCTTGTAGACATAACTCATCAAAGTCTTTATTTTGCACACAAAATAAGTCTATTGAATGTCCTAGATGCCTTTGGGTTTTAGCCTTTTTAAAAGCATTTCCCTCCCTTTGAAAACGTGCTCACCAAGCAGGTTTGCCAAGTTGAGAGCCCCTCAGCCTTCCTTCGTGCAGATTGTGACCACTGTTTGGCATTTGGATGGTTTCATACTTGCCCAAAATGTAACTTCCTGGTTTGTTTGGATTACCCAAGGCCTTATTTGTAAATTGCCTTTGAGCCTCTTCATAAACTCCAAATGCTCGGCCATGGAATCTCATTTGTTTTGTTGTGGGGTTTTTTTTGCCCCCAATTGTAGAGCTTGCTAATGCATTTATATTACAGCCTTTTGGACTCTCTGGAACAGTTTGTGTTTGTGCTGCCTGGTAATACAAGGAATGTATTTTGAGGTCATGACAGCACCTTATATCGAGAATCTTAAAAGTGTCTTAGGAGCAAGAGCAGAGAGCCATGGCCCGTCAGTCTCTACACTAGTCGAGAATGAATTCCTAACTTGGTTCAGGGGATGAGAAGATTGCAGGGAAGCATACGAGACCAGAGTGTCTGCACCAGGATCACGCTAGAAGGGACCTTGGAGAGTGGACGGCTATCCCTGCAAATGTTCATTAGGAAAGTTAGCCAGGTGCCTCTCTATCTCAGAATAAGAGGGAGAGGAGGAGTCTGAACCATGTTTATCAGATTGCGTCAAGGTTCTGTGGAAATAAGGTAAAATCACCTGCTGAAAATCTAAGAAATGCTAAAAGCCTAAGTTGTCTTTATCTACCATTTGCTCAGCTGTTTGTAAAATATTGCTCTTTATTAAATGTCAATTGTGCATGCTTGATTTAGGTAGACAGAAAGACCCTTAGGCTCAAGAAAATTTTAATGAACAACTGTCATAAAGCTGGAAAGTGTAAATAAATGCTATTTTCACAGATGCAGTCAACTGATATCTAATCTCATCCCCGGATGAGTAATTTGTCAACAGCATCATTTGTGTTGATTGCTATTTAGTGAGGTGGGGATGTTTGTACAGGAAATGGAAGTCATTGTTTTTACCCGTGAAGAACTTACACATAGTATAGTTTATACAATTTCACTACCAAGTGCTAACCACAAAAACAAGTGATTAATCCATAACAACCACAAATGTTCCAGCGACTCAGTGCTTGGGGAGGTGGAGAGGATGGAATGTAACAGTGGAGCGATTGAGTGAGCTGAGAAGGCGGACAGGGTTCTCTGACTGTTGAGACACCAAGTCAACATGAGGTATGAAATCTTACACTTTAAGAGAAAAACAACAACAGCAAAGATTACCAAATCTATATCTTTCAATTTTATACAAGTCAGCCACACGGTTCTCTACTTAGAGAAAAGACGAAATTAAATCTTGCAGTGGAGATGAGCACATTCGAACAATTACAAATGGTGGCTTGAGGTTTTATTCTGTTTTAAGGTTCATAGCCAGTATATCGACAACGTATCCAGATTGGATAAAACCATTTATATATTAACCAATTTTTATTAAGAGTGGTTTTGTAATTAATATAATGCATAGGTACACTTTATTTTATTTTGCAGGTTAATGTTTTGCACCACTGGAGACCCCAGCTATCTAGAATTAAGCCTGTTTAGCATGTGCAGCTGCTAACCAAAAGACTGAAACTTCAAATCAACCCAAGAGAGCCTCTAAAGAAAGACCTGATAATCCACTTCCGACAATTCAGGCAAGGAAAACCCTACGGAGCACAGTTCTACTCGGACACACGGAGTGGATTCAATAGCAACTGGTTAATCATTTGTGACCATAATAAATTATAATCTGCATGGTGGGGTGGACAGCATGCTCTTATACCCAGCTCTTCATATACAGAGGTATCCGGCCTTATAAATTTTCAAAGGAAAATGTTCACCAAGAAAGGTATCATTTGTCCAATTTGGGACTTGGGTTGTATCTGTTCATGTGATCAGCAAATAGCACCCACCATGTGTCAAGTACTGTCCTAGGAGCTAGAGATATAGTGACAGACCGGGCAGGAAGATCCTTGATCTAGACAGCATACATTCTGAAAGGCGTAACAAGTTTGCATGAATATCTTGCTGATAAACTTGAATACTCTCAAGATGCTTTAGATAATCAACTAAAATTTGTGTTAAAGGTATTGGGGCATATTTAAGGGGTGTGTATTAAAATCATCATGTGCTATGCTTTGGTATGGTAGCAAAGTAAGGGGAAAATGTCAAGTACATATCATTTCTTTTTATTATGGTCAATATATATGTATATGTATTTGTGTGTGTGTGTGTGTGTGTGTGTGTGCATGTGCATTACAACATTTATCAACTCAACATTTTTTGGGTACATAGTTTAGTGATATCAATTCTATTAACCATGTCATGCAACCACTACCTATAACTGTTGGCAAATTTCCCATCTCATAAACAAAAACTCCCTAAATAAAAACTACCCCTTTCACACTTCCTTCTCATCCCTGACAACCACTACTGAACTTTGGCCTCTACACATTCACCTATTACTGTATTTCATACAGCCCTAACAGCCGTAGAGTCTATTTTGCCTCACATGTGTCCTCTTGAGATTAACAGCTTTCACTCAGCATATGATTTTCCAGGCTCATCCCTATTGCAGCATCATGCAGCCTACAGGATCAGGGGTAGGTGAGTAGTTGGATGAGTCATTCATCCATTCATTCTTTGATGGACACAGGTTGTTTCTGCCTTTTGGTTAATGTGAGTAGCAAGGTAACGAACATTGGCATACATGTGCTTGTTCATATTGCTACTTTCAAGTCTATTATATATTTGCGGGGTACTCTCCCCCCCAAATGGAAAAAAGTTCCACTGTGTGGAGCTTTCATAGTATGCATTTTTCCTGCTAAGTAAGCATCGAGCAACTGACTCTGAGCTAGTGCATCCAGTGGCATCGCCTGGGAAGGTTCTCTCTGGTCACAGTGAATTTTTTTGTAAAAGCACTTTGCTCAAACCTCATTTTTTGGGATGGCTGATGTATGAGAACAGTGAAATTTTGTTTCCTGTTTGGGAAAATTGCTTCAGAAACTGTTGTGATGTTGAACACAGCTTACAAGGAGAGCACGATGGGAAAAACTCAAGTTTTCAAGTGGTTTTCTCATTTCAAAAAAGGTGAAATGTTGATTGATGACAGATCCATTCTGGATGTCCATCAACGTCCTGAATGGAGGAAGTTACTCTTAATGCATTTGGAATTCCTTCTACCATGTCAGACTGTTAATCAATCTTTTTATTTAGAGGTTCTGAAAAGATAGCATAACAGGGTGTGACAAAAAAGGCCTGAGTTGTGACAGACAGGGTTTTGGCACATAACAATGCACTCTCTCATGCAGCCCTCTGTGTGTGCCAGTTTTTAGCAAAAATCTGCATGCCTCCCTTGTCCCAGACACCTTACTCACCTGGCCTCACTCTGTGAAATTTCCCCCCCCAGATTTTGGCCAATGACGAGGGGCATGAAAGGACAGCAATTTGATGGCACAGAAGAGATGAAGAAAAAAACCAGGGAGGTGCTATCAGCCATCCAAACAGATGAGTTTGAAAAATGTTACCAAGAATGAAATCACAGACAAATATACTTAGTGTAATGGAGACTACTTTGAAGGGGATAAGCTTGTTTTGTAAAACATTTAAATACATAGCTTTGAAAAAAAATTCTGGTTTTATTTTGGGTGCCCACTCATATACCTAAAAGTGGAATTGCTGGTTCCTATGGAAGAGCTGTGTCTAACTGTTTGAAGAACTATCCAACTGTTTTCCACAGTAGCTGTGCTGTTTTGTATTCCCACAATCATTGAGTTGATTGTCTTCCAGCTGCTAAGTTATAGATGTCTTGTATATGCTTTTGGACGTTCGATCCTTGTTGATTACATGGTATTTGAAGATACTTTCCCAATTCTCTTTTCACTTACTGGATATTGTCCTCTGATAAAATGAATAATTTTTGAGTTTCTAACTTTGTCTTTTGCTGAGTATCTGATCATCCATAATGAAACGCTATGTCCACATATGCATCTCTATGTGTTCTTTCAAGAGTTTTTGTAGCACTGACTTCTTTATTAGGGTCCTGCAACCACTCTGAGTTGATTTTTCTTTGTATAGTGTGGGCATGGATCCTGATTCACACTTCTGCATGTGGAAATCCATTTTTTTTGCATCATTTGTTAAATAGACTCTTTTCCCCCATTGAATGGATGTAGTGCCTTTGTCAAAATTCTATGCTTTCAATTCTATTCTGTTTGTCTATACACCTATTGATATATCAGTACCAAGCTGTTTTGATGATCATAGTTGTATAAACCCATAGCCACTGACTTGCTTCCAACTCAAAGCACCCAACAAGGGCAGAGCAGAACTGCTCCCTAGGGTTTCTGAGACTGTAAAATTTTGTGGGAGCCGACAGCCTCAATTTCCTCCTGCAGAGCAGCTCATGGACTTGAACCGAAAACCAGAAAATAGAAGTTCTCTATCTTGTTCCTTAAAATTGCTTTGGTGACTCAGAACCTCCTGCGTTGCCATATGACATTTAGTAATGATTTTTCCATTTCCATAACTAGGGTGGGAGTGTGTTTAGGCTTTTAAAAAAAATCTGTAGCTCACGTTGGGTAGCACTGATTTCTTCACTATATGGAATCATTCAATCCATGAACATGGGATTTATTTGCATTTTTAACAGCTATCTGTAATCTCTTTCAATAATGTTATAAAGTTTTCATTGTATAAGTATAGCATATCCCTGGTCAAATTTATCATTGGGCATTTTATTTTTTAAGGTATTGATGAATATTTTAAGAATAAATTGCAAAAAGCACTGCAAGAACTATTTCAATTGTTTGTCAGATATATGATTTTGGACTAGCAAGAAAGGTGGAGTCTATGTATTTCTATATTTAAAATAATAAATAACATTAGAAAGATAAGAGTAGCTAAGTACATCTAAGCAAAACTTTGGAACCAGAAAAAAATGAATGACTTACTCAGTGTTTCCTTGATCAAAACCATGTTGGAGGACTATTAAACTACATTAAAGTCCTAAAAAATAGCTTCAGCTAGCTATAGCAGCTTTCTATTACTCTATTTCCTTGTAGAAATTAATCAAATTATCATACAATAAAAGACTTTTTGTAGATCCTCCTTCTGAAATGTAAATTTAAATTAAGGTCATATTTTAAGCCAGGTTATCTTAGGCAGCATTCTCTAGAGAAGTGAAACCAAGGAAGCTTACATGTAAGGGGCCTTTTCTTAACATCTGTGGGAAATGGACTGAAAGATAAGGAGAAGTTTGGTAAGTTATTTAACATTCCTGAGCCCTCATGGAGAGTGAAAATCCCTGCCCATCTGCAATGAACAAGGAAGCTTTACCAAACACACATCCCCTTTTCACAATTCCTGCCTCTACTATCTGTTTTCAAAACTAAATATGTATTTCCCAGTCATCCTCACAGCTAAGTATGACCATGTCATGTAACATTTTCCACCTAGTGAGATGTTAAGTCAATGTCTGCTTAGAGGAGCAGAGAATTCTGGAAACCATCTACTTTCCTGATAAAAAGAACCAGAAACAGCTGGTGGAAGCTTCATCCCATTTTATCTTTCATCCTTGAATGCAACTGTGGTGACTCAAATGTGACAATCATGTTACAACAGCATGGTGGCAAGCATAAGGACAAAATCCAACATGCTAAGAATAGCAGAACAATAGAGTCTGACCCTTGGAAAATACTACTAAGCACCCGAATTGTCTCTAGAAAGAGTTAAGAGGTTACTACTAACTTCCTGTTTATGTGAGAGAGAAAAATCACCCAGTCCCCTACTTATTTTGGCCCTTCTCAGTCAGGTGAGGTTGATTTGCCTTATTTATGGTTGTTGAATTGTATAAATTTGCCATGCACAATGAATAAGTGCATACTGAACCTTTGTTTCTAGGGGAAATAAGGAGGTGCCTGTGAGTCTGTGGTCAAAATACCTCTGCCAACCAATTAATACATAATTTTGTATTATGTATTACATAATGAACTGAGTTTATTATGTATTACATAATTATATGAGTTTCTTTAAATGAGTTTATATAAACAAATAATTATTATTTTGAGTAATAAACAATGTATTATTTAATATATATTGTTGATTCATTAACTCATAGCCAACAGCATTATACATTATGCTAGACAGAAGTTCATCTAACATGCATTTTCTCTGAACGGAGTATCACAGCTTTCTTGCATCCAAACACACTGCACTGCAACTTTTCTCTTTGTTTTATGTGAACATCTAATACCAATACTGTATTATGCTCGTAAAAAGTACATTTTACATTATTAATTTATGTCAATATGGCATCGCTATTCTTGTTACATTTTCCTTTTACCCTAAGGAAAAATCTGGGCTCACAAAGAGTTAAAGAACAAAGCAAAGTTAGACATATCATCTAGCTGCATCCAGTAGCTTGGAGGTTGGAGTCTACCTAGAACAGTGGTTCTCAACCTTCCTAATGCCGCGACCCTTTAATACAGTTCCTCCTGTGTGGTGACCCCCCCACCATGAAATGATTTTTGTTGCTACTTCCTAATTGTAATTTTGCAACTGTTATGAATCGTCCAACCCCTGTGAAAGGGTCGTTCGACTCCCAAAGGGGTCGCGACCCACAGGTTGAGAACCTCTGACCTAGAGGCACTTGGAAAGAAGGGCATGGTCACTTCTGCAAAATAAACCATTGACAACCTGATAGAGCACAGTTCTACTCTGACACACACGGGGTTGCCATGAGTCAGAATCAATTCAAAAGCAACTAGTTTCTAGCTGCAAGTTTTGGTCATCCCTTGTCCCTTGTCCCCTTTTGATGCATGTCAGTATTTTTGAAGTATGTCGGTGCACTCAGTTAATGACAGTGCTCTCACCATAGCTATAAACATCTGTGCAGCTTTTAAGATGTTCAGTACATTTTCAAAACTTTCATCAACCTTGATTCCCACTCCACGTCAGTGAGTTACTCTCTCCATGTTACACAATGGGCTCAGGCACAGGAACAATTGGGGGGATGCCACAGGACCGCACAGTGGTTCGTGCTGTTGTGCATGGAGCCCTTACGGGCCTGAGTTGATTTGATGGCACCTAACAGCATTGTTACATCATCATTTCCATCATTTGCCTTCATTTCTTTCTCAGCCTCTTTAGTTCAGCAACGCTGTCAAAATGAATTACCAGTGCCTACTGACTAGTTCCCCTTGATGAATGGGCGCTTCATGTTTCTGTCTTAGTCTACCTCGATGCATCCCTTATAAAACTCTATTTATACTCAGAGAGGCCCATAACCACAACATCAGAGCCGTCTTCGGCTTGGCTGAAGCCAAGGATCTCTGGCAATCTCACTGAAGGCTGTGCATAGTGCCAAGTTCATTTATTAAAAAAATAAAATGCTTACAGTATTTGGCATGAAATGTGATTAGAGCTGTTCCTGGCCAGGAACAACTCTACAAGGTGGTGCTTTCTGGAGCAACCACAGTCCACTTTCCCCACCACACCTGCTTACTTAGAGTACACCTTATTTGAGTTAACTCGATTACATCTGCCCCTTTCACAACCCCCAGCCTGGTAACTGTAAACTGAAACCACATGTAAAAGCCAACATTGCCTTATTGAAATAGAGTCTGTGCTTCATGAAACTTGGCAATTCC
>NW_022111324.1:95708186-95709263 GCF_000313985.2 Echinops telfairi
GGGCGGGTGAGCATGTGGTAGATAGATAGTGATGGGTATGTGTTTCTGAATGTGAGTGATGTGTGTTGTGAGGAGCGTATGTATATTGTAAGATGTATTGTGTATTTGTGTGTATGAAGTAGGTGGTATAGCATGAATTGTTGTTGTTGTTAGGTGCAAGTTCCATTAGGTACAACCAAATAAAACACTACCTGGTCCTGTGTCATCCTTGCAACTGTTATCTCTGTTTGGGCTCATTGTTGCTGCCAGGGTGTTGGTGTCTATCTGCCTCATTGAGGGTCTCAGTCTTTTTTTGTTGACCCTTGAGTTTACCAAGCATGATGTACTTCTCCAAGGGTTGTTCTCTGAGTGACACAAATGATTAAGCAAGTGGCAACTAGCCAAAAGGTTGGAAGCTCGAATTGACCCAGAGGGACCTTTGAAGAAAGACCTGGTGATTTTCTTCCAAAAGATTGCAATCACTGAGAGCCCTCTGGAAGACAGTTTTATTCTGTATGCATAGGGTCACCAGGAGTCCGAATCCATGTGATAACAATGGCTTCGGTAAATATGGCAGATAGGAGTATGTGCGATATATGGATACCCATGTATGTGCAAGTGTGTGTTGAAGGGGGAAGTGGACGCTTGGATCTTGGCAAGACTTTTCAGGGACACTGCCAGCTCCTTCTTTTTCTATTTAAGCCACACTTTCATCCTCACAAGCACTGAAACTACATCTTTCAAAGGTCATCAAAGTCCTCCCCAAGATAAAACCTAACAATTGATTCTTAACCTGTTGAGATCACTGAATTATCGTCTCCAGAAAGGGCCTCCCACTGACCTGGTTGCTCAGACTACAAACCTAGAAGTTATTGCCGTCTCTTCTCTCACGCTCCGCTTCCAGCCTTCAACCCTCTCAGTTGGCCCTGTCTTGGTTAGCGCTGCACCATCCAACCCCTTTGCCACAGCCCTTCCTACCATTGGTCTGAAGCTCTACACCCTGTGCCCTGGATGGATGGTCGGAATGGCTTCCTCGAGGGTTTCCTTGATGTACCTGTGCCTTCTCATCATTTCCATCGTTTGCCTTCATTTCTTTCT
>NW_022111324.1:95710575-95712572 GCF_000313985.2 Echinops telfairi
CAAACATGAATTCAGCATATTTGAAGATATTTTAATTTCTAAAATTTATTATTGAGATATAGCTTATCAATCTTAATATACAGCACAATTAACTTTATTTTACTATTTATTGTCAATTGGATGATAGGTTATTGAGCAGATCAATTTTCCATTCAACGATTTGTACACATTTTGTTTCATGTCATTGATTGCCATCTCCGCAATTTAGCATAACTTATCCCACTTCCTCCTGAGCTTCCCGCTCTGTTTCTCCTTCTTTCCTAACACCAGTCCTGGTGGTGTAGTGGATTACATGCTGGGCTGCTAACTACAGAGTCAGAGGTTTAGAATCAAGAGTAGCACCTCGAGAGAAAGATGAGGCTAGGTGGCAAAATTGACTCAATGGCAGTGCGGTTTTGTGTTTTCCTAACCCTTCTAGACTTGGTCTTTGGTAAATGCTGCCCGTTTGATCTCAACTAGTTGACGCTCCTAAGGTGTGTGTGCTTCCTGGTGCTATGGTTCTCTGGAATGACCTAGCCATTATTTGGCTGAACATTTATCTCTAGACCTGAAGACTGACTAAGGGCCATAGTATTAGGGATTCCAACAGTCTCTTCTCGGACCGGTAAACCTGATCTTTTTATGATTTTGTGTTTTGTTCACATTTTTCTCTCACTCTATACAGGACCTTCTAATCCGATCTCTTTCAGAGCATTTAGTCATGGTAACCATGAACCATCTTGTTCTTCTGGTCTCTGGGTTGTGGAGACATGTTTACCTGGTTCATTACTCCATTGGACAAATTGTTTCCATGTGTCTTTGATTTTCTTAAATCTTATTTCCTCTGGACAGAAAAATACCAATATTTGAATTTAGATATATATTCTAAACCAACCAAATTCTAAATTCAACCAAATAGTTGAATTTTAGATGGCCATTCGCTTGCTTTTAAAACCCCAGGGGCTACTCACCAAAGGAGGCTATGAATATGGCCCTAAAGGACTATGTCATGTCACTTGAGTGTGGTGTCTCCCAAGAGTGTAGTCTTGAATTCCTAAGTCCAGTAACTCATTCCTATAAGGAGTTTTCATAATCTTGCCCCCTGTATACTCTATCACATTCATGGATATATTGGCAACAGAGGTAAGTACATGTGCATAAATACCCTGTCAAGTCTCTCTATATATATTTGAAGTATATTCTCACCAACATCTGTTCAGCCTGCATGTCTATCCATGTGTCTCCTCACAGAGATCCATCATCTCAGGATTGTGCAAATGACAGCATTTGTCTATTGCCTTTAACTCTTACACCTCTTCCAGTGCCTTCTTTTAAACCTAGATTTTTTTTAATGCCCTCTTATAATGTATTGCTTTACTGAAGGGTCACCCAGTTTAACACGTATCTACCCTCTAGCCAATAACTGATCCTCTCTTTCTCTTCCATGCCTGGAATCTCTCAAACGCGAAAAAACTTTTCTTGATTTTTCTTAACAATAATTTTCTCATACACAATCTACCCTTTTGTGATTGATTTATTTCATTCAACATAATGTACCCCAGGTTCTTCCATGTTATAAAGTGCTTCTCAGGTGCACCATGATTCTTAAATGTTGCTAGTATGCCAATGCATGCATGTACCTTAGTTTGCTTATCCATTCTCCAGGGGATGGCATTGGGGTGGTTTTCACTTTCGTGCTATTGAAATGAACCTGGACGTTCCAAGATCTCGTTGCCATGTGGTTGTTCCAGCTTTAGGCTATATACCAAGTGGAGAGGTTGCTAGGTCCTATGGTTTTTCTATTGCCGACATTGTGAGGAAGCATCATACCACTTCCACAGTCACTGCACCATTTCGCAGTCCTAGCAGCAGTGTAGGCGTGGTCCCATCTTTTTGCACCCTTTTCAGCATTCGTTATTTTCTATTATTTTGATGTTTGCTAACAGTGATCCGATGAGATGATATCTCCACCTTCCAGAACCAATTTTGGGAAACTTTTCTAGCCTGTGATCATGTGG
>NW_022111324.1:95713438-95715894 GCF_000313985.2 Echinops telfairi
TTCTGTGCTACGGGATAAAAGATCTCAAGTATTTCTTACAGAGAACATTTTGTGAAGTCTTCAAGGCATACATAAGGAGACAAAAATAGGTCATCAGTTGCGGGACCATTAGCATGAAGCCACAGGATTCCTGGCACATTTCTAATGACAGAAGATGGAAAACAAGAGACATTCCTCACAAAACCTTAACTGGCAACAGATCAATTCCTCACAACAACCGAAGCAGAAAGGGGGCCAGGATTGGGATATGTACCTGATCACAGATTCTAAAAGTTGACCAGGATTGGGTCTGGGGCCTTCTGACCACCGAGTGGACACCTATGCAGCCGAGTCCCGGAATAGCCATAACCCGCATGCCCAGACAAGTTTCTGAGAGGGAGGTTGACCTTCCTGGACTGGTTAGGAGCCTCACAGTAGTCCATTTTCAAACACACTCTGCTGAGGGGCAGATCCACCATGACACTATGCTGAATGGTCAGCTATAACTCAATGGAGGCGGAATTTATATAAGACTTAAAATGGAGGGGGCTCTTCTGCAAACCAAGTGCTTAGAATGTACACACTAATCAAGTTCCTTCTCTCTCAGCATTTTAGGACAAAGCTTTGTGAAGAGTAGGCTCTAAGGTTATGTTTCTAATTTAAATTTCCTGGGGGGGGTGGGGATAAAGGAAAACCGTTGTCATCTTGACTTGCTAGGTTGTGAATGACATGCATTCAAAGGCATCTCTCTCCTCTCTGTAGAAGAATGTGAAACAACTCCCACACTAGCCTGCTGGGGGCCAACTCGGGCACTCTTTTGAACACACCACGCAAGTCATTGCCAGCATGCTGCTCCTCTGAACATGTCTGGTGTTGATTGCTACTAAAACCCGAACTCAGCGCCACTGAGTTGATTCCAACTCATGGCGACCCCATAGGACAGCGTAGAAAGAGCTGCTGCGGCGGCATGCTAAGACTACAAATCTTTATAGGAGTAGGAAGTCTCTTCTTTCTCCTGAAGAGCAGTTGGTGGTTTCAAACTGCTGACCTTGTACCCAGAAGCAGCCCAATGCATAGATTATGTAAAACCTGGCTGTTTGATGCTGGACGTACAGCTGCTTCCTGTTCCATGGAAACATTTACAGTGGGCTTTCTAGGAAATTGGCTCCAGAAAATGCCTCACTTTGAATAAAGCTGAAGCATTTTGTAAAAAGAAGTAACCCTTAGAAACTGCCAGCTTTTTGTCTCATCTGGAGGCCTTGATTTTAGTTTATGTGAATTTTATTAGTTTGAAATGAAATGTATTCACCTAGATTGCCTAGTTATTTATGTGGAACTACAGACCACAGAGATTTCAATTCCTGTCATAACGTTTTGGTAGCTTGAGTTGATTCAGGCTTCCTATCCAAATAAATTACAGAAAACAGCCCCTTCCTCAACAGAAAATTCCATGCTGACAATTGGGCCTCTTCTTGGCATGCCTTGAAGATGTCTTCTACGATGAGGTTCAACAGCCATCTCAAGGAGCCCAGGGCATGTGAGGGAACACTGTTCCCAAACCCAAGGAACTGGAACAGAAGCGGGCCTGACTCCTGGGCCTTACAAATATAATGGAAGACTAGATCCTGGTCCCAATGTCTATTTTACCATAGCCTCCTACACTGATCAGTAAATTGAGGGCTTAGAACTCTACCTACCAATTAGAGAGGTGATGAGATTGGCATAGGTGTACCAATAACTCCACAAAAAGCGTATTCAATAATTCTAGTAACGGTTCCATTTATATAGAGCACTCTGCTAGGTATTTTACGTATGCTATCTCATTCTATCCTCACAGCAACCCTACAAGATCAGTAAAACACTGGGGTTAGCTCAGTGATATTCTTCCAGGTCACCGAGTAATAAAGTGTCAGGAGCATTATTTGTACTCAGGTCTAGCTAACTCTGAATTTCTTAGATTTCATGCTCGATTGCCTAAATTATTGCTCTTCAAATGATGTCTTAATGGCAATGTGCTTAACACCATTGACAGCAAACACACTTGTTATCAGGCCTGTATGATCCAAGAATTATAAATAATATGATCCACATCCACTGGAAGGAAAGGTATCCGAGCTTAAATTGTGAACACCTGGTTTGCAGAAGAGTATGCAAATCAGTGGAGACCCCAAATCCATTTGCATGGTTAAGACAGCTTAAGAGTCTCATGAATCCCCTTTGATATTAGTAGAGGGCTATGAATAGTCTTATTATCAGAGAGAGAGCATTGTCAAGATGATTACAATAGATATAGTTAGGTTAGAATGTAATCTCTTATTTGATCTTCCTTTTGACCCACTTAAAAATTGCCTTAGATGTAAAAATTTTTTAAAAAGGAAGAGGAAATACACATGCACATAGATTAAGCCTCTGGTGAATCCCTCTGACCATAAACCAAGGATGTGAATACCTTGCTATCATGCAGAGTGCATTGGGAA
>NW_022111324.1:95717127-95723706 GCF_000313985.2 Echinops telfairi
ACATAACAGTATATTCATGTGCATAAGAATGAAACAGGACCAAAATTCTTACCAGTATATACAAATCACCTCAAGATGGATTGAAGGTCTAAATGAAGATATTGTAAATTCTAGAATGAAAAGATCACCAATAAAACCATAGGAAACACATATGGGTCCTAATATCTGGCATATACACTCTTGAGCATAGCTGCAAACACATCTACCGTGGGAGACAGACTATAGGACTGGCACCTCCTGAAAATGAAATATCTATGTGCATGAAAGATTTCACTGATGAGTGAATGAGAACTCACAGACTGGGAATGAATTACTATCAATGACAAATTAGATATGAGCCTAAGAATGTCAACACCCCAACAACAAAAAGACAAATAATACAATTTAAAATTGGGCAGAGACGATGAACAGATACTTCATCACAGAAGACATTCAGATAGCCAACAAGTATACGAAGAAATGCTCATGATCATTGGCCACTAAAGATATGCAAATCAAAACAACAGTGAGATGTCATCTCATCTGAGCACTAATAGCAAAATTAAAAATAACAGAAATAACGGATGCTGGCAAGTGTGCAAAGAGATAGGAACCCTCACGCAGTGCTGCTGGGACTAGAAAACGGTTCAACCACTGTGGGAAGTGGTACTGTGCTTCCTCACAATATTCGGGATAGAAATGTCATCCAACTCATCAATCTCTCTACCTGGTATATGTCCTGAAGATATAAAAGCCTGTCTACAGCCATCCCATCCTGAATGCGCCCACTCTCATATGATCTCCGAAGGTAACCAGGGTCAGGCCTGGCTAGTCCTTGGAGGAGGGAACTGAGTCACACTAAAAAGAGATACTTGCACCCCTGCGCTCACTCCAGCCCTGTTCACAATGACAAAAACAGCAGACACTGTCTAAATGTCCATCAGTGGAAGAGCAGAGAAACTCACTACGGTCCGTACAGCCAGTGGAGTTCTAGAATGATGATGAAACTGGGGTGCACCACGTAAGATGGATGGACCTGACGATACTATGCAGAGTGCAATAAATCAATCACTAGAGGACAAATATTATATGACAAAATTATTGTAAAAAGTCAAGTAAAGATTTTCAGACTATCAAAGAAAGATTGTTTGATAGTTCCAAGACATGAAAGAGGAAGGAAGGGTCAGTCATTGCCCCATGCTCTTTGTCTGATTGTAAGGCTGGTCCCGTTCCGACACTGTGGTCAGTGAGGGGGACCAGGAGACACGATCCATAGAGGGACCCTGTAAACTGATCGCCACTGTCTTAGTCTCTGGTACCATTCCCTCCTGGGTCACACAGGCTGCTGGCGACTTCCCAGTCAATGGCTTTTTCACACAAGCTTTTAAAATTTCAGATGCCATTTCTTTCTTATTTGTTGAGCACCATCTGATTTCTTCACCACACTTTGTATGCTGTGTACTTTTGCTATTGCTATATAATAATATGTAATTTCCTGTTGCTGGTTGAAAACTTCTAAAAATGTCAATTAGGTCAAGTTGGTTATTAGTGTCCAGGTCTTTAGATCCTTAAGGAATGTCTTCTTTCTGCCTTATCAGTTTGAGGGAGGGCTGTGGAAATCTCCAACTATAACTCTTTGTTATTTTATTTACCATAATAAAATTTAAATATCTGTTAATAAATGAATAAGAGTATTATGCCATCTGGATTCATATGCCTCTTTTCATTGAGAATGAGCATCTTGACCCCTGGTAGAATTTGTTGCTCAGAAATCGACTTTGTCTGATATTAACACAATCACTCTAGCTTTCTTTTAATTATTGCTAGCATGGTAAATCTTTTCCATCCTTCCCCTTTGATGTACTTGTCCTTGTATTTAAAATGACTTTTGGGGTAAATAGTATATAGTTCTCTTACTTTTTAGTCTAATATGCCATTCTTTGTCTTTTAATTGGTTTATTTAGAGCAGTGGTTCTCAACCTTCCAAATGCCGAGACCCTTTGATACAATTCCTCATGTTGTAGTGACCCCTCAACCATAAAATTATTTTCGTTGCTACTTCATCACTGTCATTTCACTACTGTTGTGAAGCGGGCGACCCCTGTGAAAAGGTCGTTCAACCCCCCAAGGGGTGGTGGCGCACAGGTTGAGAACCACTGCCTTAGATCCTTTACATGTAATGTGATTAGTGCTGCGGTTGGACTTACGTCTCCACCTTGCTCTGTGTGTTCTCATTTCCTTCTGTGCTCTTTGTACCTTCTCTGCGCTTTAGTAATGCTCTTTTGGATTGGATATTTTTATGATTCACTTTTATCTGTACTATTGTTACCCTCTGCTGGCATAGTGGTTAGGCAGTGGGTGTTAATCACACGGTCAGAAGTTTAAACCAACCAGGTGTGTGATGTGCGAAAGGCTTGCCTTTCTACTCCCACAAAAAGTAAGGATTTCAGAAAACCACGGGGGGCAGTTCTACCCTGTTTCTTAGTTTGTCTCTAGTCGGAATGGACTTGGTGACTGAGTCTGGTCGTTGGTTTTTGTACTGTGTTCTGGAGAACAGCAAAATTTAGTATTTGCCTGAGGGTTTAGAATGATCTTTAATTGATTATAGTTTACTTTTAAAAATAGCATTGTTTATTTCTTTAATCAGGGTGTAAAACCCTACCGCAATGTATTTCTGATTTCTACTTCTCATCTTTTTTTATATTACTGTCATACATTTTCCTGTTCGCTACAATACAAGCCCAAAATAGACTGCTGCCATATTTTATTAGAATTATTAGGAATAAAATAAATGTCTTCTTATTGTCTTTTCACCATACACGGGAATCTTTATCTTTTTATTTAGATTCCTTTTTGGCATTTTATCATATTTATGAGTCTTCTACCTGAAAATTTGATTTAATATTTCATGTTGTCCAGGTTTGTTGGAAATACATTTTTGCAATTTCTGTTGGTCTTCAAAAGTTTTTCTTTTTCCTTCATTTTCGAGCATTATTTCATTGAGTAGAGAATTCTGGATTTTATTCGTACAATTTCATTCTTTTAAAAGATGTCACTCACTTGTTTTCTACTTTGTTTCTTCTGAAAAGAAGTCTCTGGGATGCCGTACTGTGTCTTTTCTTTCTCCTTGAAGCACCTTCAGCTTTGTCTTCGCCTCTGGTTTGCAGAGGTTGGAATGCTACGCTTGGGCAGACATCTCTGTGTGTGCTGCTTGATATACTCTGGGGCTTTTCTGACAGGATTGGACGACGGCTTGCTGTTATTCCTAATTGTTCATAAAAGTGCTCTCATTCACATGATCTCAGCCAGGGTCCACATCCCATCTCATTGGAGGGATATTACTTTCCTTAGGTTTCAGGTCTCTCGGTTAACTTGCATACTCCACTGCCTGTGGACTTCAAGGAAAGTCAGGATTTTGTAGTTTGTCTAGATTTATTGTCAGGGTTGAAGAAGCACCCTGTCCAGCTTTCTGTGCCCAAGGCAGGAGTGGAACTCCCATATTTGGATAAGAAATTATAAGTCAGTATCTGTTACGAATATGAAACTGTCCAAAACAACAAACAGAACACGTTTTTCTTTCACTACTGGCAAGTTAGTAATTGAGCTCACCACAGCTTCACAGATGCCAAAAAAGACAAAACACTCCCAGATCAGAGACAAAGGTCAATTTGTTACTTGTAGCAACAGTAATATCCAGAGGACTGTCATCTTTGTGTGCATTCTCCAATCCCTAATTTCCAAAGACCAGCAAGAAGGAGGCCAGAAGCTACCTACACATACAATAGGTTGTGTTTCTGGAGAAGAACCTAGAGCTTAAGGAAACTGTTTTCTGTTTTGTTTTTAATGAACAAGAAACCTATTTTTTCATGAATAAGAAACCTATCTGCTTTATCATTGAGGGAGCTGCTTTTTCCTTCATGCAAGACTGTGCTGTACAATTACCCCTGCAAAGATAGCCTGGAGCAGAGACCATCAGTACCTCTGCTTCTAGGACCTATACACAAAAAGGCCTAATACATAGAGACAACATCTCAGAGATGAACCCATTCTATACTACCTGGAGATTTCACTGTCTTAGTAACTAACATTTGGTCTCAGGAAACATTCCCATTCCCTCAGTGATGTTTGTTTCGGCCCTCTCGTGTACCAGCAACCGTAACAAGTGCTGGAGATGCTACGGTGAACCTATGTGACATAGCGGACGGTGAAAGATGTCAAGCAGCAGAGACAGGGACAGTTAAAGAGAATCAGGGGCAGCAGACACTGTGAGACTGGCAGGAGTCAGAGTGGTGGGCGTCTCTGTCTTGCTGCGGGAGATTTCCTGAAAATGTGGGCTTCCAGAGAGAGCTAGGTTTGCCAACTCCTTCAGTGAGAGCAAAGTGCTTTTACGCAGGGCCTTTCTGGTAGACGGAACATTTATCGGTAGAGCCAGATCTTTGTACTCCTTGTCTGAGCATGGCAGAGGCCAAGGAACCACATAATCGAGAGACCTAGAACCAGAGAAAGGCATGCCTGCAAACATGACTGAGAAAACATTACGTCTAACAAAGAACTGTGTTCTGAACATTTCTGATCCCAAACTGTAACCTGCTCATTCCATAGTGAACGCCATAGTGGTGAGCGTTATCTGTGTGTTCTGTGTCCCTCACTATGAATTATCAACCTCAACCGAGCAGCATGGAGAGCGTCTATGACAGGGAGAGCTAGCGTAAGACTGTAGTAAAGAAGACGGTTAGAGGGGGTTCTAACCTCTGCGTATTAGGAATCAGCACCTATGATGCTCTATGATGTGGAGGCTGCGTCTCCTCCCCACCTTGTGAAGTTGGAGGATGTCAGACATCGACTCCACACGTTCAGAGGAACGACTGCAGAAATTTAAAGATGATTAGTAAATATTATTAAAAGTAGATCTGCTATTTCTGATTTGCAAATAGCTTAGACCCACATCCTGAACACTATTTTTTCCAACATGTACTTTTCCAAACAGACACAAAATCCAATCTTTCTGTTTAATATGGTGCCATTTCCTTTCTGACAAAACAGCAAATGGCTAGCCTAGCTATTTCCTCTGACCCCAGAAAAAATTAAAATTATTTGATTTAGCCCAAATCAGCCAATATGTTTTCTTCAAGTGTTTTCTCCTTGAGTTTACATTTTCATAGCTTACATTTTATGAAGGTATGTACACTTCACATTTATTTTACATTTTATAAATGTGAGTGTGCACACACACACATGTGAATATATAAATGAGTGCAGCTTCAAAAAGTTTATGAGAAATAGAACTAGAAGATAATGGAATTTTCCCAAACACTTTGAAGCCTCATCATATGTATGAAACTGAAGACATACTCTGTATCATGTATGCACGGGGTATGTTTCGTCAATCGATGTCTCTCTGCTGTGTTCCAAGGTACTGCAGTGTCACGTTCAGATGCCTTTGTAAATGCTGAACGTTGAGCCTAGTAACCATTTTTACCAGCACCCAGCCAGGAAGGGTCACCATTCAACTTGCAACTCCCTGTGTGCTGCTTGCTGTAGCTCTGAATCTTGGCACTGTGTGTGATCCTGTCCCTGGCTGTTAGTTTTGGAATGTGCGAGGTACGTGTTTCCATAATTCCCCGAGGGGCTCTTCTATTCCTTCTCCAGAACTGAAGTTAACATTTTGCTTCCAGGGCTAAGCTGTAAGGCCTACAAATCACTTCTGTTAGCAGCTTGGACACAGCTGGGTGCTATTTTTGCAATCCATAATAGATTTCTTGTCTGCTATGGTCTAAGTCCATACACAACGGTCAATGCTACTATGAGGGAAACACACTTTGAACATTTGGTTACTCCTTGCTGCTTCCAGGGGATCCGATTTCCTCTGAAACACTGAATCCCTTCTCCCCCCCGGCAAAGAGAGCAAACTCCATTGTAGGTGAATGCTAGTCAGCATTTGGAACTTTCCCACATTCCATTCCAACACTCCCTGGCTGGGACCTCAGGTATGACTAAGGAGTAATCGTACGGTGCCTGAAACTGCCTCTGGAGCCTGGCAAAAGGAAATAAAATTGAAATATATGATCATGCTATGCCTTTTACAACTTGTATGTTCTTGAAATCATACAGGTGGGTTGGGGTTTGGAAAATCAAATCACATCTTAGATATAGTAGGAGAGCAGGTCAGATAGTATTCTAGATAATAATAAAAAAATACTCTGGCTTTTAAAGAACTACTTGGTCTACGTTTGAATGTATATTGTTTTTTACACTATGATCAACTTATCTAAAACTCTTCAATCCTGTAACTCCCTTTTTCCCAAACATAACCCTGGGTCACAAAATAAGCAAAGGGGGTTATTGCAAGCCAAAAACAAATCCCAATGTTCATACGCAAAAGCCCAAGCATGTGACTCACAGGCAAGCCCATTTTAGCTTCTATTTATTTGTAGTTTGGGCAAAATTCTAGATATTAATGATCCCACTTTCTTGTTCATAGCTTTGAAGCAGAAAGCATAGGAAGTGACTAAAAATATATGGCATTAACCAGGTATATCAGTAGTAGACATAAATAATAACTCAAACTCCAGAAAGGGACTAGCAGATATATTTTAAAGA
>NW_022111324.1:95723932-95725312 GCF_000313985.2 Echinops telfairi
GCTCTTAGAAACCTTTCAAACCTAAAACTGAACATACCCTAGAGCTCCTCTTTTGGTCAAATAAGAGACAAGCCTATAAAGTGAAGAGTGACATTCAGGAGAAGCACACTCCTTAGAAAATGCAGCCATGTGATACCAGCGTGTGTCTGAAAACAAAGCTCACAAGGCAGGAAGGGACAGGAAACATGGGCAGACAGAAGTGGTGACGCAAAGGAGGAAGTGCCGTTACAACAGAGGGGTGCAACTGATGCCATGAAACAAGATGTGCGTGAACTGTTCAATGCGGAGCCAGCATGCCCCATAACCTTTTACCAACACCACGATAAAATGGTAAGAAGAGAAAAGCTCTTTGGAGTACAGTTCTACTCTTACAATGATGCCCCGGTGAGTCGCAGTATTTCACTGGGGTTTCCTATACTTTGCTCTGCTGTGTTTCCATCTTGCAATTCTGTTAAAATGCATGATGGACTAATGAATCTTTGCTGTTTCCCTTTAGAAGTTAAAAATTAACACAACTCCATCCAAAGGGCAGCAGACTGCTAATAATACCTGCAGTTGAGATAGGGGTGTTGCCTCTCCAAGCATAGCGCACAGCTGGGAGCCAGATAGAATAGACTGCTGTAGAAGACCCTCTCCACTAACCCTTGTCGTGAAAACACTCTTTAAACTGTTGCTCAAGGATGCAAATTTGGATGGACAAGGTCTCGTCTGTGTTCCATGGGTACTGTTGTTGTGCGGTGTGATCAGGTCCATTCAGACCCATAGTGACCGTATCCTGAAGAATGAGGCGTTCAATGCGCACCTGTCCTGCACCATGTTCACAATTGTTCCTATGCTTCAACCCACCGTCGCAGCCAAGGTGTCCATCCATTTCATTGAGGGTCTTTCCCTTTCTCACTGCCCCTCTACGAGACAAGATGTCCTTCTCCAGGGACCAGTCTCTCCTGATGACATGTCCACATTATGTAAGATGAAGTGTTGTTATCCTTGACCCAAGGAGCACTCTGGCCATGCTCCTTCCAAAACAGACTGGTTTGTCCTTTGAGCAATCCATGGTCCTTTTAGCTTTCTTCGCCTGCACCACCCTTCAACTGCATTCATTCATTCATTCTTATTCTTTTTTTTAAAAGAGTTTTAAAGATCACTTTATTGGGGGTTCTTACAGCTCTTAAAACAACCCATACATCAATTGTATCAAACGTATTTGTGCATATGTTGCCATCTTATTTTCTAGATTTTTACTTACTTTAAAAAAAATCGTTTCATTGGTGGCTCATACAACTCTTAACACAATCCATCCATCCATCCATTGTGTCAAGTACATTTGTACATTTGTTCCCCTCATCATTCTCAAAACATTTGCTTTCTACTTGAGCCCTT
>NW_022111324.1:95725412-95730501 GCF_000313985.2 Echinops telfairi
TTGGGATCATGATAGTGGGGGGGAACTATTGAGGAACTAGAGGAAAGCAGTATGTTTCATTGTTGCTACTGCCCCCTGACTGGCTCTTCTCCTCCTCACATTCATTCTTCTTTTGCCTTCTTTATTTGATGTCCAACTTTCACATGCATAAGAGGGGAATGAAAATACCAGGGCTTGGGTCTGGCACATCGCAGTCCTCAAAGTAACACCTTTGCTTTTCAATACTCCAAGGAGGTCTTGGGCAGCAGACCTCTGACGCAATGCATGCTTTGATGAGCATGGATTGTTGATCCAAGCAAGTAAAGTCTTTGACAACTTCAACTTTTCCCCATTTAGCATACTGTTAACTATTGGTCTGGTTCTGAGGATTTTGGTGTTCTTTGAGTTGTAATCCACACTGAAGTCTGCAATCCTATATCTTCACCAGCAAGAGCTTCAAGTCCTTCACATTTAGCAAGCAAGGAATACTAGTACTCAATAAATACTCTTGATCTCCCTTCTGACTCTGCCTCATGAATTGGCTTAGTTTAGACAGGCTGTCTAAATAACCCACTTGATGTGAACAGTGATACACATGGGGTAGCCAGAAGTGGGGACTGATTAGAATGCAACCTGGGTGGTGTAAGTATATTGAAAACCATGCACACACCCACACAGAGAGAGATATAAACATTCTTGTGTATCTTAGCAGGCCCTCTGAGCATCTTTTAAAATTTTTTTTAAATTTTTAAAAAATAATTTTATTTGGGGCTCTTACAGCTCTTGTAACAATCCACACATCTATCCATTGTGTCAAGCACATTTAGTACATACGTTGCCATCATCATTTTCAAAATATTTTCTTTCCATTTGAGCCCTTGGTATCAACTCCTCATTTTTCCCTCCCTCCTACACGCTCCCTCCCTCATGAACCCTTGATAATTGATAAATTATTATTATTTTCATGTCTTATACTGACTGCTGTCTCTCTTCACCCATTTTTCTGTTGTTCATCCCCTGGTGGGGAAGGGTTATACATCGATCAATGTGATCAGTTCCCCTTTTCTCCCCCACCTTTCCCCTACCCTCCTGATATCACTACCCTCATTATTGGTCCTGAGGGGTTTATCTGTCCTCAATTACCTGTGTTTCAAGCTCTTATCTGTACCAGTATACCTGCCTCTGAGCATTTTAACGTAATTATAGAGTTATAACTGAGACATCAGTAAAGAATGAAGCTTTTCTTCACACAGAAGAAGCAAGTCATGAAACAACAGATGTTGAGTTAAGTACGAACACTGTCACTTGGATAACTCCCTAAATTCTTCAAGTGTGCAGTTTCTCATGAGTATCTTCTGTAAGAAAGCATCTTTGCAAATGCTGGATCTGATAATTATATAATCTGGTGTCAATTTGAGGATTAAGAGTGTAGGGGTGGAGTCTAGCCTGTCAATCAGGATATAGCCAATGAGGCCTCTGTGTGGGCATGGCCTTCTCTTGAGGATTCTGAGAACTCCTGTATTTCGTCCTTGGAGGCAGGAGATATTCTCTCTCTGCTCACTCCCTTGGAGACTCCCTACTGACAAGGCTCACTCCCTGAGAGACACCATGTGAGAAGACACATGGAGAGAGGCTGATGGAGCCAGACCTCTGGAGCTGAAGAAGCCACATGGAGACCCCTGTCAGCACTGAGATACAATGCCACTGGATCCACAATACTTCCCATCCATTGGCCTGTGATCTCCCTGCATTTGGCATCATTGCATGTGTTTCATGATTCTGAAGAGAAATCTATAGATTGGTATCGGACATATGGGCTAGTATCAGACTTCTGGACTTGATCTGTGTTTTCTCAATATTCAATTGCTCTTGTATATAAAGCACTTTCTTATACACTTAGGAGTGTCTATGAGTTTGTTTCTCTAGTCTACCCAGACTAACACACTTGAGATAAGAATAAGTAAATCATTGTGGGTGTTTCCTAAGTGTTCTTAGAGAATAAGGTTTTAGATCCAGCAAGAAGGCATGAGAATGTGTATTACTATTAGAGAGAAATTATATTTAAATATCAAATGATCAAGGAGGAAGTTTTAAATTTTAATGAGATGTCACTTTCCAAGGTCAGCAATTTGAAACCACCATCTACTCCAAGGGGTTGTAGCTTCTGAACCTCAGAGGAGCAGTTCAACTCTGTCTGTTAGGGGCACTCTGAGTTGGGAACAACTCCATAGCCATGAGTTTGAGTTTTTGAGTATAGCTTTTGTTATCTGCAAAACTGAGGCTTTTAAAATTAGAACAGCTGAGTCAGTATCTAAGAGTTCTCTAACCTAAGGAATCATTGCAATAGACTTTGTCAAGGCAGAGCACAATTATTTTTATAATAACCAAATGAAACCTGCTTCCCACAGCTCCCTGTAGCAAAAATCAAAGCAATAAAAAATAAGAGGTAATATGATGCAGGAGAAGAGCTCTGCTCTGTAAATCAAGGAATTTGTTACTGATTCAAATTTTGTAACTTACAATATTCAACTTTACTTTATATTTATGGACCAGTTTCCATCACTTCGTGAAATACAATAAAGCTGTGTGTATTAGACAGGGTTCTCTAGAGAAACAAGACCAGGACACTTATGATGTTTTAGATAGATGATATAGATATATAGATATAGATATATGGATACAATCATAAGAAATATACAACTAATTAGTCTTAGAGCAGTACAAATGGCTCAGTGCAACTCACTTCTGTGAGACAGCTAATACACTGGCAGTCTTTCAAATCACAAGGGCTGCCTTACGCAAGTCAAGGAAGCAGACAGCTGAGTCCTCTGCAGAGCAATCAAGCAACCTGGCCACAGGCAGCAAACAGCAAGGCAGGTCACCAATAGTCAGCCATATAACAGGGTCCAACAGTCCCCAGCTCAACCGATGTATACACCAGTAACGTGATAAAGCAGGTCTTGAAGGAACCTCAAACTACAGTGGCACAGTCCACAGGCTGAGTGTCCCACAGGTAGTGTCCTCACAAGTTGAGAGAGGGAACCAGCTAAGGCAGCCGCACACTGGTCCAATCATCAAAGAGCAAGAGACAAGAAAGGCGAGGCTTGCCGAGCCATTTATCTCTCCGCCCTTCAATTAAACTGCCTTTCAATTAATCCTACATGTGTTCATTGGCCAGGTTGGCACAATAAACCTGCCTATCACACTGTGGAATTAGAAGTTGTCCATGGTGTCTTCTAACAGCAATGTGTTATGAGAAGCTATTTCTATGTCCTTTGCTCTGACTTTATGGGAGTAAGATACAACTAAGCAATGAAGTTTCATGTACTCATCCCCAGTACCCACCCTCTCCTCACTTGCCCAGACCAATTTGTGGAAATGAGGTTAGACAGCAAGATGCCAGAAAGCCTGGTCTCCACCCACACAGCCACCTGCCCTGTCCCACACATATTAACTTGATATAAGTTTTAAGTATCAGTTCTCTGGGTAGGAACTTCTAAGATAACACATGATTACCACATCAAAATCCCGTAATGGACAGGTTGCCTTTTTTAAGCTGTTAAGTCTTTTCCAGCAAGGCACTAGACCCGATGGGGGATGTTAATTTTTGGTGTTCAGAAACAACAAGACAATCTGACAAGTCACAGCATGCATTGTGTCAAGAAAAATGTGTCTTTAAACGCTCCCAATACCACTGGCCAATAGACATTTTGGTGCCCAATGTTAGATTTGTTTCTGGGTATATTTGACCAGACCATTAAAATATGGCACCAGTTTTCTACTATCAGCTCTAGGTTTTGAGATACAGGACAGATGCCATCTGCCACTCTTCATTATGTTCCCCCATAAAAAATTAGGAGATTTTTACTGTGCTATCTTTAAAGGGAGTCAGAATAATAGTTGCTGTACAATAAGTAAGCAGCCCTGATGGTATAGTAAGTTGTATGTTTGACGGTTAATCACACGGTGAGCTAGGTGAGCCCAACTGCAGTGCAAGAGGAAGATAATACTTTCTGCTCCTATAAAGGTGTACAGTCTCCAAAATCCACAGGAGTGTTACTCTGCCTTTGGGGTCACTCTGAGTCATAACCAGCTAACTGGTAGTGAAGTTGGTATTATAAGATAAAGCTTAGAATTTTCTGAAACCCAAAATGTGTCTGTCACAGTTCTGCCTCCTTTATTAAAATTAAATTATCACAGTCTTGTTATAAGATATCACAAGTTATCCACCTGTGCACAGAAACTCTTAAAAAATTTAGAATTTTTCTTATAAAGAAGCTTGGAATCAACCTCACCTCTGGAACATTGAACATGAATTATACATTGATTTCCATATATTACCATATGTTCTGAAATGTTTACTACCTAATTTGAAGAAGAAAAATTGATATCTTGAAAATATTTATGAAAATTTTTCTGAAGTCATACATTTTAAACCTTCTAAAATGGCCTCACACCTTCCATATACGAGTTTTTATTTCTTTCTCTTTTTTGGGTATTTTCCACTCTTCTCAACCTGAGTTCAAAGTTTCCGTATCTATTGCACAGCCTCCCTACCAAATAGAAAAATATGCTGTTATCTAATCGATTCTAACTTATAGTGACCCTGTAGGGTAGAGAAGAACTTCACCTTTTAGTTTCCAAGCCTTTAAGTTGTTTAAAGACTGCAGAGTGACTGGTGGGTTCAAACCACTGACCTTGGGATTAGCAGCTCAATGCATAACCAACCAGCTACTATAGGTCCTAATACAGTTTTGCCTGGAAGTCCCTTAATACTTAATTCTTTTAAAAATATTTCTTACCTTTTTTGTCTTGTCTTATACTTTGTGAGTCTGAGTCCTCATATTTTAAAAGAGTATGATAAATTAATAAATTAGGATAACTTCACAGCTGAAAGCATAGTGGAACACCTTATCTAAGAAACTAGAGTTCATGCAGTCTACACAATCTCATTTTTCTGAACTAGTGCTTGTGTTAGTCTGGGTACTTTGGAGAAACAAATCCACAGAAACTCATGTATAAAAAAGAGTTTTATGTAAAGGTTAAGTGTGCATCAAGAACACATCCCAACCCAGTGCTGCCCAAGTCCACAAGTCCTACATTAACCCAT
>NW_022111324.1:95731132-95733455 GCF_000313985.2 Echinops telfairi
TCAGTCTTTCTCTTAGTCTGAAGTCCTAAGGAGACAGTTCCTATAAAAGATTGAGGCACACCTAAGAGCCCTCTTTGTTTGAAGACAGTAAGAAACTGCAGGATGTTAAAAATCAGATTGCTCAATCACTCTGTCCAAAGCAGTTAAGGATTTGCTACTGTCACTAGTATTGGCTGATAAATAAATGCCTCTGCAGGTGACAAAGTTAGGTATGAGAAGATAATTAATAATCTGAACGAAAGGACAGTGTGGAGTAATACCTGGAATTTAGGAAATAGGGCAAATCCTTCTGCAATAGGAAGATTTTCTAAAGTACCAGGGACTTCTCAAAGGACAGACAGATCTGTACTGGAAAAAATAAGGCCAGGGAACTCCTTAGAGACAAGGATGGCAAGACTTCGTCTTACAGACTTTGGACATAATGTCAGCAGAGACCGGTCCCTGGGGAAGGACATCACTTTGCTAACATAGAAGGGTGGTGCAAAAGAGGAAGGCCCTCAACGAGATGGATTGCCACAGTGGCTGCATCAGAGGGCTCGGGCACAGAAACCACCGCGAGCATGGCCATGCAGGGCCGTGCAGGGTTCATTGTGTGGTGCACTGGGTTGCAAGAGGTTGAAGCCGACTTGATGGCACCTAACAGCAATAATCAACGTCCAAAGAGTCAATCATTCATGACATCGGATAATGTATGGACTCGAATAAAGTTGCTTCAAAATATCTTTAAAGCTTTAAAAATCAAAGATGTTATTTTGAAGACTAAAATGAGTCTAACCAAAATGCAGTGCCTTGAATGATAATGTTGTTGAAAAATATTAAATATTCCATAGATTGTAAGAAGAACAAAAAAGAAAATCTTTGTTTCAAGAAGAACAAGCACCATGCTCCTTAGAAGTGAGGATGATGAGACTTCCTCTTATGTTTTTGGGAGTGCATTTGTGTTAGGCAAGGTTCTCCAGAAAAACAAAACCAGGACCCTTATGATTTTATAACTAATATAAAAGGATAGGTTTAGTAGCTAGAAAGCATATAGTAGCTAATTAGTCCACACAGCAATAAGTACAGAGGACTCAGTTCAACTCACTTTCATGGAACAGTTAAATATACTGAAGGTCCTTTAACTCACAGGGGCTGCTGGTCCAAGGTCAAGGTAGCAGACAAAGGAGTTTGCCCTTAAGCAAGACAAGCAGGGCAGGGCAGCAACAACAGGAGGATGAAAAATTAAGGCCGGAGGCCAGTAGCACTGGTGCATAGGGAAGTGGTCCTGCATCCTCAAGAAAGGTAGGGAAGCAGGTCTTGATGGAGCCTCAAGCTCTACCTATCCATGGGTTGATTCAGCCGACAGTCACACAGCACACAGTTGAGGCAAAGGACTAGTTCAGGCAGCAGAGCACTGGCCTGATCACCAGGGAGTAAGAGAGAAGGAGGCTGTCCTTGGAAAGCCATTTATTTCCTCACCCTCCAATCAAGCTGCAACCTGATTAAACTTCATGGCTTAAAATGGTTTGTGCCCAACTACTAAGTTAAAGGTTGGTAGTTTAGACCCACCCAGTGGTGCAGTGGAAGAAAGGCCTGGTGCTCTGATTCTATAAAGCTTCCAACCAAAAATGCCCCACTTTGCAACACAAGGGATTGCTGCCATTTAGAATCGGGTCCACAACACCAGGTGTTGTGTTCTCTTGCTGGAGAGGGGACAGAGGTTTCATTGCAAGAGAAACTAATGAAGAAGCAGCCAAGGAGAGAGGCTAGCAGGATGGGCCTCCCAAACACTGTGAATTGTCAAGTTCCCCAGGGCCTCGGTTCCTTCTGACCACCGTGATAATAGGCTGTTTTGACATACCGCTGCCAGGGAGGCAATCTTTACTAATTTTCTGCTTCTGTTTGCCATTGTGTTATTTATGAGAACACAGAAGAATCGGCCTTTCTTAACTGTTCATCTGGGGTGTGTATGTGAGCAGGAGGCATGTGCTCACTGTCCTGCTTGATGATATTATCAACGCACCCTGTACAGAAGACTGCCTACGTGCTTCCTGCCCACCAGCTTCCTGTCGGAGGACACAACGGCCTCGCTGAGTCTCAGACAGCGTGCTCTGGAGTGCTCTGCGTGAGAACATGCCTCATGTTAGCTCTGGAGCCATGCTTGTGATTGGCCATGTGGTATCTAATCCTTAGCTTGCTTTTATTCTTTCTTTTCTTAAGGGGAGAGGGTCCACCTGCACCCACCTTGTAATCTTCCTTCCAAAACAAGTGTAAGTTCAAATGGCTCTGATGCATTCCAGATGTGCATCTTGTAGGTGACTCTGTAGACTGGCATCAAAGTGCA
>NW_022111324.1:95734432-95735832 GCF_000313985.2 Echinops telfairi
ACTGCAGTAGAAAGCTTGTCTTTCTCCCACTGGGTGGCTAAGAGTCCAATGAGCCGTCTACCAGAGTTTTATTGTTTTAGAAAATTAGAACTAACAACGGCAGAACAGAATGAAATGTTGCCTGATATTGGGAGGTGAGTGCCTTTCAACCTGGTAGGTGGGGGGTGGGGCGGGGAGGGCGAGATGGTGGGCATGAGATGAGAAGGCTGGCTCCTCTTAGAGCACGATGTAGGACAATATTCTGTTGCATTTATCAGGCTTTTTTGTTTGTCTTAACTTTTGATTATGAATTGGGTGAAGGTTTGAAGAGCTCAACTTCCAGCCAAACAACAGAGAAGTACGCACTCCTGAAGAAAATCAACAGTTGAGATCTAAAGGCCAACATTTGGCCAAAGACAGAGGTTTTACAAGGTTTTTATCGACTGGTTTTCAGAAACAGATCACCAGCCCTTTCTGACTAGTCTTGGTCTGGAAGTTCAGCTCAAACCTGCCCACCACAGATGACCCTGCTGGTGTGTGAAATGCCTGCTGCAAAGCTTCCAGCATCACACTGGGGGTGGGGGTGGGGGGCACTAATGCCTAGAACTGAGGTGGCCTAGCTGCATTTTTAAAAAGAAATGTCTCTTCTACTTAGCACATTCCAACAGAAGGGTAAATACTTCCCTGTCCAGAGCCTGGCTGCACGCTGGCTGTTTTGTGCGCATTTGCTTCCTGCCTCCCTATACTGGATTTGCCTTTGCTGTTTCCAGTGAGACAAAGCACCAGTGCATGAGAAACTGCATAAAGGAAAGGTCAACTTAAGGAATGTCATTTCTAATTCTGATGTACTTCACGGGTTTTTAATACAATCTTGTTGAAAGAAGGTGCTAATTTCCTCCTAATTTTTATTTGTTTGCTTATTTTAGCCAGGGATAACTAAAAAAAAAATACTTATTTTCATAAATTGTCAGTTACCTTCACTCAATGAAGTGGCTATGAGCTTAGAAAGAGTATTTATTCTGTGATACCTAGAACTGAGAAATCAATTTCAATTGCCCCAAACCCGGTGTCTTCTGTTTCCTCAGTGAAGAAAATTGAAATGCAAGAAAGCCTTATTCTCTGTTTTCAGAGTCCAGAAATCTCAATTTAGGAGAACATATTCTCTTAAAATAAATGAATACATTCTTGTCTCAGTTGTCTGGAGAGCCCAGGGGAACCCCGGCATCACACCAGGTAGGCATGCCAGCATAATTTCTACGTCACAAGTTATGCATGCATCTGATTCACATTAAAAAAGAAAATGTTGTCATCTCAAGGAGGACTAACTGTGTTTCTTGGTGAGTTTTGCTCACCATCCTGTGTACATAATGGAAACTTATGAGAACTGAGAATTGTCTGCATAAACATAATCTGAGTGCATC
>NW_022111324.1:95736605-95738489 GCF_000313985.2 Echinops telfairi
GGAGACAGGAATCACTTAGAATGAAAGGGATAGACATTTTAAATATCTTTCTGTACAATGAATTTCTTCTCCAAAAATAATTTGCACTTAAAAAAAGTGGAGAAAGAACCGAATCTGAAGTGCAAGATAAACTCTCCGGTGTGTCCCGTTCTAAATAATGAGATGGCTGCAGTGAGATGAACTTTCCCTGAAACAGAGACACACCACATACTTTTTCCCTTAAAAATAATTAATTAGTTGAAAAAGCATTTGAGATATTTTTGGTTGACAAGGTGGCCCTTCCAAATAAAGTTCCAAATTCTTCAAGATTAGTTGAACCAGCCTTCTCAAGTGCCTCAGGTAGGGAGAATCAACTGACAAAGTGTTTATCTTTTAGTTTGAACAGATAAATCAGCCTGTGCATTAAACTGTTCGACCGATTGCATGCATGTGTCAGTCATTTTCTCTGAAGGAAATCATTTAAAACTAGAGATAAAGTTCTTGTGATCCTTGTGAAAACCCTATAAATATCTATTGTTGGTCTCATCACTTTTTTCAAACTTTAAGAAATGTTATTTTAAAAAAATTAAAAGAGGGATTTGCTCTTTCCTCAGGGAACTATGAAAGGCTAACTTCAGGTCATTAGCTTATGGGTTGTGTCTCCTACTTCAAAAGTGATCTTGAGTTTCAGACAAGTTCAATGATTTCCCCAAGTATGGAAAGGTGATAAGTGTTGGGACTCAACCCCAGGTGAGCTTTTTTTCCCTCCCCTTTTCCTTGATCTTTTTTCTCTTCTTGGGCCCAATTACCACTCTGTCTACTTGGGGACACTTTAGGAGCCTCAGTCCCTCCATTTCAGTTCTCAATATTTCCGATCCTCAGGCCTTGGTACTGGATCTTCCTTTATCGTGTGCTCTCAAACTGGACAACCTCACCCATTCCCACATGCAAAAGTTCCACCTGTAGTGGTCAGTGAGTGGACTTCAGCACAACGTTGTACAGCAGAATAAAATGTTACCTGGCCATGCTCCATCTCCATCTTCATGAGCACTGATCTGCTGGAGTTCATTGTTGTAGCACCTGTGCAATTTTGGTGACTTCCAGTATTGGGGATTCATCTTCCAGTATTATTTTGGATAGTACTCTATTGTGAACCATAAAGATTCATTTTCTAATTTTCAAAAGTAGATGGTCAGATCTTTCTTCCTTGTCTGTCTGAATCTGGAAGCTCTACAGAAACCTGTCAACCATGGGTGATGCTGCTGATTTTTGTGATACAACAAGGGGAAAAGATCTATGTACTGTACATATATTTATAGGTTTAGTGTTAAGGAAACAGATGGACAGTGGGCCCCTACTCAAGTACTCCCTCAACACAAGAACACTATGTTCTAACAATTTTTCAGTCTGAGATGCTCACCTTCCTGGCACAATTGCTGAAGACAACGGGTGCACAAGAAAATGTGGTGAAGAAAGCTGATAATGCCTGGCTATCAAAAGATAATATCTGGGGTTTTAAAGGCCTGAAGATAAACAAGCAGCCATCTAGCTGAGAAACAACAAATCCCACATGGAAGAAGCACACCAGCCTATCTGGACACAATCACTGAAGACAAAGCAGGTGCATAAGCAAATGTTGTGAAGAAAGCTGATGGTGCCTGGATATCAAAACATATAGTGTCTAGAGTCTTAAAGGCTTAAAGGTAACAAGCGGCCATCTAGCTGAGAAGCAACAAAGCCCACATGGAAGAAGCACACCAGCCTGTGACATCACAAGGCATCGAAGGGATCAGGTATCAGGCACCAAAGACCAAAATAATCAAAGCATTGTGAATGAGGGGAGTGTAGAGTGGGGACCCAGGGCCCATCTGTGGGCAATTAGACACCCCCTTGCAGAAGGGTCCC
>NW_022111324.1:95739971-95758051 GCF_000313985.2 Echinops telfairi
ACCCTTATCTTCTTACAGCTGCCATGTTGGCACAAAAACCCTAACTATCACACCCACTTACTCCAGTTTCCAGGTGGTAGGAACACAGCAACAACTGGCTGCCATGCCACATGAGCTGAGTTGAACGATCTGACCATGGAAACCAGAGCGTGGGCTCTCTCTCTGGCTCTGAGGACTCATTGCCTCTCATTGGTTCATGTCAACTGACAGGCCTTTTCCTTTTCTTTCAGAAGTTTAGAAAATCCATTTAGAACTGTCTTCAATTTTATAAAGGCAAGCAAATTTAAGATTATTTTCCTTATTCGCTGCCTCTTCTTTTTCTTTTCGCTCTCTGACCTTCTCTGTCTTTGCTAAAAGCCTTTCTAATGATTGTTGGACATTCCTTTGCTCCATTGCTTCTCCCAAAGCCTCTCTTTGCCTTGGTCATTACCAAATCCAAACCATATCAGGACTGAATTTTTAGAAAAATTACCGTGGATATATTTTATTATGAAAACATTGTATATCAGAGTTGTTCTTAATTTTAAAACATCATGAAATACCACCCTTCCCTTCTGCAAAGGAAGAAAAACTGATGACAACTAGTTTTCAAGAACAGAAATTAAATTCAGCCTAAGATAACATATCAGAACTCCAAATTCCAAGGTTTGGCTATAGGAGGAACAGATTATAATCAAAGGTCTTTGTTTTCCATGGCTCATGAGGGAGATGGTTCTTGTTAGGTGTTATTGAGTTGGCTCTGACTCATGGTGATCTTACGGGCCTCGACCCCCTCACGGTTATGTCCATTGTTGCAACCATGGTGTGACTCCTTCTCATTGAAGGTCTTCTTCCCTTTCTCTGACCCTCTATTTCATCAAGCAAGATGCCCTTCTCCAGAGACCAATCTCTTCTCTTCGGATAACACGCCTGAAGTGTCTGAGACAAAGTCTCAATTATCCTTGCTTCTAAGAAACATTCTAGTTGTACTTCTTCCAAGTTAGATTTGTTCATTCTTGTGGAAGTCCATGGGAATTTAATATAACTGGACAAAACTATAGTACAAAATGCATCAATTCTCCTTGGGTCTTCCTTATTCCATGGCTGGTTTTTTGGGGTTTTTTTGAGATGATTAAAAATAAGATGGCTTGGGTCAGGTGCACATTAGTCTTCAAAGTGACATCTTTGCTTTCTAACATTTAAAGAGGGCTGTGCAGCAGCTTTGCCTGTGCAATGCTTCCTTTGATTTCTTGACCATGCAAATCGGGTGTGTAAAACATTAATCGAAGGGGTTAGTGATTATAAGAATGAGGCATCGCAGACAAAAGAGAGAATACCTGAACTATGAAGAAAGAACAGATACCAGCAGAGCATGCGTAAGATCTCTGTCTGCGGTGGGAGAAGCAGCAGAGGTCAGGCCAAGAAACACTGCAGAGGAACCATGTCACTGAGACCATGAGACAGTTAGGCAGAATGACCCTCAAATGGATCCTGGCCCACAGTGGCACAGACAAGGCACGTCATGACTGAGAGATGTTCAGATCAAAGAGAGACCTGGCTGAAGAGAAGTGCTGCTGGGGACCAAAGACTGTTTTCTGATTGTAATTGGTAACTTTCCCTATAATCCCCCATAATCATAATCCCCCATAATCCCCCATTACTTTTGGTAATTTCGGTGGGACCATTTCAAGGAACTCTACAACCCATTTAGAGAAGTAGAGTGCCCTGTAAGGAACAGCTGGTGTCCAAATGGGGGGAAATACAATGGAAAGCAGAAGCATGTCTGATCTTTACCTTGTGGTTATTGACCTTGGATTGATGGCAGTTGAATTCTCCTGCTCCCTCCTGAAAGGGAGGAGGTCACTATGGCCGCTATGCTGTTTCTTCAATAGTCAAGAAGACACAAGTAAACATATTTCTGATATTCTTTACTTTCAGCCAAGATCTAGCTGATTCTAGCCATAATATTTCTCGCTCCACATCCTCTGCTGAATCTGGCTTGAGGATCAGGCAGCTCCCTCTCAATATGTGGACTGTGTGGACCATATCAAACTGTGGACAGCATTGAGGAGAATGGGAACCAGGGAACACTACATTATGCTCACACAGAACCTGTACATGGATCAAGAGGCAGTTATGCAAACAGAACAAGGAAATGCTGCATAGTTTAAAATCAGAAAAAGTGTGTGTCGGGGTGGTAGCCTCTCATCATACCTATTCAATCTGTATGCTAAGCAAATAATCGGATAAACTGGATTATATGAAGAATAATATGGCATCAGGATTGGAGTAAGGATAAAGATAAGGATTGGAGTAAGGATAATTAACAATTGTGGTATGCAGATGACACAACCGTACTTGCTTGACAAAAATCAAGTGAGAAGGACCTTGAAACATTTGTTGATGATTATCAAAAATTGCAGCCTTTAGCATGAGTTACGACTAACTGTAAAGAAGACCAGAAGCCTCACCACTGGACCATCATGATAAACAGAGAAAAGGTGGAAATTGCCAAGGATTTTGTCTTGCTGGATCCACAACTAATAATCAGGGAAGCTGTAGCTGAGAGATCAAAGGATGCACTGAATTGGGGAAATCTGCTGCATGAGACCCCTTTAAAGTGTTGAAAAACAAGGACATTACTTAAGGACAAAGGTGGGCCTGACCTCATATCTTCCATCGCCTCACATGCATGTGAAAGTTGGACATTGAATAAAGAAAACGGAAGAAGAATGGATGCATTTGAATTATGCTGCTTGCAACAAATATTCAAAGTCCCACAGACTGCCGAAATAACAACAACAACAAATCTGACTTGGAAGAAGTACAACCAGAATGTTCCTTAGTAGAAAGGATGGAGAGATTTTGTCTCCCATAATTTGGCTGTTTTTTCAGGAAAGACCAGTCCATGGAGAAGGACATCACGCTTGATAAAGTCGTGGAGCAGCGAAAAAGAGAAAGACCTTACACGAGCTGGATGGACACAGGGGCCACGGGAGAAATGATTGTGAGGATGGTACAGAGCTAGGCGGGTTTTGTTCTGTTGGGCTTCGGTTCTCTGTGAGCTGGAGCTGACTTAAAGGCACCTACAAGCAACACCAACCCTCTCGATGTATTGCTGCGACTTTTGGAATTATCTTCAGCTCCTTGCACCCATAGCTTTGGGGCTCAACTATCTTCAGCCAAAAATTCCTTGCATGTGATATGAATGACGTGGCTGGATAATTTCCACCTCCTGTTGGCTCATCTTTCTTTGCAATGGGCATAAATAGGAATCTCTTCCACTTAGTGGACATTGACGAGTGAGTGCTTCCAGTGTTCTGCAGCTCATTGAAACCTGTCACTGGTATTCTATCAATTCCTGAAGCATATTTTTTTTCTTTGATGTCTTCAGCGCAGCTTGGGTTTTTTTTCCTTTAACACCATTAGCTTTTGAAATGGTTAAATATCAACCAATTCTCTCTTTTTTTTTGTACTGCGACTATGTGTATTACCAGCATATTAAAAAAATGTTAACCCTTTTTTTAACTTGTAATTCACAGATCACACAATTAAATAGTTTAAACCTATTTAAAAATTGTGCAGTCATCACTACAATCAATTTTGGAACGCTTTCTTCTTTTATGTACTTCTTATTATTAGCTCCTCATTTCCCCACAACTTCCCGTGTCATAACTATGAAACTATTAATTCTGTTATTGTCACTATAGTTACCTATCCTGGATTTCTTATAAAGAAAAACATACAAAAGCCAAAGGTAATGAAAAACAACTCAAAAACCAAAAACAGAAACCAAACAATAGCAAAATATAATATTCTGAAACCTCAGTTAAAAGATAATTAAAAATAATAAAAACTAGACAAAAATTAAAATGGGTCAATATGGAGAACAAACGATACAGTATTACATCTTAACTTAATTATTTCTATATTTAGTCCACTTTCCAGCGCACTCTGCCTGATAGCAAGGTTATTCACATCCCTGGTCAGTGGTCAGCGAGGACTCACTGGAGGCTTATTCCAAGTGGGAACCCTTCACATGGATTGTGGGCTTTCACTGTCACCCATAGCCTTCTGAAAACCTGATGTTTAGAATTAAACTCCTTACCCTCATAACTGAGGGACTGATAAACTCAAGATTGGTAGAAACACCACAGGCTTGGAGCTGCAGAAGTAGATGAATCCAAGGTTGGTAGATCAGGCTTATAACTGGAGAGGAGAATGAATCTGAAGTTGACTGATCAGGTGGCAGGACAGGTGGCAAATTGCTGATGGCTACCAGGATTGACAGCATTATGCCAAGCCATTGGCTCAAATCCAGATAACTGGACATCGATGAATCAGATGCAGGAGCCAAATCCAGCAAAGAAACAAGCAAGCTTTTCCATAAAGTTCACTTATAGGAAATAAGAGGAAGTAGGCAATCCCAAGGACACTTCCTTTCAGTTACATCAAGGTTGTGTCTTGTGTAAAGGATTTGCATTCCACTCTAATCTTCTTACAGCTGATTAGCCGCTCATAACATACCCCATTATGGTGTTAATTACCTTGTGTTAGGTCACATCATGAGGGATTACTGGGCCTTCACTGTCAAATCATTGAGAATCCTGGCCCAGACAGGTGGACACAAAACCTAACTGTCCCACATGGGATCTCCAGTTTTATTTCTATCACCCTCTACTCATCTCTCCTCTTTGTTTCCAAGTTTCACATTCCAATAAAAAGTAATTATCAATACATCTTAATTGCATGTTTTGTCAAATCCACACCAGCGAAATTGGAAGACTTATTCAATTTCTTCATCATTGGCTGAGATAGAGTCAGTTAATATTTCCCTTCTAGCCACAAGCCCTGATGTGATGTGTTATAAATTCTAGCCTCTCTGCCTGTGGTTCTAATCCCACTTTGGAGTGTATTCTCTGTTAAAGAATTCAAGGAGGATGTATTAAGTTTCCACCTTCACAGAAGGTGTGAACAACGTCACTACCCTTTGTTTCCTTGGGGATATGGTCTGATGAAAGACAATAACCATACCTCCATCAAAGGCACTCCTCTACCTATCAGAGCCATTTCTTCAGAAAGACAGAGAAAAATCCAAGGACCATGTGAAGAAGAGTTCTTAGTGGAGCACCTTCCAGAGCTCGGTCTGAAGTGTAGGAGGCCAGGGCCCGAGGCACCAGAGGCAAGAAGACAGAACAGAGGAGCCGTTCAGAGACTGTGAGAGTGTGAGGCGGAGCAGGGGGTGAGCTTCCTAGCCCATGGAGGCAGAGTCAAGGGATTGTGCCTGAGAAGCTGAGGAACAAAGAGAGATGTGACTGCTGCCTGAAGAGAGGTGTTGCTGTGACCCATGACTGCATCCTTAATGCTTTTGGATTCTGGCTTGAGGTAACCAATTAATATTCTTAATAATAAACAAAAATCTCACTGCCATCGAGACAATGCTGACTGTGATAATTACATAATTTTGTGTCAACTTGAAAATATAAAAGGGTAGGGATGGAGTCTTGCCTGTCAATCAGATTACAGCCTGATAGTACCTCTGTGGGTGTGGCCTTCTTCTAAGGAGGATCCTTATAAAGAGGATCCCCCTCTCCCTTTGCCTTCACCTTCCCGTTGAGGAGCCATGCTAAGACCTGGCAAAGCCCTGTGATGCTTCCACCACCATTGGATCCACAAGACTTTTCATCCACTGCCCTGGGACCTTCCTGCATTCTGCATCATTGTATGTGGCTGGATGAAGAAGGTCTTGTGGAATAGTTTCAGACTTATGGGCTTGAGTTGGAATGGCATGGGATGTGTTCCTAATACATAATTACTTCTTGATATAAACCTCTGTTTTACACATACGTAAGTGTCACTGGATTAGTTTCTCTAGTCAACCTGGCCTAATGCACTGACTGATAGCAACCGTATGGGACAGGACAGGGTAGAACCGCCCCTGTGGGTATCTGAGACTGTAATTGTTCATAGGAGTAGAACACCCCATCTTCTTCCCACGGAGCACCTGGTGATTTCCAACTGCTGGCGTCTAAGATTACAGCTCAACATGTAATCCCTAAACCCAAATCCCTTTACTCATGAATATTTTGTGTGGGTTCTATGTGGCCATTGCAATGAATTACCAAGCCTAGCACAGAAGTAGAGGACTGTGGGAGCAACGGTTGGTGTCAGAATAGGTAAAGAGGGATGGAGGTGGATGGAGGTCAAGGTCAAGGTAAAGAAGGATAGAGGTGGAGGCATGTCTGACCCGCCTCTTAGAAATATGGAAGCCAGAGGAGGTATGATATGCCCCCACCCTGCACTATTTTCACACTGATGTTAGTGATTGGTGTATACATTTATATAATAGTTGTATTGATAGTACTCTAACACAGACAGCATTGTACTTCAAGACAGATCTTGGAACCTTGTTTTTAAGAATGAATGTGTTGCCATTCCTTTTTGATTTGTCTTTTCCAGCATAGTAGCCCACATGATTGTCTAGTTTAAATAGCCAATACTAGTCCATTTTAGCTGTCTCCAAACACCGAACCAAACTCTCTGCGATCGAGACAATGTGGACTCATAGGAAGCCTCCTATAGTTTCTGAGACTGTAAGTATTTACAGGAGTAGAAAGCCCTGTCTTTCTCCCACAGAGTGGCTGGTGGTTCTGAACTGCCAACCATGAGTATCACAACCCAATGCATACCCATTACACGACTAGGGCTCCTATTAACTCACTAATGCCTATGCTATTGACCTTCATGTGTTCTGTTTGATTTTTGACAACTTCCACTTTTCCTGGATCCATACTTCATACATTCCAAGTTCCAATTATTAATGGATGTTTGCAGATATTCCTTCTCATCTTGAGTGGCACCTCAAGCAGTAGGTGAAGGTCCCAAAAGCTTTATCCCCTGAATGTCATTAAGGTGCCTCTACTTTGAGGAGGCAGCTCTTTCATTGTCAAATTTTGAGAGCCTTCCCACCTGACAGGGCTCATCTTCTGACACAGTATCAGGCAGTAGTCCATTGCTATTCTTGAAGCTTTCAGCAACTAATCCCTCCGAAATGGATCACCTTGTTCTTCTTCTGTAAACTAAGCTGAAACCTGATCAGCATAAGTTAGTGACCCTGCTGGCATTTGAAATGCCTGTGATTTAGCTTCCAGCGTCACAGCAACAGGCAAGCCACCACAGGATGACAAATTGACTGACAAGTGGTATTAGGGCCCCTAAGGGAAGTAACAAGTTACTTAGAAGTACCATTCAAGAGATAGGTCTTGTTTTTGCTATTGTTGTTAGGTGCCATGCTCCGTTCCAACCCATAATGACCCTATGCCCAGCACAACAACACACTGCCTCGTCCTATGCCATGCTTGTGATTGTTCTTATGCCCATTGTTGAAGCCACGGTGTCACTCCATCTCACTGAAGGCTCCTCTCTGTCGCTGCCCCTCCACTTTACCAAGCATGATGTCTTTCTCCAGGACTAATCTCTCCTGACAACATGTCCAAAGTATGTAAGACAAAGTTTGCCATCCTTGCCTCTAAGGAGCACTTTGGCCATCTTCTTCCAAGACAGGTCAGTTTGTCCTTTTAGAAGTCCATGGTACTTTCAATATTCTTCTCCAGCACCACAATTCAAATGCATCCATTCGTCTTTGGGCTTCTTTATTCAATGTCCAACTTTCATATGCATGTGTTGTTGTTGTTGTTGTTGTTAGAGGCCATTGATTCAGTTCTGCCCCATAGGAACCATCCGGCCATTAGAGCACCTCTCATCCAAGACAGCGCTCAACTCCTTTCCAGTTGTGCCTGCAGGTAGGACCTCCCTCCGGCCTGTCACTGGTCCCCACCAACCTGACCTTTCCTCTAGATCTGGACATGCTCAAGCAAGTGTTAAAGCTCTTCACCAAGTGCCTAGAGGCACCCCACTCCACCAGCAAGCCTTCAACCCCAAAGTGAATCAGCGCTAACCCAAAGGGCATCCATAGGTTGGCCAGCAAGTGCACTACAGCCATTTTGCTCCACTGCCCTGTCTTACAGTTCCATGCTATCTCTCATCTTGCCTCTCATGCTGTTTATTAGCTCTCTCTGTCTTCCCTGTCTGGAAGGTTCTCAGTGCAGAGTTCACAGTCCACTCCCTGCTCTTGACCTTGAGGATAGTAAGGCCCTCCACAATCAATTTTTTGAAAATATTGCACTAACTGCTTCATTTTTCTCCATTAGCACTCAATCCTTCAGCTAGCATTTCATGTGCAGAGACAGGTATGTGCATGACAAATGGATCTTACCTGATCCCTATCAAACCAAACCACACCAAGTCAATTATAACTCATGGTGTTCCTAATTCAAACTGTGCTCCGTGTGATTTTCTTGGATGTAATCTTTATGAAAGCAGGTTGCCAGGCCTTTCTACCACGGTACCACTTGGAGGTTGCTAATCTTCCAGTTAGTTGTAGAGTACAGACCATTTTTGCTGCCCAGGGACAGTCCTGACAGCAGCCAGGTGTTCTTTCTGTGAAGGATTGCTCACGGGGAGGAAGAGAACCATGAAGAGGTAGTGGCCGTTTGTTTCTCATTGGACCTCAGGTCTCCTGTCAGCCTAGTTGGGCTAAATTTATGAACGATACCTGGATACCCATGGTAGGCACAAAAAAAAATGATTTGAAGTTATTACAACTCTCTTTTAAGAGTGGTTTGGCTTGACCATTTCATGACCTGCGCTTTACACAATTGATGTGTGTATGGATTGGGATAACAGTTGTATGAGCCCCTAATAAAATGTTAAAATAAATAAATAAATAAAATGTTTGAAAAATAAATAAATAAAAAGTGCAGCTCCTTGGAATTAAAAAGCTTAGCAAGGACTTTTCCCCAACATTTTTATTGGCAAAGAATTCACGTATCATACAATCCAATAGTTCAGTCACCTCAAGAGGAGTGGTACAATTATCACCACAATCCATTTTGGAATATTTTCTTCATTCTTGTACGCATTATTAGCTGCCCATTTCTCCCCAATCACCCTTGCCATACTCTGAAGGACCCATTAATCAGTTACTGTCTCTATAGATTGACCTAGCCTGGATTTCATTTACAGACAAACAAACAAATCTAACAACAATAGCAAAGTAAAACAGATAAAAATTTCAATCAAAAAGAAAGCTGAAAACTAGAACAAATTTAAATGGCTCCTAAGGGAGATCAAATGAAAGGGTGCTAAATTGTAACCTAACTGTATCTGCAAAGATCTACATTCCCATGCATTCTGCATGATAGCAAAGCTATGCACATCTTTGGTCCATGGGCAGAACGGATTCACCAGGGGCTGAATCCGCATGTATTTCCCCCTCCCTTATTTTTTCCTCAACTGAAACATTAGCAAGGATTTTTGTTAAGGTCTACAGGCATGTGCTTACAGCTCTAGGGCTGGATGGGAATCACACCGTGAAATGATGGGTTGGTGTAGATATGCTAGAGACAACAGCATCTCTACCAGCATTCTCAGGAAGCTTCTTATCTTGGGTGGTTAAATGCTTGTTGCTGGACAATTTTTGTGTCCAAACTAAAACAATAAAAGATTGTTTTTGTTTTTGCTTTATTGTTATATTAAAAATAGATATAAAAAGGGGATTCAAAAAGTTTGTTGGAAAAATTTCATTATCTTTTCATTCCATTTTTCATGAACCTTTCGAAGCCCCTTCCTAATACACAATGTCTGCCGACTCAACTTCGCCATTTCCCAGCTGCACAAGTTAGCGTTATGAATCACATTAGCATGTGCAACTACCACATCCTCATGGCTCAAATTACCGTCCACATGAAACAATGCTCCCTACTGCTTGAATGCCGCTTGTTTTGCTATTTTACAGGGAAAAATTGTGACATTTCAGAATCAAGACCATAGAACATGGAAGGTATTTACTGAATATTGTCAGATTCAGCCCACAAAGGAGTCTTTGGGTGGTGCAAGCAGTAAATGTGTTCAGCTGTTAACCAAATGGCTCAAAGTTCAAGTTCAGTCAGAGGTGCTTGGAAGAAAGTCCTGGTGATCTGCTTTTGAAAATTCAGCCTCTGAAAACCTCAGGGAGAGTACTGTGGGTAGCAATCAATTCGACGGCAGCACCCTCGAGAAGGCAGACGAGGGCTCTCAGTCTTGGAATTAAGGTCCTGCTTTGAAACCCTTCCCAGCTGGGCAAACTTTACAAAATCCATGATAACATTTTTTAAAAATCCATCTTTAAAATAGGGATCTAGATGTCATGTAATAAATAGTGAATGAGAAAGTGTTACATGATATAACTATACTGACCGAGGAAGCTACAGTGGTGAACATGATAGATAGTTTTCTTTACTTTGGTGGTGAGAAATATTAAATAAATAATGCGTATTTAAGATAGTTGGCATTACAACTATGTGACCAGAACAGAGTGGGATCCTGGGAGAACCAGCATTTATGTATCTGCCATCACTCCTTCCGTGCCACGGGGTCACCTCTGGCACATAGTGACCCTATATGGCACAGTAGAACTGCCCCTTTGGGTTTCCTGGGCTTTAAACTTTGACAGAAGTAGAAAGTCTCATGTTTCTCCCCGTACTTACCACAGTCTATTTCTAATAATAGTACTTTGGTAGGATGAATTAATGGCCCACAACATGCTCACTCAATGCGTGCCTGTCAGTTTATTGTACTGTGATAGCTACGTGCTGCTATCCTGCTGGGAGCCATGCCAATGGTACCTCAGATGTCGACATGGGCATGGATGGCAGACCATTTTTAGCATACCTAACAGATTAGGGGGAAAGGCCTACTAGAGCTCTCCTTCTATAAAATACCCAAATGACACCACTAAGGATCACAACTGAACATTGTCTGATATATTGCTGGAAGGTTGGATGTTATGTAAACAATAATCATGAAGATGTATAGGGCCCGACAACATTTGCTCTATTGTCTGGGGAGTTACCATGAGTCAGGGTTGACTCAATGACAATTAGAACAACAACACATGGCATTTAAAGCCATGAGACTGAATGAGATCACCTGGGAGAAGACGTAGATTAAAAAAGAGGTCCCGAGAGCAGACATAGGTGCTCCAACAGTGAGAGGTTCATCAAAGGAGGAAGAAGGCTCAGACAAAAGAGGGAGGAGAACTAGAAGAGATGGTTGGTAATGGATGTGTTTTTAGAAGGTAGTAGTTAAAGGGATTTTTTTAAAACTCAAAGCATTGGATTCTATGCTCTAAGAGATGACTTTTATAGCAGGAAGGAGCCAGTCCTAGGAGCCGTGTCTTTGAAAAAGCTCTACAAGCATCGATCTTTGATTGGAAATGGGACGCTACCCTAAGTAGTACATCTTTTTTTTTTAAATAGAAATTGTTCTTTATTCTCTACTACAAATGTTAGTTACAGCGACATACTGACACCAACATACTTGTGCATATGTCTGTCCACTATGATCTCCTTCAGGTATTCTTTTCTGTACTCATACCTTTTATGCATTGTCCCATCCACACTGATCCCACTGCCCTGTAATCGTTGGGTTAAGCATTTCCCTGGCTAGGACTCTTGAGGGCAGAGATCCTACTGACAAAAGCATTGAGCCCAGCACTTAACCTGGAGTATCATGAAGCCTATTTGCATTAAGTGGATATGTTTAATGAATCCACAAGAAATCAGAATTCAAAAAACCAAAAATGGAAAAGAAACATTTAATTTAAAGAACGCCAGTTCCAGAATGATTTGCAAAAAGAACTTTGAATTTTTGTGGTTACTTTTACGGGAAGAGGGGGATAAAAATTAAAATGTCATTCAGTTTATAGAACTTGTAGGTTAGCTGCAAAACAACTTATCCCAGGAAAGGAAGACTCCTTGGTCACTTCTGAGTATCAAAATGTATGCAGGTCTCTCTTCAGAACGTACCCTACATTCAAGCGATTCCTCTTTTCCACACCAGCCAGCTTCTTGGTTTCAGCTAACTCCCAGCAGAGAGGCAACTAACACAACACCATCACCCCGAACAAAGAACATTGGAATATTCCATTTTGTTGATTTGTATGTCTTCATTGATTTCTATAGTAGTCACAGTTTCTTCCATATCTTCCAATATCATATTGAAATGCTGATCGAAAGCATGCGATCTTCCCTGAGGGTCTCGGTCATATTGCATTTTCACATAGGTGCATTCATCCAGGCTGAGGCTAATGAGATCCACAGGCTCCTCTACTGTGTTGGTAATTTGTTGCCGGTCCCCAGCTGACACATCCATCGAAACAGGAGCTGGAGTAGTGTAGTGGTTACAAGTTGGGCTACAAACCTCACGGTTGGCAGTTGAAAACTACCCACAGCTCTGAGGGAGAAAGATCGGACTTTCTAGTCCCATAAAGTTAAAATCCTGGAAACCCACACTGGGTTGCTATGAGTCAATGGCAGTGAATGAGGTTATTGAAATAAGAGGAGCCCTGGTAGCTTAATGGTCATGCATTGTGCTGCTAACTGCAAGGCCAGCAGTTTGTAAACCACTGGGCAGCTCCAGGGAAGAAAGATGAGGCTTGCTACTCCTGTACAGAGTTACAGTCGTGGAAAGTCGAGGGGTCAGTTCTACCCTGTCCTATAACGAGTCAGAATTGAGTCAATGGCAGTGAGTTTGTTTTTCGTTTTTCAATTGAAACAAGAGAGAAGGTAGGTAGCTTTGATGGATCCATGGTTTGCACACATGATGATAAAGAGTGAAACTCTCTTCTGATGGCTTCAGTTCCCTCTGTAGCAGGTGGGACAAAGTCAGTTAGGGAGAGCCAGGACAGATGATTCAAAAGCACGGTAAGGGCTCCCTTAGGGCATCACCACAGCATGACCACTAGTCGTCCAAAGCAGACACCGCAGATGCTAAGCAGACAGGTCACCAGAAAGATGAACGATAAAGTGGAAGGAAACTGACAAGGCACTACATGGAGTTGAAAAGTGGGCCGGTATGTGAGGAAATGCTAGCCAGGAATCAAGCAGATTCCATGATTTCAATCAATAGTAGTTCCTGATACTTTAAAAAAACCTTATTTGAAAGTACCCCTTATATATTAGGGATATTGATGTTAGATGACTGTTATATTACATATTATTAGGATACATCTATATGATATAATGAAACATCTGTCATTTCAACTTTTTTCACATGTATGATTCAGTAATTACCATCATCACTTTTGCCTGATTTTTCCATTTTACTTAGTCTAGTGTTTGTTTATTAATTTTGTTGTGATGTTTTCAATTTTCTTTTTTCTTATCACTGGGATTCCTATTTCTTGGTGCTTAATTCCATCATTCTTGTGCATTGGATGCTCTGCCTTAGGAATAGCATGGGTACTTCCCTTTCTTCTGTTAACCCACCACTATTTTTAAAACTTCTCTAATTTCCAATCTGCTTATCTATTGTTATGCTCATCGTGGTCCTAATCCATTTCTTCATTTACTGAGAACTGAGCATTGATCCTTGAATAAAACGTATCAAGTCACAGGATAAAGTCAAATCAAGGATCAAGTGTTTTATACTCTGCATTTTCCAGAAATTTGACAATTCGATTTTCTTATATGGTACCTTCAGTTTTTAAGCAAAGAGTCAAAGGAATTAGGAGTTAGGTAGTGGGAGCATAATGCTGGGACCACAGAGGGAAAAGCCTATAGAGAAATTTAGGGATTGTGGTAATTATATAATCTATTGTCAATTTGAGAGGATTATGAATGAAGGGGTGGAGTCTAGCCTGTCAATCATTGTATAGCCAATAAGGTCTCTGTGAGGCAATGACCTTCTCCTGAGGATTCTGGGAACTCCTATATTATTTCCTCCTTCGAGGCAGGAGACTCTCTTGGGAGACTCTCTACTGACAAGGCTGACTCCCTGCAAGACATCCCTATGGAGAAACCACAGGACCTACCCTGATACAATGATGCAACCAGACCCCTGAAGCCAGAGAAGCCACGCGAAGACCCCTGCCAGTGCTGAGATGCTTACAATGCCACTGGATCCACAGGACTTCCCACCCTCTGGCCTGTGATCTTCCTGCATTCAGCATCATTGCATGTGTTGTATGAGTTTGAAGAGGACTCTATAGATTGGAATCGGACATATGGGCTAATTTCGGACTTATGGATTTGATCTGGACTGGGCTGGGATGTTTTCTCAAAGTTCAATTGCTCTTGAATATACAGTTCTTTCCTATACACACATGAGTCTCCCTGGATGTGTTTCTCTAGTCTACCCAGACTAACACAGGGATCAAAGGGAAAGTTCACCCTCATCAGTCAGGCAGAGGTCAATCTTTTCAGGGCTGTATCCCAGGGATTTTTCTGAGGCTCAAGTAGGGCCCGAAGGTCTCCTTTTGACACATTTTACTGGGCTGTGTCATTCCCAGCTTGGGAAGAGCAAGTCTGACCTTCAGTGAATTTAAGTATGGTGCTAGAGGAACATAGACCTGTGAAACATGTTGTCAATGCACATGCCTTCTTACAAGTCAGCGAGTCTCAAGGAATTCTTCTCTTCACTTTCAGAATTCATGAAACAAATATCACTGGTCACCTACTTTGTACCAGGCATTGTTTTAGAAACAGGACCACTGCTCATGTACGTGACGTTGGCTGGATTAGACAGAGTTCGTTTAAAAGGAAGATTGACTGCTGCATAGTTTGCAGACTGGGGAGTGGACAATTCACTCATGTCATCACTTCATTCGACCTTGCTAGATATGCTGATACTAAATGGTCTCTCATTAGATGTATGCCAGGCCCAGCCATTTCTCTGTTCGTATTTTCAGCATACTTAATTTTTAACAAATTATTGTTGTTGTCAACCTCTGAGTTTACACAGTGATATGGTGATCGTGGCTGGCACTTCTTCTAGAATGTCACTGGAACTGTTTCTTTTGCTCTGTGTTTCTCTTTGCTCTACTTTCGATCCTGGGTTTTCTTCCTCTTGTCCTTCCCCCAGTCTCTCTCTTTCTCTTTCTCTCTCTCACACACTCACAGAATATTTGGCTTTCAAAATTTGAGATGCAGTTTACCACACTGCAAAGAAAGTTCAACAACTTTTTCTTCTTCTTCTTCTTCTTCTTCTTCTTCTTCTTCTTCTTCTTCTTCTTCTTCTTCTTCTTCTTCTTCTTGTTTGCAGCTTTAGCAGCTACAGAGAGGATTCCTGGTCTACTGTCACCTACAATCTTATTTCTTTTGTGGAGTAATTGAAATGGAGCCATGACTCAACCCTTACTGAAACAGCACATTGTAAGGCTGACAGCTTGGAAAACAAGGGAACTCCTACCCAAAGCGGTCTTTCTGGTCTCCTGTTCTATTATCCCATCCATCAGTTGCTGTCCGTGCTCGGAGACTCTTTTCTCTACTTAATTTCGTTGCATAACTAGATGTAGTGGGATGTTGTCTCTGTGAGTTGAATGCAGATCAGGGATGAAAACCAGTTCTCTGTCTTCAGAGGAAATTAGTTAAAAAGCAAAGAGACTCTTAAATCAGAAACTCTACTCATAGGTCGCTGGGGTGGTGTCGGGACAATGAGCATTCAAGGCAGTAACATGAAGTTTAACTCCCTGATGCTCATTGATCATGTACAGTTTATATAGTGATACATTTTAAGTGGTTCTAATTAAGTACACACCTAATGAGGAATGACACACATTTCTCCTGGATTAAACTCCATGGTGTCTGTAGTTTCTTCATTTCCTTAGACTTCCATCTCATTGCTCATGCACGACTCTTCCTCCCACCTCCACAGCACACTTTTTTTAAATAGGGAAGGGACTGAGTTGTCAAGAGGTTTAGTGCCATTTCACAAGAATCAGGATACAGTTTGAATGCTCCGGTCTGTGAGACTGAAGATTTCAGACCAAGGATCGGACCAGCCCAGACTCCAATTGTGCCACAATCTTAAAACCAGGGGACCCTTTCTAAGGCTATCCGCTGGCAGACATCATACTCTAGAGGCCTGGGGCTACGGGAATCTTTCTTACAGTTTGGGGTTTATGTTTAAGAAAACCCAACCATGGCAGTCTGATGCGGTCCGAGTAGAACCGCTTCATGGAACTTTCAAGGCTGTGATCTTCTGCAGGAAGCTTCCCGGTCTTTCTTCAGAAGTACTCCTGAATGGGATTGAACTACTGACCTTTCAATTAGTACTTGAGTATTTCAGAAATACTCCTGAATGGGATTGAACTACTGACCTTTCAATTAGTACTTGAGTATTTCACTCAATCTAAAGACTGCATTTGTTGAAATAATGCCAACCAATTACTCACAGAGCTAGGGGGGTTCTGAATGGTCTCCAATCAGGAAAGATGTGGGTCAGAGTTGCATATGAAAAACTGGGCGGATTCCCTGTTTCCAGTTCCTATCTGTACCGGTGTACATCCTCTGGTCTAGCCAGATTTGTAAGATAGAGTTGGGATCATGATAGTGGGAGAGGAGGAAGCATTTAGGAACTAGAGGAAAGTTGTATGTTTCATTGTTGCTGCATCGCACCCTGACTGGCTCGTCTCCTCCCCGAGACCCTTCTGTAGGGGGATGTCCAGTGGCCTACAAATGGGCTTTGAGTCTCCACTCTGCACTCCCCTTCATTCACAATGATATGATTTTTTATTCTTTGATTCCTGATAACTGATCCCATTCGACACCCTCTAGAAATGCCCTTTTCCTCCTAGCTCTTTCCTCATAAAATTATTTTCGTTGCTACTTAAAAAAAAACAAAAAAACAAACAAACAAAAAAGAAAAACTGGGCATCAGGATGGGAGGAAGGCTCGTGACATAATTTTGCTTAACGCAAGAGAAGAGGACTTCAAGTACTTACTACAACCTTCGGTATGAATTACAACTCAGTGAAAAGAAAACAAATGCCTCACTGCTGGACCGAGAAGCAACACCACAGTAAATAGGGAGAATCATGAAGTTCTCAAGGAATTCACTTTGTTTGGTTACGCAATCAATGCCATAGGTGTGGCAGTCAAGGTATCAAAGTACATATTGCTTTGGGAAAATGTGTAGCACAAGATTTCTTTAAATGTTAAAAACCAAAGATGTCATGTTGAAAGCTAAGGTGTGCCATGGTCTATTTAGCCACCTTACATGCAGGTGGCAGCTGGACCATAAATAAGGAAGACCAAAGAATCAGTGACTTTGAATGATGATGTTGGCAAAGCATTTTGAATGGGCCCCGGACTGTTAGAAGAACAAACAATTGGTCTTTTGAGCAGTACAGCCAGCATGCTTCTTAGAAGTGAGAATGGGGAGACTGATAACTGTATTTTGGACATGGTGTAAGAAGGACCAAATCCCTGGAGAAAGACATCATGCTTGGTGAGGTAGAGGGTGAGGGTTAAAGAGGAAGACCTTCAGTGAGATGGAGTGACACACTGGCTGCCAAAGGGAGCACCAGCCCCACAACAATTGGGAGCAGGGTACAGGACCAGGCCCTCTCTCCCTCTGTTGTATGCAGGGCTCACTATGGTTGGAACTGGCTGGACGGCACCGAACGAAACAACTACTCATGCCTTATGAGTAAGGTGACCAGAATTCTTCTCTTCACTTTCAGAATTCATGAAACAAATATCACTGGTCACCTACTTTGTACCAGGCATTGTTTTAGAAACAGGACCACTGCTCATGTACGTGACGTTGGCTGGATTAGACAGAGTTCGTTTAAAAGGAAGATTGACTGCTGCATAGTTTGCAGACTGGGGAGTGGACAATTCACTCATGTCATCACTTCATTCGACCTTGCTAGATATGCTGATACTAAATGGTCTCTCATTAGATGTATGCCAGGCCCAGCCATTTCTCTGTTCGTATTTTCAGCATACTTAATTTTTAACAAATTATTGTTGTTGTCAACCTCTGAGTTTACACAGTGATATGGTGATCGTGGCTGGCACTTCTTCTAGAATGTCACTGGAACTGTTTCTTTTGCTCTGTGTTTCTCTTTGCTCTACTTTCGATCCTGGGTTTTCTTCCTCTTGTCCTTCCCCCAGTCTCTCTCTTTCTCTTTCTCTCTCTCACACACTCACAGAATATTTGGCTTTCAAAATTTGAGATGCAGTTTACCACACTGCAAAGAAAGTTCAACAACTTTT
>NW_022111324.1:95759200-95761045 GCF_000313985.2 Echinops telfairi
GAACAGCAAGGAAGAGCTTGTTGACATCCAGGCTGTGCGGAGGCCAGTCCTGGAGTCAAGAGCAGATTCGCATGCCACAGTTGTTTTCTTGCTTCCCTTTCAAACACTGCTCAATGCCAGACAGACAACTTCTCTTCACTGAGTGTGGGACAGAAAGCTCCCCCTTCCTGCTTGTCTGCTGTGTATGCAACACATAAGTATTCATTGGTATTTTGCTCAATTTTATTTCAGCCTGCTTTGTAAAGCCATCAAGATGGGAACACATAACATCTCTCTTAGGGTAAACCCTTGTCCCAGTTCCTAAAACAAGAGGATATGATTCACACTTTCAGGCACATACATGTTCTTATGAAGACATGCAATAATACTCACACGCAACAATATACCACTGCAGATATCGACCATCCACCCAAGCGCTCCCACACACGCATACATTCCCAGTGTGTGGTGCTGATGAGCTGTTGAATCAGGGGATTCCCTAGGCTGTAATCTCAGTGTGATCAGCTCACAGCTATGTCTTTGCTCCTGCTGAGCTGCGGATGGGTTTGAACCAGCAACCTTCCAGTTAGCAACTAAACTCAAAGTGTTTCAACCATATTTCATTTTCTAAAATGGAACTTAAAGTTTTGAATCCTGCTTTATCTGATATCCCAAGATTCCCCACTGAGATAGATTTCTTTCTAGCCTGTCTGATTCTCAGCTCCTTACTCTACCAATACCTTGGCTCCCTTCACTTCCTGTGCTATTTCAGCCCACACTGGTTCCCTTGAGAACTGCATTCTGAGCTCCTCCAGGATGCTTTCCCTCAGATTCTCACTACAAATTAATGTTTCCACTCATCTTGCATCACCAGCTTGTAGCACTTTGCATATCACTGTTCTGTAGTGCCGCGTTCCTTAGATATGGTCATGACAATGTGGCCTCACATACTTTGGGCATGCTATCCTGAGGGACAAGTACCTGGAGAAAGATAACATGCTTGGTATGGTATAGGGTCAGTGAAAAAGAGGAAGACCCTTAATTGGATGAGTGTCATGGTGGTGTAAAAAAGGGTTAAAATCCAGCAACAGCTATAAGGCTGGTAGAGTGTTTCATGCTCTTGTGCCTAGTGCCACTATGAGTTAAAAGCTAGTTAGTGGCACCTAACACCACCACCTTCTTTTAAGGTGGTGGTTCCTTGTACAAACAATGTCCCCACATGTTGCTGTGAGCTCTGTAAAAGGAGAGGTTGTTCTTAGTCACTGCTGTGGTCACAGCACTTAGCAGTAAAATTAAAACGAAAATAGTCACTGTTGAATCAGTTCCAACTCATGGTGACCCCAAGTGTGCAGAGTAGAACTATGCTCCATAGCGTTTTCAATGCCTGCAACTGGTTTGCAAATAGATCAACAGGGCTTTCCTTAAAGGTACCTCTAAGTGGCTTCCAACCATCAATCTTTGATCAGGAACTGAGTGCTCAACTGGAGTGCCAGAAAATTTCCCACCAATTGACTGACTGTTGAATGATTGATTTCTGCTGGCTCTGTACTTGGGCCATGCATAAATAACCCTACAGTGTGAGGTGAAAGTTATAAGGGTGGCGTTATCTGGAACCCCAACCCACCCACGGGTTCCAGGGACACAATCCATCAGGAGGATCAATTGCATTTTCTTTTCTTTTTTATTTTGTGTTTTCCAATACTGTTGTTTGACTAAGCTCCCCTATCTCTGGGTAGCTTGAAATTTGATTAATTCATGAATCTTAACTCTCTAATAAAAGGTTCCCATGAAGTTCCCAATGATTCCGTATCTGTAGCTTTCTCTCCTTCAGAGGTTAGTTGGGGAGAGGTTTTCTCCATAAGAAAG
>NW_022111324.1:95761738-95773877 GCF_000313985.2 Echinops telfairi
ACACAATTGATCTATGTATTGTGATGAATTGTATGAGCCCCAATAAATCGATTTAAAAAGAAAAAAGAAAGCCCCGAGTCTCATCAGCCAGTGCTGCATGCAGTTCTGTTGAGGTGACTGCTTTTCACAGCGAGGATCAAGGCCATTTAGTCGTTTGTACATAAACTATGTCCTCTCCTGTCACTTGAGTGCAGCCGTCAATGAAGACATCTTAGTCTCCTTAAGAAGTCATAGAACATCTCTCTGAGCACATGTTTCCCTGCCTCTAGCTTGGACAGGATGGTGCCTGCTTGTTTGTTTGGCTGTAGCTCTGTTTGGCGGTGCTGCACCATGCTGAGAGTTACACAGCCACCCCTAGCACTGTGCTCCACATGTGCCTTTTCCTTCTTTCAAGTCATTGCCCTGATGGTCTTGGCTGTCCCTTTGTGTGATCTGTTCTGTGTGGGTCTCTGCATTGAACGTTGGGCTTGGGATTTATCCAGGGGCAAAAAAAGAAGAAGAAGAAGGAGCAGGTTTGGCAGCGTATTCATGAAAAGGAGGCTTTCTAAATAAACTCCGAGTGACATAGTTGAAAGCAATCACGAATGCCCCTTTAGATGAATGGCTCATCACTTGTTTGCATACAAGTGAATTCCCCCACCCACCAGGTGGTGTGTTTTTTCACCATAGTGTTAAAACTCAAGACCTCTATTTGAAAACACTCTACTGAGGCTTTACCATTCATTGTATCTCCATGAATATGATTTTTTAAAAGCAGTGCTTAAAAGGGCTATTGATTGTGAATTAGGTAGGGGTTTACATATCCAATGATCATTTTTACATTCAACAATTTAAACAACTTATCAAACCTCCTAATAGTCTGCCCTGCCTTCCCATCCTATTTTTGGCTCCCTTCCCTCTCTTGTAAAACATTTTCTTCCCCATAAGCCCAGTTAACACCTGTCCACCTTCTACCCTATTGCTTCCTCTTCCCATCACTGGGGACCACCAAAGTCTCTCTTTTGATATGAAAATCTTTATCTTGATGTTGTTCTTCTAAGACAGTGGTCTCATGCAGTATTTGTCATTTTGTGACTGATTAACTTCACAGACACTATTGTCTATTGTTTAGCCTATTACTTTAGCCTGGGAGGCCTGGTGGGTTAGTGGGTTACAAGTTAGGCTGCTGCCAGCAGTTCAAAACCAGTAGCCTTTCTGTAGGAGAAAAGTGAGGCTCTCTACTCCTGTATAGACTTACACTCTCAAAAACCCACAGCAGCAGTTCTTCTCTGTCCTTTACAGTCCCTACAACGGGCTCATACAGAAGAACAATTGTGAGGACGGCGCAGGGCCAGGCAGCATCTTTATGAATCAGAACCGACTCAATGGCGCCTAAAATCAACGAGATGAGTCAGAATTGACCCGATGTCAGCGATCGTTTTGGATTCTCAAGCCTATTCCTTCTCGTTTCCTCCTTTCCCCTTACACCCCCGTAACTATCAAAGAAAGGGACATTTTAGAAATGATTTCTGTACTCCGTCTCTCTTGAATTTATATTGCTCTACCCCCTCCTGTTAATCCAACGTTGAGCTTTCACAGTCTACAGAGCTCCGTGGGAAGGTCAAGATAGCTGGAGAAGACACTTCTCTCTCAATAGACCGATGACTGCCTTTCCTTTGGACGGAGCCTAGGACAAAGCTCAGAATTTTCCGGGATTTGCAAACATGGTCCCATGAATGTGCTGGGAAACAGGACAGAGATTCTAAAGTTTTCCTGCAAAAGGCCACATAAGAAACATTTTCCACATTACAGGCCACATACGTTCTTTGCTACATATTCTTTTTCTCCTCAACCCTTCTACCTCCTTTGACATGCCATGCCCAGATGGAAGCAAGCCAAGAAGGGAAAAGAGAGAGTGAGAGTCTAGATCCCAAATCGGCACACCAAGTCCCGAGGACAACATCCTGCATGCAGCTGCTAAGGCACAGAGAGGACTGTAGGGCCAACAGCTTGAGACATGATGTCCCCTCACTGGAGCATACTGAGACAGAAGACAGGACTGGGGACACATGGCAGGGAGTTAGTCTAGTCTGAATCCCCCCACAGCAGGGCGAACCAAGAAGGAAACAGAACAAGTCAGCAATGAGAACTAAACATAGCCACAAAGTCCCTGAAGAGACCCCAAATAGACTTTAGGCTAGGAGGGTCAGTTCTTGGAATCCCCCCAGCACCAGTGGGGAGAATCTAATAAAGGTCAGCAGAAGACAGATCTGGAATTATCTAGGGTTTTTTCCCCCTATTTATTTTTTTCTCTTTTTATTCAATCTTTTGTTTTCTTTTCATTTTGTCCCTGTTATTGTTGGTTTTGCCTAGCTACATAAGATAGGCACAGGAAGAAAGCCTAGAAAGAAAGCAATGAGACTGAAGGTTCCAGAGGGACTTAGGGAGCGAAAGAGGTAGGGGAAGGGAGTGGTGAGCAAACAATGCCAGAAAGTGGAGAACAACTAGGGAATTAAAATCAATAAGGAGAAGGATGTAGAGATCTTGGGGGTGTTGGAGCAACAGCAATCTAGCTGAGAGGAATTACTAAGAGGCAGAAGATGGGCTAGCATGATGGTGTGGCAGGAAGATGGTAAAAAGAAACAGAGGAAAGATCTAGGAAGCAACGATGTGGATAGGGATATAAACATAGGTGTGTACATATGTAAATACATTCATTCATAAAAATAGAGGCATACACTGAGGTAGTGGATGGACTTTGGGCCTCTGCTGAAGGCCTGCCTTCTAACAACTTGGCATTCTGTGATGCTCATCCTCCCAGCATGATCACTGAAGACAAAATGTGTCCACAAGCAAATGTGGCGAAGAAAGCAGATGGTGCCCGGCTTTAAAAAGATATAGCATTTGGGGTCTTAAAGGCTTGAAATTAAACAAGCAGTCATCTAGCAGAGAAGCAACAAGCCCACATGGAAGAAACACACCAGCCTGTTTGAACATGAGATGTCGACAGGATCAGTTAACAGGCATCAGAAGATCCCAAACCAACAAACAAAACATATTGTTGAGTATGAAGGGGGTCAGAGCAGAGACCCAAAGCCCATCTGTAGCCGATGGGCTATCCCCTCACAGAAAGGTCACAAGGAAGGGATGAGTATAGCACCGATGAAACACACCATATTCCTCTGGTTCTTTGAGGCTTCCTCACGCCCCACTATCATCATCCCAGTCCTGCCTTTCACTGCAGGCTACACTGGAGCATGTGCACAGGTACAGATAAGAGCTCACAGCACACGGGAATCCAGGAACAGAAATGCGAGCAGTGACACCAGGAGAGTAGGGGGAAGGTGGGGAGGGGAGGGGAGGAAGGGGAAACGGATTGCAATGATTGACACATCACCACCCTCCCCCCAGGGGTATGAATAACAGAAACCGAGAGGGGAGACATCGGTTGGCATGAGATATGAAAATAATAATTTATAATTTATCAAGGGGCCACAGGGAAGGGGGAGGAGAAAAGAGAGGAGCTGATACCAAGGACTCAATAGAAAGCAAATGTTTAGAAAATAATGATGGCAACATATGTACAAATATGATTGATACAATTGATGTACGGATTCTTACAGGAGCTTTAAGAGCCCCCAGTAAAATAATCTTTTCATTAAAAAAATTAAATAAATAAAACGTGAAATCCCCTCTTACCTCATGAGGCCACATAAATAGAGGCACTGGCCTGGGCTTTGACCACAGGCCAGACGTAGCTTATGCTTGGGTTGCTTGTCCCTGTGGAGCGCATGTGACTGTCTAAGGTGAGGGAGGAGACTGGACGGCACCGCACTCACCTGCTTGAGCCCACTAACGGCCGCGTGGGAGACAAGATCCGGTAACTTACAGCCTAGCAAACCCCACGGGCAGTTCTGATCTGTGGTGTACAGTTCCGATGAGTCAGCGTCAGCTCAATGGCACACCACAGCAACATATTGGAAGTACGCATGCACTATGTGTTCATAGGAATGAAAATAGAAAGCCTGAAAAACATGTTTTTAATAAATATGTGAAACAAACATCTCTAGGTTTTTGGTGCTCACTTTAGATTCTCAACTAGACAAGTTTCTTGTTTGTTTAATGTCCTAGAACTGGACACTTGGAACACCTTTCTCAATAAAACAGGGTATATATTTACAAAAGCCCATAAAGCAGTTGAAGTACAAAATTAATACGCTTCACAACAGACTTTGATATTCAGCAAAGTATCTAGATAAACCAAGGATTTTGTAACGCTGCAACTCATCAAAAGGAATCATGTGAGTTATACCATTTCTCTCCCAAATATTCTCTGTACAATGATCTGACTAGTACATATACGCATCTATACACACACATCTATAGATTCACTATGGTGTACATGCACAAAGAGAGGTGTTTCTCCCTCTTCATAGATCTGAAGGTCTTTCAAAAACTATTGCTCCTGGGGCTGCAGTTCACACATGCGCTAGAGTAGTCCAAACAAGACATGGTTAAAGTTCTCTCTGCCAACACTGGATGGCTGCAGACAAGTGCTATCAGTAACAGACTTGCTTTAGTCTTGATAGGGAGCCTGCAGGGGCAATGGATTATTTAATACAGTTTATCTAGCCAAAATCTCTAACTCCCAGTAAACAATGTTTCCATGAATGTGTCTGGGAAGAAGATGGGGAAAATACTGATAAGATTCATCTGTGAGTAATTGTAAACAGGATTCCCTGGATGTGTCTAAAATGAACCCTCTGAGAAGCGGGAGGAGTGATCTCATTAACAGCAAGAGACGGGAATGGATCCCATCTTCTAGATCCAAGATCCCTGTGCAGTGAACCTGGGCAGTTCCAGAAAAGGCAGACATAGTGTCAGAGGAGCACAGAGTAAGGTAAAAACCATGGAGCAAGTAAAGCTGCGTGCTTTTGTGCTGGTGGCTGGCTTGGAGAGTAGGGTGCCTTTGGGCACTTAATTGGGGAAGCTGGGCTTGCTGACTTGTGGAAGTGGAGCTGAGTGCCTTTGGGCTGAGGCTTACTTAAGTGGGGGTGCGTCTGGGTACTTAATTCAGGGAGCTGGGTTTACTAACCCACAGAACTAGAACTTATAGCAGAGTGGTCTGTCTGCCCTTTGAGCATTTATTAGCAAACCTGAAAGAATCTTGTAATGTGTCCTGATAAACAACTCAAATCTGAGCATTTCTCATTGGCATTACAACTTGTTAGCTTCCTTCCCAGACCCTTTTATTATGAATTTTGTGAGTTCTGTGTAGCCACTGCAACAGATGTTAGAACCTGGAGATAAAGTAGAGATTATTAATTAAGACAACATACAGCCCTCATTAAAAAGGGGTCCAATCAAAACAGTGACTTCCTAGGGGCTTTGTAGGGCGATCAAATGTAAGGCTGAGAGGTCAGATCAGAAGGCGATGGAGACTGTCCCTGGGGACCCCACAGGGGTAAGCTTGCTAGATTTTCTCAGAGGAGACAAAATGATCCACAGGGGCTTTTCCGGAAAATTGGAAATCGATGAGAAAAAGATCAGGAAAATTCCTGCAAGTTATTTCATCGCATCCCAAGATACCTGCTCATTTTTTGTGGGTAACAGGGATATCCTACACAAATTTTGTTGGGAAACTTTATCTCATCCACTCTTCAGCCCTGATCTTGTGCATTCAGACTTTGTTTTGTTTCCAAATTTCAAAATACCTTTAATAGGAACACACGTTGAGTCCTCTGAAGATACCAAAATTGCCATTTTGATGTAGTGAAAATCAAAGAGCCCAACATTCTTTGTGGGAGGCTTAGAGAGATGGAAAGACCACCTTCAGCAGATCTACTGAGAAACAATAGCTTTGGGTTCATGCTTTTGTCTAATAAAGAGTTCTATGATTTTGTAGCAATCCTGTTTGGTTTATCTTAATACCTTGTGGTAGGTAGGTTTATTGTGTCAACCTGGCCAATAGGAACATGTGGGATTAAAAAGTCACAGTTCGATTCGACAAAAAGGTAAATGGTTTGGCAAGCCCCACCCCTCTCTCTCTTGCTCTCTGGTGATTGGACCTGTGTTTGGCTGCTTTAGCTAATTCTTTGCCTTGACTTGTGAGGATCATGTCACTAGAGCTTGAAGTTCCTTCGAGACCTACTTTGCCGCACTGTTGGTGTCTACATTGCTTGAGATTGAGGCTGTTGGATCCTATCTTCTCTCATTGCTGGAGTTCGATATCCCATCCAACCTGTTTCACTAAGTTTCTGAGCTACTGAATGCTGGTGACTCACCCTGCTGTTTGCTGCCTGTGGCCAGACTGCCTGCATTGCCCAAGGAAGATTCAGCTGTCTTCCTTGACCTTGGACCTGGCAGCCTTCGTGAGTTGAAGAACTTCCAGTATATTAACTGTTCCACAGAAGTGAATTGAACTGAGCCCTTTGCACTACTGTGTGGACTAATTAGCTATTATATTCCTGTATCTATCAATCTATTTACAAGATAAGTGTTCTCGTTTTGTTTCCCTAGAGAACTCTGGGTAACAGATACCTATACTTACATTCTGTATTGACTTTTTGAAACAATCACAAGATTTTTGAAAACGCCATTTTTACCTAGTAGGCAACATCCTAAGGAGCACTAATGGGGCAGTGGTAAACTTGCTGCTGCTAACTAAAAAAAAAAAAAGGCAGCTTGAATTCATGCAGCAGCTCATAGGAGAAATACCGGGACATGTGTTCCCATAAAGATTGTTGCTGTTGTTGTTGTTGTTGTTGTTGTTGTTGTTAGGTGCCATCAAGTCTGTGCTGACTCACAGTGACCTTATATACATCAGAACCGAGCACTGCCTGGTCCTGCACCATCCCCACAATCAGTGGGGATGTGTTAGCCATTGCTGCAGCCAGGGTGTCAGTCCATCTCATTGAGGGTCTTCCTCTGTTTCACTGACCTTCTGCTTTACCAAGCATGGTGTCCTACATAGCTTATAGCCTAGACCGCCTGTCATATGGGTTCCTATGAGTCAGTATGCCACTAATAGCTCCCCAAAACAACAGGTCCCATTCTATCTTACCAAAATACCATTATGTATTCATGTATAATCTACCAGGGTGTTTTATTTGTTTTTTTTTCAGTACAATATGTAACACTACAATGGATATCCTCTTAATTGCAGTATTTCTCCTTTTTTCCTCTTCATACCATTTTATTGTGAACGAAGTGAAAGTTTACAGATGCATTCATCAGTTTTCATTCAACATCTAAAACAAAACATTTTATTGATGTCTCTTACAGCTTTTATAACAATCCATACATCAATTGTATCAAACATATTGTACATATGTTGCCATCATTATGTTCTATGGAGCTCTTGGTGTCTGCTCCTCTTCCCCCCACCCCCACACACACCCCTCATGGCCACTTGACAAATTATAAATTATTATTATTTTCATATCTTACACCGACCTCTGTCTCCCTTCCCCCAAAGTTTCTGTTGTTCATCCCTCTGGGGTGGGGGTGCGGTTATGTGTCAATCATCAGGATTGGCTCCCCCTTCCTCCAATTGCAGTCTTTCTGAGGACTCTTTAGACACTGGCTGTTTGGGTCTCTTAAAGGAGGGTCAGAAATGTCACAAGCACCCGCAGAGAAAACACAGAGCAAGCACTTGAGAGTCCCTTGGACGGTTTTGTGGGAAGTCAAGACTGTAAAAAATGTCTGGCTGTTTTTTTTCCAGGGTAGGAAACAAGCTTCAAGAATTTACCATTTTTTGTTTTAGTCAATAAGACATGCCACACGCTTCATGGAATTTCTCCCCCATTTGATCTCTTCCATCTCCCAATTCTTTCTCCACTTGACTTACCCTCCCACTTCTCCAGGAGTCCCTCAGGCCTATACCATGCACAACGTGTACTGAGAAACCAGAACATGAACACTAAGTGCTACTTTTCAAAAAAAAAAAAAAAAAAGCTTTAAAGGAAGGTTTTCTGATAGCATTCTACCTGGAAGGCCGTGGATCTCAGGTTACTGTGAAACAGACGATCTGAAACCCAAACATTCAACTCAGTACGCTGTTCGCTAGGACACTGCTCTAGCTCACTGATGTAGTTTTGCCGAAATATATAACAGAAATGTCCTGGTCCTAAATGTTATTTGAAAGCAAATGAATCCTACTAACCAGGTGTGGTTTTCTTTACTTGTGAGATTGACAAAGCGCCTATTGAAATACATGACACTAACTTTGTGACAACTGCCAAAGGTTTGCATGAATACGGTAACATGTTCCCACCATACCTAGTGTTTAACATAGGCGCTCACAGGAGAAAGGGAAGCCGGGTTGCTCATACATTATAACAAGGGCCATGAAATGCTAACTTACTGCCTGACAGGCAAGACAGCGGAGGAGATCTGAATTTGAAATATGCATAGTATTTTCTTTAGTTAACAAAGTTATGCACTGTTAGTAAATCACATAAAAGAGACAATTGCCTTTTTGCTGCCAGACAATATCCAGGCGTGTAACACACGGAGAGCCTACCTGGCACTATCAGAGAGGTTCATTTAGAGGGCATCTTCAGCGCTGATTCCACTTTCTGTCAGCAAAATCACCTTAAACAACACACTTGCAGGGTCCTGTGGGAAACTGGAGAGGATGAAGGTCATCCTTAGAACCTGCTATAGTCTTCCACCCCGGGACTTCACTCCATTTTATACTCCATGAAGCCCAGATGAGGGGGCGTCAAAAGCTCATGAAAAAGTCTACTCTCTTGCCATTCTATTTTTCTACTAATGTTGTGATGCCACCTTCTATTTCATTTCCTCCCCCAACCCCACCTCCACCACTATTATTATAGATGAGGAAGTGGGGGCTCAAAGAGAGCCTGTAACTTATCCAGACCACCACTTTGTAAGTTTGTTGCTCTGTGGCTGCTATGACACTGGAAGCGATGCCATGGGGATTTCAAGTAGCTGCAGGGTCACCCATGGTAAGCAGCTCTCAGCAGACCTTCCGGACTCTAAGACAGGCTAGGAAGGAAAACCTGATTTGCTTAAAAACAAAACAAAACAACCAAAAAAAACTAGCCAATGAAAGCTTTTTGAATCACGATAGGACGGTGTCTAGCTTACGGATTTTGCACCAATAGTCAGGAGGGATCAATTCCTAGCTGAAGACATCATGGTTGGTGAAGTAGAGGGCCAACAGGGAGCTGGGAGAGCCCTGAGCAGATGGACTGGCCCAATAGCTGCAATGCAGGGCGTGACCATGCTGGCAATCAGGGAAATGATGCAGCACCTGGCCACATTTTGTTCATGCATCAGAATCAGCTGAAAGGCCATCTAGCTCCCTAGACCTAGTAGGTGAGAAAACTAGTCTCAGGTTCCTTTCAATAAAACCCATTGTGTGGCAGAATTTGAAGGGACTGAAAAGGTTCACTTTGTAAACAATTCTTCTTCCTGTTTATTTCATGATACTCTGCCATCCTACCATTAAGTATATTCTTTTGGTTTAATCATATTTAATGGTAATTAACAGAATGCAGAAATTATCCGACAATATAATTAGTGTCACATGCAAGTAAAATTTTGCTATCATCTAACAAAGATTGTAGCTGTACATTGGCACGGAGCTACCAGAAATCCAAGCTGGATTCAGTAGAGGATGCAGAACACTGGATATCATTGCTGACTTTAGGTAGATCGTGCCTGGAAGCACAGAATACCAAAAAAATGTTTTACTTGTGCTTTATTTACTATGCAAAGGCATTCTAATGTGTGGATCATAAACAACTATGGATAATCTTGAGAAGAATGGGAATTCTGGAACATTTAATTGTGCTCATGTGGAACTTGTACATGGATCAAGAGGCAGTGGTGCAAATAGAACAAGGCAATGCTGTATTGTGTGAAATCAGAACAAGTATGGGTCAGGATTATATCTTCTCACCATACTTAATCTCTATGCTGATCAAGCAATCAGAGAAGCTGGATGATATGAAGAAGAATGTGGTATCGGGACTGAAGTGAGGCTAGTTAACAACCTGCGATGTGCAGATGGATTGCTGAAAGTAAGGAGGACTTGAGGCACTTGCTGATGGTAATCAAGTATTGTAGCCTTTAACATTAATTACAACTCAATGTAAAGACAATGAAAACCCTCGCCGTTAAATTAATAATAGATAACATCATGATCAATGGAGAAGATTGAAGTTGTCAAGGATTTTGTCTTGCTTGGATTCACAACCAATGCTCATGACAAATTGCAGTGTGTAAATCTGCTGCCCACGGCCTCTTTATAATATACTGAAAAGCAAGGATGTCACTTTGAAGACTAAAGTGTGCCTGACCCAAGCCATGGCATTTTCAGTTGCCTCATATGCGTAGGAGCGTTGGACATTGAATGAGGTAGACCAGAGGCCAATCCATGCATTTGAATTACGGTGCTGGAGAAGAATATTGAAAGTACCACGGACTTCTAAAAAGAATAAATGAATCTGGTTTTGAAAAATGCTCTTTGGAAACGAGAATGGCAAAACTTAGTCTCATAGGTGTTGAACCAGTTATCAGGAGAGATCGGTTCCTGGAAAAGGCCATCACGCCTCGTGAAATGGAAAGGCAGGAAGAAGAGGAACTCTCTACAGGAGATGAAAGACTGCGACAATGGGCTCGGACACGACAGTACTTGTAAGAAGGGGCAGGAAAGGGCAGCATTTCTTTCTGTTGTACCAAGGGGGCCTAGGAGTCAGAACTGACTTGATGGCATCTAACGACAACGCAAATGACAAGCAACACATCAAGAATTTGTGGAATGTCCTAAGTGGTACCTCTTGTGTGTCATCTCAAACCTTTATAAAATCTTTGCATCATAGAGGTACTTTTGATCGCTAAATTGAATCAGAGCCGTTAAATAACTTTCTTGAAGTTCCACAGTTAGAGATGTACCTCTGGCACCTATCTCAAAGCTCTTAGGGAGAAGCAAAGACAAAAAAATGCAAAAAACACTGCCGTTGAGTAAATCCTGACTCATAGTAACTTTATATTAGATTCAGGAAGCTGGAAATCTTTCCCAGAGCAGATAGTCCTATCTTTATCCCATGAAACGGCTAGTAGATTTGAACTGCCAACCTTGTGGTATGCTTACTCAGAAGTGCTGACAGGGCTCCCTATCTCTTGGAATAACTGTTAAAATTTAAATTCCTTTGAAGAATAGCACCTCAACACTGTGTTGAAATTCCTTAGCTATCTAAAAATGCAAGGATCAGTGGCAATAACGTTTTGATGTAGATGGAGAAAGAAATACAGAAGCTCAGTAGACGGCAACACATCTAAATCAGCTGTCAAATGGCATGGCTTTGGGGAGGGTGTGTGTGTGTATGTCGGGGAGAGAGTTGGTGGCATTGCTGAAGAACTAAAGGACAGTGGGTTCCCAAGAGAGTTATCTAGTCTCTTCCTACATCCTCATCTCCTCATCTATAGAAATGAAAACGCCTATTTTTCAGGGATGTGGGGAACTAGGGCACTGAAAAGAAAGTTGTCAGGTAGCAAAAAACTGCAGCTACCACAAGATGTTGCCCACAGCGAGCTCTCTGACCACAATCTACAAGTGTCCCTCTAAGAGGTCCTAGGGAAAGGGTCAACTGCTGAATGGAAACTGGGGGTACATTTCCAAGCAAGAGCTCAGGATGAGAAAGCCCTGCCAATGGCTTCCATGTACTCTGGCCCTCAGCAGCAACAGCAGCAGCAGCAACAACAACACAACCACAACAACAACACAACCAAATCTTTGCTAAGAAAACAAAGCAAAACCAAACTTAAAATCCTTTTCCTGAGTCCACCCCCCACAGTTGTGGTACCATTTCTTGGTTCCTCTTAGTAGGAAGCCTCCCCCTCAAGTTCTTGTCTACATTCACTGTCTCCAGTTACTCCCCTCCATTCTTTCTTGGCTTTTCCTTGTGATGGTGGTGAAGGTTGACAGGCAGATCTATTTTACATTCAACAATTTTTTTGTGTGGCATTATTTTGTTTTTGTTTCAAGACAGTTTTCTTGGCATTTTATCCACCGATCATGCAATTCTATAGCTCAGTCATATCAAGAAGAGTTATACACTCATTATCACGATCAATTTTAGGTCATTTTCTTTTCTCTTGTGCTCATCATTAGTGTAATTATATTTTA
>NW_022111324.1:95774756-95776511 GCF_000313985.2 Echinops telfairi
GAAGGAATATAATAGCTAATTAGTCCACACAGCAGTACAGAGGGCTCAGACAAATTTTTATTTAGCCTTGTCATTCCAGTCTTTACGCAATGTGCATAGCTACAACATATGTTCTCTGCTTTTTAACAATTTGTTTCATCATGGAACACATGTTAATAGCTTATAAAATACAATTTGTAAAATGCTATGATAATGGCTATTGCATGGGAATTTTGGGCCCCAAAATGTGGTTGGGCAAAATATTTCAATCTCCTTGAACATGAGCTCCTGCATGTGAAGTGGGGGAAAGATTAGACTTGCAAACTTTCAGAAAGGCTTAACATGATTAGAAGAATAGGGTAGTACCCGACACGTATTAGGCGCTTAATAACTAGTCAGTTTTCTCTTTCTATTTCTCATTCCCAGATCCCAAATCTGGTTTTTGGAAAATACAAAATGTGACTAAAGACCTTCCTATTGTCTGAATGGGGACTATCATCCAGAATATTATTCCTCATCATCCATTCAATCATCGTTGTTAAATGCTGTCTTGTAGGCTCCAACTCTTGACAGCGTCATGAATATTGTTGTGAGGTGCTATTCAGTCGGTTCCAACCCAATGCCCTATGCCCAACAGACTAAAACACGGACCAGTCCTGCACCATCCTCACAATTGTTCCTACGTCTAAACCCATTGTTGCGTACTGGTCAGTCCAGTTTATTGAGGCCTTTCCTCTTTTTTTTTTTTTTTTACCCCCATTGCCCTTCCACCTTACCTAGCCTGATGTCTGTCCCCAGGAACTTGTCTCTCCTGATAAAATGTCCAAAGTATATAAGACTAAGTCTTGTTATCTCTGCCTCTAAGGAGCACTCTGGACATACTTCTTCCAAGACAGATTGGTTTGTCCTTTTAGCAGTTCATGGTACTTTTAATAGTCTTCAGCAACAGCACAATTCAAATGCATCGATTTTTCTCCGGTCTTCCTTATTCAATGTCCAACTTTCACCTGCATATGATGCAATGGAGAATAGGCATACCTACTTAGCCTTCAAAGTAACATCCTTGCTTTTCAATACTCTAAAGATGTCTGTGCAACAGATTTACCTAAAGCAATTCATCTTTTGAGCTCTTGACTGCTGCTTCCATGAGCATTGATTGTCGGTTCAAGTAAGACAAATTCCTTGACAACTTCAACTTTTTCTCCATTTACCATGATGTTACCTACTGGTTCATTTATGAGGAGTTTGGTCTTCTTTGCATTGAGTTATAATCCATGCTGAAGGCTACAATCCTTGATCTTCATCAGCAAGTGCCTGAAGTCCTCCTCACGTTCTGAAAGCAAAGCTGCGTCATCTGCATATCACAGGTGGTTAAAAAGCCTTCCTCCAACCCTGATTCCACATTTTTCTTTATATTACCCAGCTTCTCTGATTATTTGCTCAGCATACAGGTTGAATAAGTATGGTAAGAGGATAAAATCCTGACCCATACCTGTCCTGATTTTACACCACGCAGCATTTCCTTGTTCTGTTTGCATAACTGTCCCTTGATCTATGTACAAGTTCCTTATGTGCACAATGAAATGTTCTGAAATTGTCATTCTTCTCAAGGTTATATATAGTAGGTTTGAGCCAAGATCCATTTGACATCAACGAAGATAGCCCTCAATCCACATACTCTTTTGAGTCAAGCCTGAGCCTCTGACAGCTCCCTGTCAATGTACTGTTACTATCGTTGAATGGTCTTCAGCAAAATTTTACTTTCATGTCATGTCA
>NW_022111324.1:95777591-95779552 GCF_000313985.2 Echinops telfairi
AGTGCTATACTACACTCTGGTTGGTTTGTCCCTTCCTGTGACCCTTCGGTGAGAGGATGCTAACATTTCTTGTACCAAATCTTTTATTTGTATTAATACCTTATAAGATGTTTATTCTAAGCTTAGTTTTAAATTTTGATTGACCATAAAACCCTTTGTACAGTGATTCAAAAATAACAAATCTTGCTGAAAATTTTCAGAGTTTTACAATCTTTACATCTGCTTGTTTGCACAGCACGTTCTCTAATCTTTTCCTTCATTTTCCCCTAATAAGTTTTTCTTCTATCCATGCAGACATCTTTGAATTTAACCTCTTCGAAATAATTTAGTCAGTTCCAAAATTATAAGTGAGAGCTTTGGACCCACGAAGCTTTAATTCAATATGAATTGTTTGTAAGTATGGTGGGCACCTACTCCTAGAAAATGAAGTGCTTTTTATGTATTAAGTGTGCAGATCATATTTTTTTAAAGTCATTTCCATGAAGTCTACTTGAGTCCTGGGAACCCCATGTGGTATAGACTAGAACTGCTCTGTATGGCTTTCTTGGCTGTGATTGTTATGGAAGCAGATTACCAGGCCTTTCTTTGGTGGCACTGCTACGTGGGTTCACACTGCCTATTTTCAGGTCTTAGCTGCATGGAAATCATTCGTGCCACCCAGAGATTGCATATCAAAGTCACTCTAAAATCTTTGGTAAAACATCTTAGTCTCTCTCATTTATTATAAAGCTCAAATCCCTAATTGTAGAAGTGTCTAGAAAGTTTCATTTCCCAAACAATCCCAATTTCAACAGAAGAAGTTGTACTTTGCCAATTTTAACTTGTTTTGCCTTAAATTGTATTAACACACCCATCCCAACTTTCATCAAATTAGTAAAGATATTCCAAATGATGATTCAAAATTGCCAAGAACTCTTTTCATGCGCTAATTGAGACGTGGTAGACCATGCAAGGGGGAAAAAGAAGGGAGAAAAAAATCCTGTCTTCTGAAATGGTATTTCCCATGGGCCTTAGTCAGGAGGCATCTTGTCTGGACCAGACCATGTGATTTTTCCTCATGACCACTCTCCAGACCCTGGGGAGGCTGAGTGAGTAGGGAAGTCATACATGTGGCTAGACTTGAAAGAAGCCCTGGGCATTATTGACAGAGTGAACGCAGACCATGAGACTGGCATTGTGACATGTGGAAGTCATAGGCATCAACAAACTAATGGCAACTTCTACTCTGGCTTCCACATGAAACCTGAAATCATCAACTTCAGAAACACAAACCGTCAGCTCTAGTCACTTTGCGAATTGCCATGGTTTTACTTTCCTATAAAATTATCTCCAGGCATGGGCTATCTTCAGGATCTCCCCAGGAGGCGAACACACGTGTGAAGAGGAAATAGCATATTTGAAGGTGGTCATTGGCAAGAAGTCTTCCTTACCAGATATCTGAGTGATCAAAGATGTAAAAATCAACAAAAGGAAAATTGAAGTGAAGGGAGTCTAAGATTTTTTTTTCTTTTTAAAGGGAAAAGAGCAGCCCTGTCATTCCCCTGGAACTGGAGCGTGCTGGGCAGGGTGGACATCATGATGTGCTGCTCCGTGATACGGTCACGCAGCCACGACGGCTAGGATCACGGAGGTAGACAGGCAGGCTTGCGGGATGGACCAGGAAAGTACTCTTAATGGACGCGTGGGCCATTTGCTTAGCGTGTTCAGCCACCCTTCGTTGTCTGAAAAGGTGTCATGCGTGACATTAGGTGGAACTATGAAGACAATGTTTTCTTTTTTTGCTGCTTCCACCCATCGAAGGCATATGTTCATCGATCCTACTAGAGCGTTGATGAAAAGGCATGGAGGGCTCCTCGTGTTGCACTTACTCCAGTGAAAGAGAAATTTGACGCGTTTGTGATGGCAACTGACACTGTTTGTGATCGACATGAAGATTCGACCACAATCAGAGCAGCCCAAGG
>NW_022111324.1:95780110-95781905 GCF_000313985.2 Echinops telfairi
CTTCAAAGAATCTCTTCCAAAGCTTTCACTAAGCCTAAACTCATTCCTGACCATCTGTGCCTGTGGCTTCGCTGGAAGGAATTTCTTGGAATGAAAACTTACAACGAACTATTTGTGATCTACCGTGAGACAGACAAGGCTTTCTGATCTTATAATAGCATTGATGGAAAGTCAGCAGAACCTTGATGGAATAGCGGGTTGCATATTGGACTGAAAGCCACGGGTCAGCAGTTGAAAACCACCAGATGCCCCACAGGAGAAAGATGAGACCACAAATAGTTACAGTTTCAGCAACCCATAGGGAGCAGGTCTGGTGTCTGCTATTGAAGAAAGTTCCAGGCATCCATTCTTAAATTGGGTCACCCTGGGTGTGGCCGTTACCTAATTTCATGTCAACTTGATGAATAAGTGTAGGGGTGGAATCTAGCCTGTCAATCAGGTCACAGCCTGATGATGCCTCCTGGTGGACATGGCCTTCTCATGAGGATTCTGGGAGCTTCCTCTCTCTGCCTTCGTCTTCCAGTTGACAAGCCACGCAGAGACTTGCGGAGCCCTGGGAGATCCTCTCTCTGCTTCACCTTCTTGCTGTTGGGTCACTTAGCTGCTGGGGCCACATTGAGACCTGCGAGGGCCCTGGAGATGCTTCCAGCACCACTGGTCGACGAGACTTTGCACCCACTGGCCTGTGATCTTCCTGCATCATTGCATGTGCTGCGTGAGTCTGAAGAGGGATTTATGGACTTGTATCGGACTCACAGGCCAATATAGGACTTATGGACTTGATCTGGACTGGGCTGGGATGTTTTCTTAATGTACAATTACTTTTTGATGTAAAGCTCTTTCTTAGACATATATGAGTTTCTGGATTTGTTTCTCTAGTTCAAACCCAGAATTGACCCGTGGCAGTGAGTATTTATTACAAATGAGTTGGTGAAAGGCATCAATTTCAAAGAAGTGTCCACAAGTTCATGTCTTTGAAGTCCAGGAAGAAAAGCTCTTGTTTAGTTGAGATGTTCGCAAAGTACTAAAATGCTTATTTATTTGTTCCGGGTTATGGGACTATCTCTTTTATGAATGTATGACCATTTAAATTTGGCGGCAACTGCTACATTATTTGGGCCATGAGTGATTATGCAAAACGAATCCTTAATTGTAACACAGTGAACATAAACTGAGTTCTTAAACATTTCTATGCTAAATTCTATTGTTTTCTTACAGAATTTTCACTTTAACTGCACAAAATGTGTAAATACAGATACATTGAAGCTGCGCAGGTGATATTGTAACTTGAATGTGTAATTTTCATTTTGCCAAACGATTTCTTCCTTACCAATGTCATAACAAGAAGCCGTAGTGGCACAGTGGTAACACACTGGGTTGCTGCCTAAAGGTCAGCAGTTCAAGACTACTGGCCCAACAGTTCAAAAGCATTCCAGGAGAAAGATGAGACTCTTTTTTTCCCCAAAAGAGTTACAGTCCCGGAAACCAAGGGGGCAGTTCTCGTGTTCTGTAGGGTCACTGTGAGTTGGGAAAGACTTGATGACAATGAATTTGATTACCATCACAGGAATCCTGGTGTCACAGTGCTGGGCTGCTAACCCAATGGTTACCAGTTCGAGCCCACTAGCAGTTCTGCCAGAGAAAGAGGAGGGCTAAAGGTTTCTAGCATCGGAAACTCTATCCTCTTGGGTCGCTATGATACAGGATTGACCTGATGCCAGTGAGGGAACTGTCATTACCTTTATCACAGATGAGAACAACGATTTACACGTAACATTAGCACCCCCCAAAAAAA
>NW_022111324.1:95783368-95794335 GCF_000313985.2 Echinops telfairi
CACAACCATGGGTGACTCAGCTGAGGTGGATTTAGTGACAAATACTTGGTAGAATTTTATAAAGGCCAACATCGGGGCTTTCATTTTCCTGACTAAGATTTTCTGTGCCATATTGATTCGTGCAAGTTGCTTTTGCTCTCCAGAGATCCTGAAAGTGCCTGAAGACATTGTTGCTCATTACGTGTTTCTAGAAGTGTTTCTGGGTTTCTAGAACTTTAGTTCTTGCCTCTACCTTCAATTCCTGCGTTTTCCCCAAAGGCAGGAAAGACCATCAATAATCAGTGGCACAAATAGTTTTCAATCAACTACTAAGCTAAAGGGTGGTGGTTTGGGCCCACCCAATGGTGCTGTGGAAGAAAGACCTGGTGATCGGTTACTTGATAGATTACAGCCAATGAAACCCAACATGGCACCATTCACGTCTTTAGTCACCATGAGAATTAACTCAACAGCCATGTTTGGGGTTTTTTGTAATTGTGTTTGCTCTTTTTGGTTATCCAGTCAAGTGGCATTTCTTACTGCTCATCTGTTTCTAATTTCAGCCCCGCGGAGATTGTTATAAAAAATGCAAAGAGTATATTCTCTGGTTCCAGGGAGGCGGTGCTCAAATTGGAATCCCTAGGTGGTATGAATGGTTAAGTGCTGGGCGAACTGCAAAGTTGACCGACTGTATCACCTAGAGCTGTCTCCAGACGAAAAGCCTGGTCATCTACTTGGGACAGGTTACAGTCTGTAAAACCCTACAGAGCACAGTTCTATTCTGACAGGTATGTGGTCACCAGGAGTCAGAGTTCACTTGAAGGCGATGGACACGTTTGTTGTCAATGGGATGTTTCCATATTAACAATTCAATGTTTCACTATTAACAATGATATGATGAACTGGGCTAATGCCTGTGTGCATTAAACGGCATGCGAAGGGGCCTTTGAGGAAGAGGATTGCAAATAAAGCTTGGAGTCAGAGGAGGGAAAGCTTGGACAGAGAGAGAGAACATGCCTCTCTCCCAGGATGGCCCTGTAATCTAGGACAGCGTTTCTTCAAAAGTGGAACTGAGAAAGAGCACATAGGAAAACCAACAAGCAGCATTGTTCTCAGCAGAGAAAGACCGATCGCATTCCCCTTGAGAATGAGACCGAGACAGGGATTCCCTTTATCATCCCTGCTCTTCATTATTGCATCCGAAGTCCTCGCTAGAGCTCTCAGACAGGACAGCGGAGGTGGTGGAGTAATAGGCAGACGACGTCAAGGAGCCCAAATAGAAAAAGAATGTTTGGAAACTGATTGGGATAGCAATTGTACAATTCTATTGAATGTGATTGAACTATGGAATGATATTGTATATGTAATTAAATCCCAATTAATAAAAAAGAAGACACATTTTTTTAAAAGTCACGATAGAGAAATGGAGTGTTTTCAGATCGAAAGGTGGAGGTAAAACTACCCTTATTACAGATGACATGATCCTTGATGTAGAAATTCCCAAAGACTCCACAAAAAACGTTATTAAGTAAAGGAGTCAGCAATGGGTTAGGGAATAAGATCAATACATAACAGTCAGTTGGGTTCTGTCTATAGTAATAAGAATTCTGAAAAGAAATTCAAGAAACAGTACTATTTACAATAAACTCTCAAAAGGATAAAAGACATACTGATAAAAAACTTAACCAGGAACTTAAAATTTTAAAGACTAATATAAGGGAAATTATAAAATAGTATTGCAAGAGACTAAAAGAGACTTATAAACCAAACCAAATTCACTGTCACTGTGTTGATTCTGACTCATAGCAACCTATATATATATATATATATTAGGGTGCTACTTTTTCTCTGCGTTTCTTTATGGGGATAAAAAGCCTCATCTTTGTCCTAACAAGCCACTGGACATTTCAGACTACTAACCTTGAAATTAACAGCCCAATGTGTAATCCACTCTGCCATCAGGGATCCTTCAAAAGAGGTCTGTATAAATGGAAAAACATTTCCTACTCATAGGTCAAAAGAAAGCGTGATGACCATGTCATTACTACCTAAATGGAATCTAACTATATAATACAATCCCTACTTAAATCCCAACAGTCTTTAATACTATGGAAAAACTCATCTCCCTTTTTCTATGGATGTTAGTGGAGCATGGAATAAGGAAGACGGAAGTAGAACCAATGCATCTGAATTATGGTGCTGGCAAAGAATCTGAAAAGCACCACAGACTGCCAAAAGAACAAACAAATCTATCTGGAATAATTACACACCGAATGCTCCATGGAAGCAAAGATGGTGAGATTTTGTCCCGCACACATTGGACATGTTATCAGGAGAGCCACTGCCTGGAAATGGACATTATGCTTGGTCAGGTAGAAAGGAAGCTTAAAGGAGAGAACGGCTACAACAATGAGCCCAAATACAGGGACGATTGTGGGGATGGCACAGGATTGGGTCCTGCTTTGTCTTGTTGTACATCTAGCCCCTCTGGGATGAAACTGGCTTGACACCACACAACAACAACATCTTTATCTGAAAATGAAGGAGGGTCAGAATAACTAAAGAAATATGGAAGAAAGACAAAGTAGGAGGCTTCGCATGTCCCAGTCTCACAACTTACTACCATGGTAATCAAAACTGTGTGGGCAGCGATACAATGAGGGACACAGACCAACGGAAGGGAACTGAGAAACCAGAAGTAAAACCATTCATCTACAGGCAGCTGAACTTAGACGAAGGGCCAAAATCCATTCAATGGGGGAAGAAATGGTCTCTTTATCAAAACAGACCTGGCGAGCTAGATATTCATTTGCAGGAAAATCAGTCAGGATCTGTACCTCACACCATGAGCAAAAGCTAACTCAATGTGGATCAAAGATCCAAATGTTAAAGCAAAAACTATAGAGTTTCTAGAAGATACCAGAGGATCAAGGCCAAGTGACCTGATATTTGGCACAAGTCATCTATAAAACAGAATTTACAGTGCACTAACAACAGAAGATAAATTAGACAACTCCCCCAAATCCAAACTCTCTGCCATCCAGTCAATGCTGACTCATAGCCACCTACAGGACAGAGGGCAACTGCCTCTGTGGGTTTCCAAGGCTGTAGCTCTTTAAGGGAGTAGAAAGCCTTTCTGCTGTGGAGTGATTTCAAACTGCTGGCCTTCTGGTTAGCAGCCTAAAGTACAACAGCTATGCCACCAGGGCTCCTAAAATTCAATAACTGGGGCTGCTGAAATAGTAAACACTTTAGGTTCATCCAAAGACCAGGGTGTGGTATAGCACTGGTGACCACAAAACTATCCTCTAGTTCTTTAATATTATCTTCCCTTATTATTATGTTTTCTATTTGTCTTAACTCATTAATCATGTTAGATTTGTGTGTGTTCATTGGTAGATTTAAGATTGTTCAGTACATGAAAGCCAAGATAGATAACCCTTCAGAAACAGTAACAGGAGTAACAGTTCTGAGGATACAGGAAGAAAGAAGGGGGAGGGGGAGTAGGGAGCTGATAGCATTGATGACTGTGTAACTCCACTCAATTGGACTGAACAACAGAATTGTATGTGAATGGATCTTTTGGATGTGTAAGATATGGAAAAAAGAAAGAAAGATAAGGGTTCCTGGTGGGGAGGGATAACAGGGAGCTGATATCTAGGATTTCAAGAAGAAAGAAAATGTTTTGAAACTGATTGTGGTAGCAATTGTGCAATACTGCTTTATATGATTAAAATATGAAATGTTATGATATCTGTAAGAGCTCCCAATAAAAGGATTGAAAAAGACTGCTGGAAGAGTAAAAAGAGAACCAATGAACTGGGGGGAAACATCTTTGGCAAAGACATAATAGATAAGAATCTAAAACAAACAATCCAATAATAATAAAAATAAATGGGCAAAGGACATGAACTGATACTTCACCAAAGAAGACATTGAATCAGTCACCAGCAACATGAAAAGATGCTCAGTCATTAATCATTCCCATATCTAGCAATTCTGACCCACAGTGACCCTGAAAAGACAGAGTAGAACCGTTCCATAGGGTTTCTGAGACTGAAAATCTTTTGGGGAGCAGGCATCCTCATCTTTCTCCCAAGAATCAGCTGGTGGGTTTGAAACACTGACGTTGTGGTTAGTACACCAATGTTTAACCTACTGCACCACCATTAGCCATTAGAGAGATGAAAATCAAAACTACAAGAAAATACTGTTTCACTTGACAAATTAGCAATGATTAAAAATATACAAACAAATTAACAGGAAACAAAAAATTATGGCTAGCTTGTGGGCAGGGAGGATAGAAGTGGGGTGTGAGAGGTTGGCGGGTTGAAACTCATAAATATCACTTGTGAGAATCCTAAACAGTAAAATCACTATGGGGAAAATTGTATGGTGTTTCCTTAAAAAGCTAAAGAAAGAAATACCTTATAATGCAGTAATATTCTGGAGAAATAAGAGCTGTAACATAAATGGACACAGGTATACTCATATTTCTTGCAGCATTATTCACAGTAGCTAAAAATATAAACCATCTAGAGCTCATCAATGGATGAATAAATAAAGTATGCTCCCAACATGCAATGGAACATAGATACACAAATGTAAAGAACAATGAGGAGGCTGTGCATCATGGATGAATCTGGAAGACACTATGCTGAGTGAAATACATCAATTAGAAAGAGACCACTGTCATCTGGTCCCACTATGATAAAAAATTAAGAATAGCTGTACACACGAGAAGCCAAGTACTTTCGTGGCTACCAGGGGTAAAAGAGAGAAAGAGGGGAAATCACTTTCAGGACAATAGACACTATTTTGGGTGATGGGGAAGGAAAGAACAAATATGAGTTAAATTAGCACAACTTGAGCTAGATAAATAAAAAAACTAAAAGGTATATGAGAAAACCGAACAACTTCAGTAAATGCTATGGCACACATAATTTTGCCACAAGAGTAAAAACAACCAAAAAAATAGATGTGTGGTTATAGAGGTATGGATGTAGGTGTGGCTATGTAGATATAATATAAGGATGCATTTGTAAATGCACAAGTAATTGTATTTGGATTTACAATGGGGTACCCCCCAAAAAATAAGCCCCCAAAACTGAAAGAGCGCCACTGGGTGGCACTTGCATATATGTAGTTTCTGGCTAGGTGATAATTGAGCAACTTGCTCTGAATTAGTGCACACGGTGGCATCACCTGGAAAGGTTCTCTCTGGTCACAGTGAAATTTTCTTAAAAGCAATTTTGCCAGAACCTTATTTTTTTTGTAATGGCTCATTTAAGAGAACAGCGTGTGGCTGTGAATTTTTGTTTCCTGCTCGGGAAAAATGTCACAGAAACTGGTGTGATATTGAGCACAGCTTACAAGGACAGAACCATGGGAAAAACTCAAGTGTACAAGTGGTTTTCTCATTTCAAAAAAGGTGAAATGTCAATTGATGACAAACCTCATTCTGGGTGCCCATTAACTTCCCAAACTGAGGAAAATGCGACAAGATTTGTGCATTTGTGCTTGGAGACTGACAAGCCACTGAAGAGATGAGGAAGTTATCTGCACTATCTTGGAGCTCAGTTCAGCAAATTTTAATGCAAGATTTGGGAATGAGAAATGTCGCTTCGAAATTTGTGCCTCCGGTTCTGACTGACCAGGAAAAAGATCTTAGACTGCAACATACCTTGCTTTGGAATAACAGCTCCAAAGACAACATTGTCATCTCGACCCCCAAAATCTCATCAAGTGAAATCAAAGATCAAGACGATGCTCCTTTTTTTTTTCTTTAAATAGGAGAATAGTGCATTTGGAGTTTGTCTCACCAGGTCGTCAGACTGTTAATCATGTTTTCTATTTAGAGGTGCTGAAAAGATTACATAACAGCGTGCAACAAAAGGCCTGATTTGTGCCAGATGGGGGACTGGTTTTGCCACCATGACAATGCACCTGCTCAAGCAGCCATCTCAGTGTGTCCCCAGGCACCTTACTCGCCTGGCCTCAGTCCGTTCAGCTTCTTTTTGTTTCTACAAATGCAGAGGGACATGAAAGGACAGCAATCGGACTACGTAGAAGAGGTGAAGGAAAAATGAGGAGGTGCTGTCAGGCATATTAAAAGGTGAGTCTGAAAATGTTTTCAGGAAAGGAATCTCAGATTTGTCAAATGTCTTAAGCATAAAGGAGAGTACTTTGACGGTGATAAGGTTGTTTTGTAAAAAGCAATTAAATACATAGCTTTGAAAAAACAACTCCGTCTATTGGGGAGTACATTTTGGAAATGGATTGCCATGGTTGTCTTCTGAGGCACCTCTGGGTGTGTTCAAATCACCCACCTTCCTGTTCGTTGTCAGCCACGGAACCATTTGGGCTCCCCCAGGACTCCTTAGGCAACATTCTAAAGAACCAAAAAACCCTCACTGCCATCAAGTCCATGCCAACACATAGTGACTTGTTGTCAAAAACGAAAACCCCGTAGGTCTCCATGTCTGTGAATACTTAGCAGATAGGAAGGAGACGGCCTCTTGTCTCCTCCCACAGAGTGGCTCGTGGGCCAAAGAGAAGACTTTGAGAACTCAGTGGGTCCCGGAACTAACCACTGTGCCCACAGGGCTCCTTTGTGTCACGTGAAGCTTGGTTCCACAGGAAAGACCACACTTGGGTGAGCTCACCCAGTGAGTCGGCACTCGGCTGATCACCACCCTTCTCTCCTGCGGGCCAAGGGCAGCAAAGGGTTGTAGATGACAGTGTGCACAAGGCCAGTCATGTGCTTGCTTGTGAGTGAGACAAAGTCAGTAAGCCGCTCTGAATTCTTCACAGCTGCGCCCCAAGAGCGGGCGTCTTCTAATCAAGTGATCACCCAGTGAAGAAAGAGCTCACCCGCTTTAAGTCAATTCTGCAGACTGGACTTCATTTTCCCTTCTATCAATGGACACTTGCTCTAAATCCAATTTATGTCAACACGGTGATTCAGAACAAAGACAAAAACCTGCCCAAAGTTGGGCCGTTAGACCTCTGCTACATATTGTAACGTCTGCAAGCTGGAAATGGTCTAGAATCGCCTTTTTCTGCTGCATCCTAAGCTTGTGTTAATGGTAGTGGAATGCTATGGAAATGTAATTAAAATGGTTGCGTAACTCGAAGTGTGTGATTACAACATTAAAAATGTATTATTGTCTGGATGGTAAAAAAAAAAAAAAAGAAAGTGTGGTAAGAAGGTTGGCGTCAACCGGCAAGACAGAACTGTTTGGGCCTATGTCACACTTGCTTCTCTCTAGTACCTTCAGAAATGATTGTACTTTTAGGGACATTTCATCCCGGAGCTTTTGAAAAGAAAACTCAATTGAAACCTCAGTGTATTTATTCTTTTCTAGAACATGATTTGAAATAAAATGATAAACCCTATCTAGAAACAAGATCTCACTAGAAGCATTTGATATTTGATCTACCCCCTTTTAAGATTTTATTTTATTGCGGTGAGGGTATGTCAAAAAACATTGCTACAGAAATAGAAGAACTTTAATTAAATTAAAAAAAATATCAAAATCCAAAGTTATTGTTTTGGGAGCTAGCCTCTGTCAAGGTTTCTATTTACTTCTGAAGCCTCTGTTTCCTCCCTAAAAATGCTGTGCCCTTTGGTTGGCATCATGTCAAAATGGCAGTTTGGGCATCCCAAAGATCGCAAATTGGGTTCCATGGAAAAGCTCGATGAAGTTTGGCAACAAAAAGAAGTCAGAAGGGGGCAATATCAGGGCTACAAGGTGAATGGGCTAACGTTTCTCAGCACGATTCTGGTAGGAAAGCCCTGTGACCTTTGAAGGATCAATGGGTGCATGGTCATGCTTGGAGTGGTCGGGTCAGGGGTTCTCAGTCTCACGTCCCTGGCTTGTTTTCTCACCCATGCAGTTTTCCAGTTTTTAAAACTTCTTCAACCCTTATGATCACCCTGTGTTTGAGAAAATCCATAAAGACGACCCCTTTGGAATTCTAAAACCAGTCACCAGAACCTTCTGGCTTGGCCTTACTACTTTGAATGCAACTGACCCCGCAAGTCCTCTTGTAAGTCACTGCTTTGATTGGCACTTTGTTTCCTTAAGGCAGCACAATAAGACTACGGCAGTATATTGTGGAGAGAACTTATCTGCAGAATCCATGGATCACAGAGACATGTTTAAACACATACTGTTTGGTTTAACCTTTTGCACATATAAACTGGAATCCCAGTAGCAGGGTTTTTTTTGGTCTGTTTGTTTTTTACTTAACCCTTGTATGTATAACAAGAAATTACCATTTCAACATTTGACATGTACAATTTGTTGACTTAATCACCTTCACCATGTGGCACAGCCATATATCCATTTCCATTTCTTTCCTCACCTGTAATGCTCCTGTTGACTCTGACTCAAACAGGTCTACAGGATAGGGCAGACCTGCTCCTGTGGGTTTCCAAGACTATAACTCTTTACGGAAGTAGAACAAGAGACAGACACCTTTCTGACTCACACGAACAGCAGTAGGCAATATATCAGCATTCTCTAGTGCCGACTCTACATGGCTCAGGATCCTTCGGACAACAGACAGAGGGCCACGTGACTCTGATTGGTATTACAATCAAAGAAAGAACCTTGAGTTTAGGGGAACCGGATTTCTTGCTTGCTTGCTCTCTTGCTTCCTTCCTTTTTTCACCAGAGCAAGTTATTTGATTTGTGTTATTATTCAAAAAACTTCATTTGTATTAGTTTAGCTTTTGGACTCTGTGCTGGGCATTCAACACTTTCACAATGATTTTCTGCTGCTCAATAAGGAAAGCACGCTTGATCCTGCCTTGGACACACTTGGCACACATGGGACCCCCACAGACCCTGCTGACGTGTTTGTGTTGGGGACAGCCTCATGAGAACTAGGTCTCGCAGCACAGACCCCTTGAAGTCAGCCTGGGCACACGCCACATTCAGATGTGGGGGCTTTTTTGTACAAAGGCAAACAATTCTATTACCAGGGGTCCAGGACAGCCCAGTTGTGTTCGAGACTGTACTGTAGGACCGCCCAAGCCAGTAGGTCAGAAGCTGAACCATTTTGAAGGCATTCCCAGAAGAGGCCAGGCTTTATAGTGAGCAGTAAACATGTCCATTCTTGGTTCTGGAGGGAGACAGCCTCTGTAGCTTCAAAGGTTCTTGGGTCTACAAATATCCATGAGGAGATGGCCCAGAGTGTGGGCAGCCAATGCCTCTGCTCACAGAATGTCTACAACATGATGGAGCCATTGAGAACTGTCTCACAACTGTTCCCAATCTAAAAGCCCTGGTGGTTATGCATTGCGCTGCTAACCACAAGGTCAGTAGTTAAAAACCACCAGCCTTTCCAAGGGAGAGAGATGAGACTTCCTGCACCTGTAAAGAGTTGCAATCTTAGCTACCAGGTATAATTTTATTTGCCTACCTATCTGCCTGTCTATCCAGCTTTTTAACTGCCCACAGAGGCAGTTCTACCCTGTCCTAATGGGTAGCCATGAGTCTGCACCAACTCAATGGCAGTGAGTTTGGTTTGCTTTGGAATACCCATTCTTCTAAAAAATATTCAGACAATGTCAAATTATACAAAATACATAAAATTGGTCCCCCTAAGTCAGATGACAATATGAATTTCACTTTATAGAATCTGAATTCATATGCTGTTAGAATCCATGTCCCATGTAGTATTATCATACAGCAAGCATAATGAAATGAATTATAATAAAAGAAATGTCATTCTTTCCTGCAATGGCAAGTTTCTATTTGAACTGAGCATTTTACTAAAGCTAGGAACCAATGAGAAGCCCAGTGGGAGAAGTCTTTGCAAAATGCATTCAATTCAGAACTTGAAAGGGACGCAGGTAGACTATCTTTTTATACGGTTGATTTGAATGGGGAGGCGCCGGTAGGTATGAGTAGCCAAGAAGAAACGTGCTGGCTCCCTGGTCCCGGGAAAGAAGTGCTTGTGCTGGGCACTGGGCAGCGGGGACCAGGCTGAATGGGAGGAGGTCGTATAAAGCCCGTATGCTGTGGAAGCAATTGTTTCCAATGACGGATACATACTGATTGAGCTTTTTTATAATTTCCATTTTTAAATAACTTTTAAAATAATTTACCTTTTATATAATTTCCCTTTCCCCAGAAATACTTGGCAGCTGAAATGCATGTTTTTAATTTTCTCTTTTGTTTTTCTTCCTCAGGACACTTTCACTACCCTGAGCCAGGAAAGATAATGATCCTAAAAATCCTAGATAAGCATAGTTTATTCAGATACCTAATGGCTCAGTGCATAATGCTTGCAATCTTCCAAATTTTGATATAACTTCATAGACAGCCCTATTGAATTTACTCTCTCCCTTTTACTTATTGAGATAAGTAGGCATGCTTTTGTCCTTTCCATATGCTTGGAAAATAATATAACTTTATGATCCATGATGATGTTAATATTGGCTTGTGTACATAGTCTTAGTTTATACATAGCGTGAATGTTCTAGACAGCTGTTCCTTACAACTTTATCCTATGCAAGTGGCCAAAGGGAAAAAAATCAGTAAAAAGATGGAGAAACAAATAGGTAGGTAGGCAGCTAAAATTACACCTTGTATCCAAGTACCTGCGAGTTTGTAAATTTGATTTTCCCCTTAGAGAGGATCAAAGTATTGATTGTGGAGCCAACCTGCTCCCCTCTAATTCCCTGCTTTGTCCCTAACTAGCAGCGTGTTCATTATTGTGAGTTGCCATCTAGTTGGCCCCCAACTCACGGCACCCCAGGAACCATTGAGCATCATGTTGTCTAATCCACTACCACTTGGGGATAGGACTATTGCAATGGGGTTTTCATTGGCTAATTTTCAACAGCAGGTTGCCAGGCCTTTCTTCCTATTCTGTCTGAATGTGAAAGCTCTCCTGACATCTCTTTCAGCCTCCTAGCAATATGTAAGTCTCTACTGACAGGTAAGAAGCGACTGCCCATAGGATGCAATCCC
>NW_022111324.1:95794435-95797788 GCF_000313985.2 Echinops telfairi
GGCAGAAATTCATTCCAGATACTCAGGAAGCTCCTTGCATGCTATAGAAAGGATGGGTCCACACATGGATCGAACCTCCGGTGAATCCCCTGTGAGCATGGTTGAGGGATGTGAACAGCCTTGTTATCAGACAGAGAGCATTGTAAAGTTGATTATGGCAGATCTGGTTAAGTTAAAATGTAATATCTTATCATTTGATCTCCCTTTTGACTAATCTTAACGTTGTGCCAGTTTTTTAAAAGAATAAGTAAAAGGGAAATACAGAAGGTTTAATCGCCTCTGACTATGAACCAGGGATGTGAATAGGCTTGCTAGCAGGGAGAATGCATTGGAAAATGGATTATTGCAGATGCAGTTAGGCAAAAATTTAATACTTCATTATTTGCTATCCCTTTTGGTGCATTTTAAATTTGTTCTAGTTTTTAATATCTTCTGTTCCTTTCAATTGAGGTTTTTATCTGTTTTACTTTGTTGTTGTTAGGCCTTTTGGTTTGTTTGTTTGTGTTTTTAAATGTTTTTCTGTAAATGAAATCTAGGCTAGGTAAATCTATAACAACAGTAACTGGATTAATGGTTCCTTGGGAGTACGGCAGGGGAAGTTGGGGGCAAATGGGAAGCTAAAAGCAATGAGTACAAGAAGGAAGAAAATATCTAGAACTGATTGTGGTGATGATTGTACAACTCTTCTTAATATGATTCAACTATTCAATTATATGATTTGTGAATTATATTCCAAAAAAACTTGTTTGTAAAATCCGGCATTCTGTGATGCCCACCTTGCCAACATGATCGCTGAAGACAAAATGGGTGCATAAGCAAATGTGGTGAAGAACACATAGGAAGCACTTTACAACGAGTGAAGCACTTTATAAGCAGTTGACGCTTATCGTTATTCAAATGACATTATGTTTTCTTTTACTGTTCTGGATCAGAGTAAAGTTTAGACCTTGACAAACCAAACCAAACCTTGTGTTTATGAACAGGGATTCTGTGAGCACGGTGTCAAGCACAGCATAAGCATTCAATTGTGCTTTTAAAAAAATGAATGGCTATATAAATTATTACATAAGTGAATACACATATGAATATTTCCATTCTCGTCTCTTTAGTCTTATTTTACCACAAACCCAGTAGTTCAATGAAAAACTAAGCCAGAGGCAGCCAGCTAATAATCTTGATACTAAACCAGTGTCTGTGGGAATTAATTTTACCTCTGCTTTTGTGCAGACAAGGAGCCCTGGTGCATTATGGGAACAGCATTGCTCTGTTAATGGTAAGGTCAGGGGTTCAAATCCACCAGCTGCTCCACAGGAGAAAGGTGAGGCTGTCTGCTCCCATAAAAAAAGTACAGTCTTGGGAATGCTGTGGAGCAGTGCTATCCAGTCCTGTGATGTTGCCACGAGTACGGATGGACGCAATGGAAGTGAGTATGGTTTTGTTAGAACTGACCTCCTCCCTTAAACTGACAATCCAATCTAGTTTTTGTTCACCAGCTTTGCCATCTAACTCTTTTTCTCTCACTGTTATACAGGTCTCCTGAGCAGAAAAAGATAAATCTATGCCACAAAATATAATAGTATATAAAATACACCCAGTCACAGAATGCCTTCAAGATCACAGGGGATAAAAAGTAGAAATATATGCAATTAAGTGCTTCAGGGCCTGATATGTAACACTCGGAGAGTCAGGGTCTGTCATCTGAGCCTTGATCCCAGATTTTATCCTCCGTCACCTTCGGGTGACGTCTCTTTGTAATGTCATTTGGTTGGAAAGCTCTTGATTGAAAAGCCTGTCTCTGGGGTGTGTTTTATTTTTAATTCCACCTAATTGCTCAGGATTTCTTATTTCAATGCCTGATTAAGTGTAGACTGAGGTAACCAGACAGACATTTTCTGACATGTCTCAGCAATCCCCTGATGCCCCACCAGCAGCTTAGGAATGAAGAAAGCCCAAGTGGAACTCAGCTCACTGGGCGGGGGTGGAGACCCAGCACTGGAAATTGTCCTGGCAGGATCTTCGAGGCATCCTACGTTGCAGGAAATCAAAGATGGGTGAAGTCGCAGCAGCCAGTTCAGATGCCAGGGCGCTTTCCAAAACTGTCACGGCACGGCCGAAAGGACCCACCTCCTCCAGGAAGTTAGCTCCTGACATTGAACTGACTTGAGAAGAGGGGCCTCGACACAAAGAGGCTTCGAAACGTTTGTGAGAAAGGTAGAATTACAAGATAATGATCCATTGTCCATGAACTTCTTTTTGAAGCCTTCATATAGGTAGTCTATAGTTCTTTGACTAATTCAACAGAAATTCACCCAAAGGAAAGAAAACTGAATGGATACAGAGTCGGAAGGCATTTCGGTGCAGAAGAACACGAATCGGCTTTGCGTGAGGACCAGAAGGAGGCTAGGGCATCTTGATAAACCATTCAACACTTTCACACGTAAGTTTCTACCATTCCATTCTACCCAATCGTAGCCTGGTTTCCTAAAAAAACAACCAAAAAAACAAAGAAGAACCTAAACTCACAGCCAATTCCAACTCATAGAAACTCTATAGGGATTCCCAGTGGCCTAGTGGCTATACGTTGGGCTGCTAATCACAAGATCAGCAGTGCAACACCACCAGCGGCTCCACAGGAGAAGGATGAAATTCTACTTCTTTAATGAATTACAGCCTTAGAAACCCACAGGGGCAGTGCTACCTGTCCTATTGGGTTGCTATGAGTGGTTTGGTTTACTCACCCCTAAAATGAGCTGTGAGGTCCCTGAACCAAGGAAAACAGAGAGCAAAGGAACCTTGGTGATTATGCATTGGGCTGTGATCCTCATGGCCAGCAGTTCAAAACCACCACCAGCTCTGCATGGGAGAAAGACGGGACTTTCTACTTAAGTCAACAGTCACAGTCTGAGAAACTCACAGGGGTGGTTATGAGTCATCATTGACTCAATGTCAGTGCGCTCGGTGTGGTTTAAAGAAGCTTACCCCTGCTTGCAGAGAGAGTTTGTAGCTCATGACCAAAGGAACTAGCAGACACAGAAATACTAACTACTTCCAAAAAAATAGAATGAATCTGAATTTCCAGGGGGAAAAAAATCACTCCAGACCAAGTCAGTTATGTAAGCCTTTGGCAAGAAAGGCACAGTGATGGACTCACTGAAAGTCCAGTAGAAACCAATACTGTATATGAAAAAGAGGCAGGCACTTACGTGTGCTGGATAAAAACAGAGGAAAGGGGATCCACTTCCTATTGCTAACCAAAAGGTTATTGGTTTGAGTCTACCCAAAGGTATCTCTTTGGAGGGGGAAAAAAAAGCCCTGTAAATTTAATTCCAAGTGATAATTCATTAAAAACCACA
>NW_022111324.1:95799188-95807101 GCF_000313985.2 Echinops telfairi
GATAAACCATTCAGGTCCAACAATGAGAATAAAGATACCAGGAGGATTAGGGGAGGGTGGGGGGACAGAGGGGGAGTAAATCATAAGGATCAACCTATAACCCCCTCCCAGGGGGAGGGGCACTGGAAAAGTGGGTGAGGGGCGACAGAAGACGATGTAAGATATGAAAATAATAACTATAACTTGTCAAGGGTGTGTGAGGGAGGGCAGGCAGAGAGGGAGGGGGAAGAAATGGGGAGCTGATATCAGGGACTCAAATGGGAAGAAAATGTTTTGAAAATGATGATGGCAGCATATGTGCAAATGTGCTTGACACACTGAATGAATGTATGGATTGTGATAAGAGATGTAAGAGCCCCCAATAAAAGTATTATATTAAAAAAACCCTTTTGTTAAAAAAAAAAGATGGGAGTAGTGTGTGTGTTGTGTGTGTGTGTGTTTGAGGGATTTTCTACTAAAAAGTTCATTCTCCAAAGCGCGATGGATCAGGCATGGCTTTAAAGAGACAATAAGGTGATCTGACTAGTTGTTGGAACCAGAAGGAAGTTGCCTAACCATTTAACTAAATCAAAGCTATTATAAATCCTATGGCAGCAGGTGGATTTTTTATACCAGGGACACTTCTCTCTATTCCTCCTAACTTAGATCATGGGACTTCTCTATTATAATGAGTTATTCTAAGAGTAACTACACTCTACTTAGCTTTGCTCTGTCTAGGAAGAACATAAACAGATTTAAAAAAAAAGCTTCCAGAACTTTAAAATATCAATCCAATTCTGAAAATATGCACTCTCATTCTTAATCTTTTTAAATCTTTATCAATATGGAAATTCAGAAAATGACCATTTCGCATTACCTTTTAGACATGTACACTGTACATTTGGAAGTAATGGCTAGATTATAAAATATTGCAATTTAATTTTTCAGTTGAGACCTATTTTTACAGTACTTAAAAGATTAGACTTGACTTTTTGATCTGTCAAGTCAATATTCTGTGAGTTGAATTGACAAATATTTACTGAACTTCCGCACAGATCATTTTAAGGAAAAAAAATAAATAAATACAATCAGCCAGAGTGTAATGTCTTGAAATATTCCAAGAAGGTTATGTCCTTCTGTGATAAATTAATCAGCATGCAAAGTTCCTAAAACTTCCTGCCTACCTACTAAGCAAAATACTAATGAGCATGAAAATCATTACCTGTTTTATGAATCATCATCGGTCTTCCAAACCCAAATCTCTCTACTAACCCAATCCTGACCTTCACTTGAGTAAAACTGTTCATTCATTTCCTTTGTATTCACATAGGTTCCCACCACCCATGATGCACTGGGGAGAGTAGAAGCCCAAGAAACTTTTGCTGATGGAATGAATTTGACTGAATTGGTATTTGAGTTCTGGATCTCAGACTATGGAAGCAAGTGAAAAGCTACTTAAGAAAGTAATAATAATGAGAAAATTTAAAAATAAAACATGTTCAAATAGCAATAAATTGATTTGGGAGTACTCGTATATTCTCTCAACCTGTCATATGCAGACAAGATTTTTGAAAATTCTTCTCTCAAAGAATGAGATTCTACTAGCTGTCAGTATAGACAGTGGAAAGAGGAACAGATTAGAGACAGAAGGCTTGGTGTAAACTCTGAACACTGTCACTTTTTCATCTAAGACCCCAGGAGAGGTACACAAACACCTGAAAAAACAATTCCTACCTTCATGAAATGGGTTTCCTCTGGGGAGCTGTTTAGGCGAATGCCTTTCTGTGTTGTGGTTAATTCTGACTCACGGCAACTCCATGTGTGCAAAGCAGAACTGCTCCAAATGGTTTCCAAGCCGATGACCTTTCCAATGTGCATCACCAGCCTCTTCTGCCACGTCTCTGCATGGGTTCAAACCATGGCTCTTTCAGCTCGTTCCGTGGTTAACCTTTTGTCTCACCCAGGGACCTCTATGGTCTAATTGCTGCATAAAAAGCAGGTGTTATTACTATGATTGGTTATTCTTATTAGATCATTATCTTGCAAGAACCATGAGACTAGTGTGGCAAAGATTTGACATGTTTTTTTTAGGTATTTCCTGCACTGAAGTGGAATGTGCTAAACTCAAAACTTGTCTTAACTACACCAAAACCTCAGGTGTGGTCTATTCCCTACTCTAGCTTCATGCCTTATTTATTGACTTTCATTTTTGTTGCCTTGGTTAACATTTTCATTATTTTATTTTTACTATAAAATATCATACATTTATGAGTCTGGAAAGGATCCTATTTATTCTTATTGATATGTGTGTAAACATATATTACAACATTTCTCAACTCAATGTTTTTTGGGGGTACACTTCAGTAACACCATTGACACTGAGCATTATTGAGGAGCCATTGACAAAATTCCCATCACCATATACAGAAACACAAAGCTTCCTAAACTACACCCCTTTCTTTTCCCTTCCCTCCAGCTTCTCATAACTACTATTCAACTTCCACTTATGTCCACTTGCCTATTCTAGGTACTTAATATAAGTGAAATATTAAGAAAGAAGCAAGTTCATCCCTCTGAAAGTGTTTCACACACTCTCAAAATGCTTTAAAGAACAACAAGCTATGGATATGAAAGTCTTGTTGGGAAGGCAGAACCTCAGATATAAAACTAGTGGCAGTCTATTTAGGACTAGAGTTGAAGCTTATTTCAACAAAGTGAATAACAGTCCATCACAATAACAGACTGGGGCGAAACCATGTTCAGGTTTCTAATATGCTTTATAGTCTAGAAGTGAAATCAGAACGCTCCTTTGGATTAAGGAGTCATCCTAGACTCACGGGCTCTTTTTTCCTAAAGCAGTCATTCAACTTCTCTATGTGATCTTCAAACCATATGTCATCCATGGGCAGAGGGTCTCCTGCCAGATAAAGAGTCCGCAGGCTGATATTTTTGGCATAAATGCACATTCTGGGTAAAAGTTCTGGTGTCTGTCAGAATCCTATCTCTGCTCCGGTTACTGTGCTGGTTGAGCTCAATCTATGTTCACAGAAGTGCATGCCTCATGGAGACAAGTTGTGGGTACACTTCTGGTTCCTTGATGACTTTGTGACCTTGGAACAAGTCAATGAAGCACTTCATGCCTTTGAGACCTGTTATTCCCATTGCTTTCCTCTAATAAGCCTGTCAGAATTGGAAAGCTCTGGAAGGGCCTCAAGATCTAATTTAAAATACTAATTATAATTAATAATAGTAATTAACTTTTATCATAGGGGAGTCATTGATAGATCTGACATCCAAGGGTAATTTATTTTCAACACTACCCCTTAACATTTCCTTATGTAGTCTCTCGCCCATCTTAAAAGATAAGGCACACTTTCATGAAAACATTCTTAGCTGTTAAAGAGACCAAAGAGAAGCTTTTCTGTTTTATATTCAATGTTTTCCAATGACTGGGTATTGGCCAAGTCCTTTTTTCTTTACACCACAAAGGGGGGAAAAAAGAAACTGTTTTCTAGATGGATATCTGCATTTGTGCCAATCCCGATATTTTTGTTTTGAAATTCCTTCAATATTCTACAGGGAGGCTTATCTCTATGAAAGGTTTCCTTCTTGCTCTGTCCAATGACAGATGGATGGGAAGTTCAAACATTGGTATAGCTTCTTTGAAGACACGGCCCTGTGTCGGTAAAAGTGATTTCTTAAGCTGTAACTTGGAGTAGTTTCATTTCCTCCTGATAAAGCTTCGGGGCTGTGCTGATGAACAAGACCTATAACTGTCAATAATCCTCTTTGCAGCAAATAGAGCCAAAATTAGTGAGTTAAGCACAACAAGCTGTTCTCCTGGGCTTTTGCCCAATTATTTCACATTCCTGTCGTGTCAAATAAACACATGGTGTCTGTGGACATATTTCTGTTGTTATTTGCTTTTCAAATTTTAATAATAAGAAGGGGGATGACCTCTCCCCCTTTAGCACAGGAAACAAAAAGTTAGTAGGACTAAAGGGGACACATGGCCAGTGTTCGTAACTGTGGACGTGTTCCCTGAAGCAAGCAGATACTCTATGCACTCAGGTGGCCCTGCCCAAGGTGGCCAGGGAAGCCAGAGACCCAAATCCTATTGAAGCCAATCCCATGTTAACTTTCCACTTACTTGCAGGGTTTCATGTGCTCTGGTAAGATTGAGAACCATAAATGATGACCTCGGGTTTTCTCCTCCTTACATTCCACAGCATCGCCCAAGCCCAACAGGTCACGTGGTGATCTCCTCGACTCTCGGAGAAGGAGCACCGGGACCCTGAGACCGAGTTAGCTGATGTACGTGCCATGGTAAATTTGCTTCATGAAACGGAGCCATATCCCATCAGTGTGCATTTCTTTTACAGTCACAAGCATCCAAAACAGGTGCTCTTACCCAGAAGTGTCCGACCTAGGAGAAAACAACAACACAGGTGAAGTCAGAGGCAACTATATTCACCTAGTCACACCACCAAACCTAAGTGGCCACTCTACCGAGAGAAACGAAGAGCTTTAAGATTCTCCATCCCCATCCCACCCCCACCCCCAGTTTTCTTCTCACACAGACAGCCTTTGGCTTGGTCCCCATGATGGGAGCAGGGAAGGCAGGGGCAGTAGCACTGCAAGAGTGAGCATCAACCCTGCCAATATACATGATTGAGGGGAGACAGTCCTAACCAGGTGCAGTGGTCCGACAGAGATGTGTGGACCCTCCAAGAGCATGGCCAGTAGTCAGCCTTCAGGTCTGGAAATGAACTCACCCACTGTGTTAGAATAATCAGCCACTTAAGACCGAAAGGGCAGCGCTTTCCCCAGGACAAAGTTCAGAGGGTTACGAAAGAAGAAAGGCCAGAAATGGGAACCACAAGACAGGTGCCGGTCCATTGAGAGGACTGTAATGGATGCGTTGCAGTCAAATGTGTATTGATTGTTGGATATAAACCTGATGATCTGTAAACCTTCATCTGATTCATGATTAACGAGCTTTAGAAAGCAAGCTATCTAGCGTTCTTGCAGATTTTTCAAATTCTCTGCCCAAAGCAGCCAAGAAATGCATGCAAACACCTCTAAGAACTTTAAGAAATGGAGACATTTCTTTGTATCCACCCTCACTAGTGTCTTCTCGTTTTCTTCTCTCTAGCTGCCTTAACTTGAATGATAGTTTTAGAGAACATGGATGTTGGGGAGAGGAATAATTACTGGTTCTAATATATTTTTAAAGTAAAAATGCAACACAGGGAGAATTCTGATGAGGTAACCACAATGGCCAGATTGCCGAGTGAGCCCCTCTGGGTGGTGGATGGAAGGTAGGATGATACAGCCCTCCCGTTACTCCTCTCTTATTTTTAGGGTTTTCAGCAAAAAGCAACCTGCTAATTTCATTCAAACTTCATGAAAATTAGTATGGAGGAAAGAAGATCCGTATAAGGGAAAACAGAAAAAAAATATTATGGATAGTATTGAAATTGAAGCCCATGAAATAAGCATACTTGATACTGAAGTCAGATTGTCAATAGGAAGGCGTGGGCTTCCAAGATCAAGTCTCAGGTTTCGATACTGGTCCTGTTTATTTGGGATGGAATGCAGGTGAGAGGTAGCTCTGGAAGACCCAACAGAAAACATGCCGGAGTCCAAATCAATCGAGATCTATTGTTACTACTTCCAATTCATTTATTTTGTATGCAAATAGTTGTTAGGCATTATTAGGAACAGGTGCAGGAATGCTTTGGCATTTGGCTTTCCTAAAGACTTACAGCCTTGGAAACCCAGTGGGGCCATTCTACTCTGTCTTGGAGGGTCATTAAGAGGCTGTGAATTAGAATCAACCTAGGGGCCATGTATTAGCAGCAGAGTAAATCAGGATATTTTGAAGGTTATATTTTCATACTTAAAATTTTGAAGCATACCTCTTCCCCTAATAATGTAAAATATCACATGCAAGTATATTATTTACACATAAAATGGTGGGTGGGACAATAGGGTAAATGCTGGCCAAGGAATGAGAAGTCCAAAGTGTGAACCCACCAGCCTATCAGTCTTCTTCTGTAAAGATTTATAACTTTGGAAACCATATGTCCTATAGTGTTGCTATGAATTGGAACTTACTCGATGGCAGTTAGTTTTATAGACATTACATGTAAGACATTTCTTTCAATACATTTTACAGTCCTGTTTCCCCTGATTTATTTCTCTTGTTCCCTAACTCCTTCATCTCCACATCATCATATTGTTGGCAAGTCCCTAAATAGTTGTTGATACAAACTGAGGTTTCCTTGTATGAATTGGAAGAAAGATAGGTTTATTCCCTTGGAGGCATATTTACATATTTTATTATAAAGTTTTGCTTTGCTTATGCATTTTTGTTTGTGTTTCACATTTTCAGGACTGTAGGTGTATGCCTGCCCAAGTGAAGCTCACTGTGTTACTAAGATAGCCTGGTGGCCTTCATAAAAGCAAAACAACAACAACCAGAGATCAGTCAACACATTTCTACCCACTGCTACTCTGAGTAACAATTGTTCCTTCTCCCTCTAAATTCATCTTTCCCTCTTCCTTCTTTCACAATACGATGGAGGTGGACAGCAAGTCAAAATATCCTACCATTGCGGTTCACCTTTTCCTTCAGGACATTTTTACTGTTTTGTATCTTGGAGAGAGCATTTGGAAATCCTTGATGTGGGAATAAATTTCATTGTGGTTAAGCTTTGTTCCTTCTGGGGCTGAAATAGCCAGTAGGGTTTCCCAGTGCATCTTGACTCAAGAAACAACAAGATGTTTTCCAACGTTCATGCAATTAAGTCATCTGCTCTCTGGAGCGATCCCTCCTCCCTGTCTACTGAGAGATCACTGTCTCTGAGCACCGAACGGTTCCAGCTTTCAACTGTTAGAGCAGGCCTGTGCTCACATGATGGCTCCCTGGTCTTCCGAGGGAGCTCTCCAGTGAGCTGGCCCAGCACATTCCAGCTCAGGATTTGGCACGTAGCAAGGAGAGAATAGCTTGTTGGTCAGTTTTCAGTGAAGTATAAATAATTCCAGAAGAGAAAAATAATAGTCTTTGTTCTGAGTCTTGCACACACCCAAATTTCTAGCATGTCCTGAGAGATACTGACCTAACAGGCCTCTCCTTCTGCCTACATCAGACCCTGATAGAGACTGCAGGGCTCCCTGGAGAAGGATTTAGTTTTCTCGTCTCTGCTCCCAATCTCTCTCCTGAGGGAACTCCATCTGAGAGGGGATGTATGCTACTGCCATAAGCAAGAAGACCCCCACTGTTCATGTTCACCTAGCTCCCAGATAGATTATGCTACCACAAGAGATTTCTCAGAGTAGAGACCCTCTGACCAAATGTGCTCACTCGGCCGAAGGTCCAATTAAAATGATTACTCCTGCGGACAGAAATCTAACTCACACTAGATTAAGCCAAGAGAGAAAATTCTGGAAGTCTGGGCATAATTGGATTAAGAGTTTGATGATTCTACCCACTCCCCTCTGACATTCACAGACACATCCTCGGCAAACCGGAGAACTGCATCTTGTACCTTGACCACGTATCTCAGAGGAAGAGATACCCTGTCTACTGATAGCTCTGGCAAGGATCAAGACAGCTCTGATTAGCCTGGTTGGATTGCAAGCTCTGCCCTAAATAAATCAGTATACACAACAAGATGTATAATCAGCAATGAGTAAAATGACCATATTGAGCTAGTTGGGGACCAGGAGAAGGACACTTGGGAATCACCCAAATCACTTAGACCAAATCCTCCTAACTCCAAACTCCCTGTCATGGAGTTGATTCTGCCTCGTGGTGACCCTACAGGACAGGGAAGAACTGCCCCTGTATCTTTCTGACCCTGTGATTCTTTGAGGAAGTTGAACGCCTCATCTTTCTCCCATGGAGCAACTGGTCATTTCTTTTTTTT